>NC_084831.1:101766452-102073146 GCF_033115175.1 Lepus europaeus
AACATTCTTTGCAAGCATGCCTGCGCTTTGTCATCAGTTCCTTGAGGGATAAGGATCATGTTTTATGTTTATTAGTAATCTGCACAAGTCACTCAATCAGCAGAAGATAATCACCAGCAAGGATCCTTTGCCTCTCCTGACTATTAAACAATAAAGCCCAAAGGATTCTCTTCAGAACAAACACCATCCACCCAGACATCCCTGCATAACTCAAGCCTGTGCTTCATCTCTCCCCTCCTTGCCCTTACAAAGCACTCTCTGCCCTAACCCTCCCCCGGTAGTGGATGCTATTTCTTTTTCATTGTTCCCCAGCTGTCTAACTTCGGCTTTATCTGTTCTGTTTATTATGTCTTTCAGGAACTTAGGAATTTTATTTCACTTTAGAATGTCTTTACTCTTCACAGGGATACACAACAGAAACTAAAAACCAGTGGAACCATATTTTCTCATGAAGCTTTCCAATATCAGATTAAGGTTAATTCTTATACATCCCAATGCTTATACATCTTATATTTCACATTAATCTATGTTTCCCTTCAGAGAGCTTATTTAACAGTTAAGATTCATGATACGTGCAAAGACTGGCAGTGGCTTAACAGCGCTAGAAATAGTCAACATACTCTATTAAGTCTGGAAGGCCTTTGTAGATGTCTTCATCATTAATGCTTTCTTCTGTTGGGAAAGGCCTAGGGAGAAGGAAAAAACAAAATGGGTAAATGATCAACTACCAGGCTGGGCACTAACCTCTCACTCAACTGTGTGTTGAGTGTCCAGTGTCAAAATGGTTGGCCCTGTCACCATGTCTCCAACAACATGCAGTGCCTTCACGGTAGTGCTGGCCCATGGGCTGTGTCTGGGTTCCCCTGGAAAGGCTGTAATGCCTGCTACCCCACATCATGTGCATCACTTACTTCTGGTCATTGCAGCTTCCAGTGCAGCTGGAGACACGTTAATGTGCTCATCTGAACCCCCGCCTGCCAAGCACCTGCAGACTCACCTCATAACACCTACCAGAGCACCCCAATTCAACAAGTGGCAGTACATGAGCCTCAGTCATCAGCACCCTCTCTTTTCAGCTATAGAACCCCATTAGACTGACAAATTGGTAACAATCATCCTTGCATGAAACAGTTTGCTAGCAGATGAAAATGATTAGAAGACAAGAGCCCTGTGCCCTCTATACAGCATTAAGGGTCCTGACACAAGTTGTTTATTTATTTATTTATTTATTTTTTCTTTGACAGGCAGAGTAGACAGTGAGAGAGACAGAGAGGAAGGTCTTCCTTTTCCATTCGCACCGCGCCGATCCGAAGCCAGGAGCCAGGTGCTTATCCTGGTCTCCCATGCGGGTGCAGGGCCCCAGGACTTGGGCCATCCTCCACTGTACTCCCGGGCCATAGCAGAGAGCTGGCCTGGAAGAGGGGCAACAGGGACAGAATCCGGTGCCCCGACCAGGACTAGAACCTGGTGTGCCGGCGCCGCAGGCGGAGGATTAGCCTAGTGAGCCGCGGCGCTGGCCCCTGACACAATTTTCTATTCAGACTTTAAAGTATTTAGGTTGTATTTTTTTAAAAATCTTCCTGGTTTGGAAAAATGAATCAACCAAACTTCATGAGAGAAAGATATTTTCTCTTCTCCTATTCAATAAAATCACATCACACTTCCATTTATACCCTATTCCAACTACTTAGCTTCCTTGTTTGTAACATGATGCTTTGGATTTTCTTCGTAACACCAATTAATGCCCTAAATTTATGCCTAACAAAATCTCAGTAATTGTACCATAGTACCAAAGTTTTATTCTTCTTTTATAGGTGGCCAAGATGTCATATGTTTAAAAACAAGAAGATCCATCAAAATAATGGGTAAGCTTTAAATAATTACTAAATAGATTGGAAAGCAACATTTCACATTGGTTAATGGATTAATTGAATATTAAGATAATGGTGCAATGTATAGTTTACAAATAAATCTACATGTGTAAAAAAGGTCAGTTTCACAAAATTATTTTCATATATTCAGACACATATTACTATGTTTTTATACCAATGCAGATCCATTACAGAGAACTGTAGTCCACTGTAGAAAAAAATTAAAAGAAAAACATTTATTTTATAATGTCGCTTTCAGTGGATTTTTATATTGCTTTCTCTTTTTCCTTTGTCTTCTATGCTTAGTGCCAAGATTAAGGGCTCCAATTATTTTTTCTTTGCTTGGTTTCAACCAATATATCAATTAAACACTTCACATTTCCTTAAATATTTAAACTTTTTTTTACAATTTTTTATTTATATAAGGTGAAGAAATTTTATGTATTTCATATATGCAGATTTAGGAGCATAGTGATGCTTCCCTCCCTCTCTGACATTTATCCTTTCAGAATAAAGAATACATAAATACATAAAATGGGATAATACTTTTTCAAAATCTGTTTAAATATAATAATATAAAATGCAAGTATACATTGGCATGGAAAAATATTCATGTATTGAAAGGCAAATAAGGAGGAGTTTACCAAGTCTACAGACTGCTTCTGT
Source organism: Lepus europaeus (assembly GCF_033115175.1). Lineage (NCBI taxonomy): Eukaryota > Metazoa > Chordata > Mammalia > Lagomorpha > Leporidae > Lepus > Lepus europaeus. The sequence continues at coordinate 101,768,990 of NC_084831.1, forward strand.
AGAAAGCTGACATTCATGGATCATTTCCTTTTTTTTAAGATTTATATATTTGAAAGTCAGAGTTATGGGGAGGAGTGAGGGATAGAGAAAGAGGGAGAGGGAGATATCTTCTATTCACTGGATCACTCCTGAGATAGCCACAATGGCTAGGGCCAGACCAGACCAAAGCAAGCAGCTCATCTGGGTCTCCCACATAGGTGGCAGGGACCCAAACATTTGGACCAACTTTCACTGCCTTTCCCAAGCACATCAGCAGTGAGCTGGATTGGAACAGCCAGGCCTTGAACCAGTGCCCATATTCTATGCTGGCACTGCAGAAGGCAGCTTTACCAGCTGTGCGACAGCACCAGCAGCCCCTCACAGCTCATTTCTGAGAAAGGATCTGCAGGATCTCCTCCCTAAGGTCACTGTGCTTTGTATCCTGGGACTAAGGGCTGCCTGGTCAGTGCTTAGCACTCCTGCAAGACACGCTTGGATCCATTCCCTCATACTATGAACAGGACATAGAAAAACAGGAACAACAGAGGCAGAGAGACAGGCACACAGAGCACCCAAGATGGCTAGGGACTGGAATGTGGCGCCCTGAGGAAATAAATTAAAAACAAAACCCATTCTCTTTCCACAAAGCCTGGTTCTGTAGCTACAGATACTGTTTTTACTTTCTAATGTTGCAGTATTTAAAACAGAGAAAGCCCAGCACAATATAAAAAACGATTTTCTCATGCCTAACAACTGCATAATCTTCTATCATAAGGAGATAATTTATTTTACAAATGTAATTTCAAGTTTTTAATTCATTACCAAACTTTCAATATACACCCCTGTATACATATCATTTTGTACTTGTTTTTTAAAGTTGTTATTTTTATGGTCTTTTCTACAGGAAATAAATATAACATGTTTTAAAATATTTACTTAAACATTTGTGTTTGTCTTAATGAACAATATGTACAGGAATGCTGAAGAAAGTTTTAAAAATGAGCTATACCAATGACAGTCACCAGTGAATTAAGAACCATGTTTAGGCCGGCGCCGTGGCTCAACAGGCTAATCCTCTGTCTTGCGGCGCCGGCACACGGGGTTCTAGTCCCGGTCGGGGCACCGATCCTGTCCCGGTTGCCCCTCTTCCAGGCCAGCTCTCTGCTGTGGCCAGGGAGTGCAGTGGGGGATGGCCCAAGTGCTTGGGCCCTGCACCCCATGGGAGACCAGGAGAAGCACCTGGCTCCTGCCATCGGATCAGCGCAGTGCGCCGGCCGCAGCGCGCCTACCGCGGTGGCCATTGGAGGGTGAACCAACGGCAAAAGGAAGACCTTTCTCTTTGTCTTTCTCTCTCACTGTCCACTCTGCCTGTCAAAAATTAAAGAAAAAAAAAAAAAAGAACCATGTTTAGCCAGTGTATCTTAATGGACGCTAAGTTCTTACTTGCTAAATAAATTTTAAATGCGTATTGGTTCATGAGCAAGAACTCTTCATGAATGAGACACCCTCCTCGTATGCTAGGTGCCCTGCATACAAGTTGTTGCAAATGACAATATTTAAATAAATAGCCATGCATGGAACCCATGGGACACAGAACCACAAAGAAACGAGCTTACCTGATTCCTGTGGCCAACGCTATAGGTGTGCGAGACAGTCGGGATAATGTTTCTATGACCTAAGAAAGAAACAAAAATATTAATTGAAAATGGACACCAGGAAAAATTATTTTCCCCCAAAACAACAGTTTTCCAATCTACTACTAAAACCAGCACATAAAATTGCTGATGCCAAAGAAGGGCAGAATGGGGAGATCAATTATTAGGAATTAACACTTACATCATACTTCTGTTCTTTTAACTTTATGACGTTGAGTAAATTAACAGCTATCTGAGCTGTCATTTTCCTACCACTAAAACAAGGAGTTGGAGCCAGTGATCCCAAACTCCTGGTATCTCTACTACCACAGAATCTGAAAGATCCTATAAAGCTGCATTCTCCAACCAGGTATCCACTAACCTTATGAGGCTATTAAAATTTAATTAAAATTTTAAGAACAAAAAATTCAGTTCTTCGTTGGACTAGCCATATTTTAAGTGTTCAGTAGCCACTTGTGTGTACTGTATTAGACTGCACAGACATCAAATTTCTATCAGCACAGAACATTCCACTGGACAGTACAGCTGTATGGCGAAGTGTACCTGAGTCAGACCATTGAGTTCAAATGCTGGCTTTACCATTTCAGCCAAGGAATTTTGGGAAAACTGCCAACTTCTCTAGGCTTTAGTTTCTTCATCTAGATAATGCTTACAATAATAGTTAGACCATTAACGATCACTAGATTATGAGATTAAGTAAAATGACACATGTAAAATATTTAACTGTATTTATTCAATATAATCAGTGAATTTAAGAAAAGAAGAAAAGTATCTTACTTAAGCAACAGCATCTACAATTTTACCATTGTTTCAGTATTTTATGCCTAGGATCATCTCACTTAACGACTTAGAAAGCCAATGACTTAACATATATTGTTCTCAAAGTCTGTTTTTATAACAGATAAAACTTATTCTACCTTTCAAAATTAACCAAAGTAAAACTTCAGAAAAGTCCTACTATAAGCCCTCTTCAGAATGAGAAAAAAAAGCGTAAAAGGTAAAAATCTATCTCTGAGGTCAGGTGATTTTCTAATTCCTCAGTTTATAGACAGAAACACAGAGTCAAGTGCCCAGTTCCCTGTGGAAGCTTCACGTGGAGATTATCCACACACAGCTTTAAGAGGTGGCATGCTGCGGTGGTCAGAGGCTCACGACCGCAGGATACGGGTGGGACAGTGGTTAAGTCACTGTCTGGGACACTCATACCACTTATCAGATTTCCTGGGTTTGCCCTTTAGCTCCTCTGCTTTCAATCCAGCTTCCTACTAATTCACACCGTGGGAGGCAGCAGATGATGACTCAAGTACCCTGCTACCCATGTAGGGGACCTGGATTGAGTGCCAGTCTCCTGGCTCTAGCCTGGCCCAGCCCTGGCTGCTGTGAGCATTTGCGGAGTAAGCCAGCAGATGGAAAATTTCTGTCCCTCTGTGTCTTTTCCATACAATGACAATAAATAATTTGTAAAGGAAGTTCATGTCTTGCCTTTGGGGTAGGACACCTAAAGCCACAGCTTATTAGTTTTCAATGAGGCTTGCCTCTACCAGCCTCTGTGAAATGTAGACCATAACAGCTAATACCCCACCTCAAGGAATGGTTAAAAGAATTAAATGAGATAGGCCCAAACACTTAATATGTGTGAACTTCCTTTATTACATAAAACAAATTACACAGGAAAAGTTTTGAACTGAATTAAATTACATGGTGACACAGAAAGTAGAAATATATTCTTGAAAACTGGTAAAAGAGTAGATTTTTAAGTAGTCTCATTACAAAAAAAAAAATAAATAAAGTAATACACATGCTAGTCAGCTGAATTTAGCCACTCTAAAACAAACACGTTTGAAAACATGATGCACACAATATATGCAATTAAAAGCCAATTTTAAAAATTAGGTTTAATATACAAAAGAGACAAGGGAGCACAACTCCCTTGATTCCAAAGGGTTAAATGGAGCAAGGAATATGGGAGCTAAATGAGCTAAATCACTGACCCTAAAATTCTACATTTTTTTAAAGATTTATTTTATTTATTTGAAAGAGTTACAGAGAGAGGTAGAGACAGAGAGAGAGGTCCTCCACCCACTGGTTCACTCCGCAGATGTACACAATGGCCGGAGCTGCGCTGATCCAAAGCCAGGAGCCAGGAGCTTCCTCCAGGTCTCCCACATGGGTGCAGAGGCCCAAGGACTTGGGCCATCCTCTACCACTATCCCAGGCCATAGCAGAGAGCTCAGGCCATAGCAGAGAACTGGATCGGAAGAGGAGCAGCCAGGACTAGAACCGGTGCCCATATGGGATGCCAGCGCTTCAGGCCAGGGCTTTAACCCACTGCACCAAAGCGCCGGCCCCAAAATTCTACATTCTAACCGTGATTTCCTGCTATGACCTGGCCGGGGTGGGGGGTAAAAAAATTAAGTGAAAGCCTTTGTCCAATTTCATCATGGTTAACAGAGTTGAACATCTGATATTAAGGTAAAACACAATTATTCAGATAAGACTTGAAATCAATTAATTCCATATAATAAAGCACACTCGGTGAGTCTATAAATTCAGATCATACATGAATAAATGCTAACAAGTTCACTAGAACAAACCAATACAAAATGAAAATAACATTTCCTAAAATTCCAAAATTACTCATCATCAGTGAAAAGACTAGCTTCAGGAAGGTTCTGGAATAACCTGTGGAGTAGTACACAGACCTGAGGCACCAACACTGTGAAGGTCTAGCACGCACCTCATCCTGATCTGGCACTGCTGTAAACCTAAGAGTGAAGTCTGCCTCTTATTCAGCTTTGCATTGTGGTTCTAGCACAGTTACTGCTTAATAACAAGAAAAAAAATAGCCATATTTTACTATTGCTATGTATTTTATTGCTATTTTATTATGTATTTTAACAGCAATGTATTTCATTCCTTAGGGATATTTTCTACAATTATGATGTATCTGCAAAGTAATAACATGTTTGCTGTTCCTTTTCCAAACAATGAGAGTTAGGACAATCTGCCCCCTACTGGCCTGCCTACCACCCTCAAAACTACACCTTGAATTTTTATATGAATGCCCACGAGAGGGCGCCAGATGATAGCATATTAGTGTATGCCTGACAACTGTTTCTTAGAACAAGTGTTTTTGAAAATCAACAATCTGAAACCAATTCCTGTTATTTATTTATTTAAAGAGTTACTTTTATGAGACAATAAAAATAGTATATTTGGATTCAGTATATGAACAGATTGCATGTAGTGTATCTTAAAGTAATAAGTCCCTCTGAGAACCCACACTCAAGTTTTTTGGTCTTACTGTTCATCGAGTCCATCCATTAACTCTAAGTTTAGCCAAAGCAAATAGAGACTGTTTAGTCGATGTGGTGTTTTCAGAACAGTGTGTATTCTGCAGAGGCAAGTGTATTCAGATTTGGAATAGACAAGAATATAAATTAATGCCAGACTCTCCAGTCCTCCATGTGGAGGCTCTGCCCCGCCATTAGAAACACATGATCATGAACATTCGTAAAAGAAAGTATCCCCAAGAACACAAATAGGATTATTTCCCCAACAATGTAGTAATTCCTACATTGTTACATCAAGATAATATGAAATTATGGACAACTGACTCCCAGAGAGGGAAGTTAACTAGTGAGAGAACATCTGTATGTTAATAGGCCAACAAGCAACCATGCCAAATTCGTGGTGTGAGTTTTCTTTCCTCCTTACCCTGTACCAGTGTCCTGGTGAACAAGGAGAGTAGAATTTGTAAAGAAACAAAAAGTATTCCAGGTAACATACACAGGAGCTTCCTGGAGAGGGAGGTGGGGAGGGTGCCCCAGGGCTTCTCACATCTGCTTTAGAAGGGAGAACCAATGGCAAAGGAAGACCTTTCTCTCCTCTCTCTCTCTTACTATCCACTCTGCCTATCCAAAAAAAAAAAAAAAAAAAAAAGAAGAAGAAGAAGAAGAAGGGTGGGTTGCAGCCCAGGAGCTGGGAAGGGTGGTTGAGAAGGCTTAGCAAGGAGGCCACAGGATCTAAATGGCATTTTAAACACATCATTCAGCAAAGCAGAGGCTCAAGCAGGACAGGAGGACTCGGGGAGCAAGCCAGGGTCCAGGAGACAAGGGTGTGGTGAGGGGTTTCTCAATCATCTGAGGGAGAAATGAAGTCTGAGCTACAACTGCAGTGGTCCGGAGGGAGAAGGGGCTGGCACACTGGGAAGGCTGAGGAAGGAAGAGCCGCCAGGAGGACACGGACAAGCTGGGAGACAGGGGAGGAGGCGGTTCCAACGCCATCTACCGGCAGAGCCCCAGGGGTGCTCCTGAGCAGGGAGCTCTTGTTCTGGCCCTGTCCCTCCCAAGGCCAAGGCGCCCAAGGCGCCCAAGAAGCCAGGCAATTACTCCTGCAGGAAGCTTCTATGACCAAACCCACTCAGATGGGTCCTTTGTGTCCCCATTTGACTTTGGACATAACTGCACCTTGGCACCTCTCACTGTACTAAAAATAAAAATGTATCGGCCTTTTAAAATATTTTAAAGACTTGGTATTTGGTTTGTCAAATGAAAATAATACAGTAATACATCAAGTGGCCTCTCTCCCATCTCACCTTCTGCCTGAAGGGCATCACAGCTAAGGATCTGGTGTGACTCTTCCAGAATTTATCATTTTCCTTTTTATTAGGAAGTAATGGGGCTTTATTATACAGAGTTCTCTACAGCAATTTCTTTCATTAGCAATAGACCAGTCATGCCAACATATGACTCTCTGCATTTTGATGCTGTACATTATTCCAGTGTATACAAACATGATTTAGCCATTCTTCCGACAATGATACTTTCAACATTCTGCTCCAAAATGACCATCCTTGTTAACTACCTTTTCACCTGTGCATGGGTACTTCTACAGAAAAAGCTTCTTAAATGCACTGACTGGTACAAAAGGCACGACGTTTATAGACACCCCTGAAGAGTAGGTAGGAACATAACAAGGCATTCTGGTGATCTGTCTCTTTCCAATCCTACAGTAGTGAATGCCTTAAGGGCAGGGGTATCACACTCACTCTTCACCTCTGTATTTCCATTGCCTTAGTCACAGCAGGCTCACAATGACAACATCACACAAAATATGTCAGTCAAACAATTTAAGGGGTAATACTTAGCCTGCAGAACTGCTTTGAGGAGTAGGGATAATGTATGTCAAGGAACACAAAAGGCTTAACCAGGCACAAGTGTAGACTGAATAAGGAATCGACTATGAGAATTAAATACTAAGTATAAGAGATCTGCCTATTCAGACCTCCCAGCAACAACATACTAGTGCCTCGCAACAAACTTCTTCTCCTAATGATGAGCTTTATGTCATTTAAGCTCTTTATTTGTACCATCAAATGAGTCAGTTTAAAAACTGTGAAATATACACAATGGGATATTATTCATCTATAAAAAAGTAAAATCCTTCCATTTGCAGCAAAATGGACACAACTGGAGAACATCATGCTGAGTGAAATAAGAAAAACAAATATCGCATGTTCTTCCCATGTTTGGAGGCTAAAATTTAAAAAATGACAAATAAAGGAATGTCTGAGTGTATCTGTATTACTGCAAATCTAGTCTTGTAAAACAAGTTTTATAACTTTGTCAAATCAATGGTTAAGAATGTTACACCACTATAGTTATAATGATCTGTGATTACTTTAAAATTTATTGTATATGGGTGAAATGGTCATTTTCCATTCAATTATTGTCTATAACCATTGTCTATATTCCCACTAAACTAGGATCTTCTTGCTTTTTACTTGTTAAACTTCTTATTTGGTGAAGTATTAAGCCTTTTTACTGTAATGTAAATTTAAAATACACTATCTCAAAGACTAAAAATCGAAAGGGAGCAGGAAGGAGGGTGGGAGGGATATAAAGAATATCATTTATGTTCTTAGAATTGTATCTCCAAATCACATTGAATTTGTTAAAAACTGAGAAGTTACAATTTAAAAAAAGGAAAGAAAATCTCAACAAAGAAGGAAAAAACTATAAAATAAAACAGCTTTCAAAGACACAATGGCAATATTGTACCCACTTTTACAGTTTTCTTCATAGACCTCTGGCAAATCCCCAGGCAAATCCAGCACCTGAGTGCTGTCAATGCCATAGTCTAATTAAAACAAGTCATCCACGCAGAAGCAGTGTGTTTTGGCTACTTTGAAGGTCCTGAGCTAAGGAAGCCATGGCTGGAGAGAGGAACCAACATGCAGGTCTGCCAAAGCACTGTTAATTAACTGTGGATTCATGTCCCGGAGTTTGCTATTCTATTCTGAAGTTTCACTTCTTAACTCACTCCCTGACCCCATGAATGAGAATCTGGGTTCCAGAGGAGTTCCTAGGGGAGCGATCCTCACAGAGGAGGTGGGCTCTGCAAAAGCAATTGGGTAGCTGCAGCTTGGGTCCCAAGTGCAAGACAAGTCTGTGGTTCAAGAAGGGGCCTGCAGCTTCGCTGCACAGTGGCATGAAGTCACCGCCCAGCAGCGGAGGCTCAGGGTACAGCTTCTGCATCGTGGTCCCCGCAGCCTCTGAGCAAGGGCTCTGGGGGCTTGTGGGAAAAATCTCAGCCTCAGAAGAAGTGGGAGCGTGGGCCTGAGAGTGCAGGGGCCAGACTTCAGAGAGCAGCAGAGGCCCACAGAGCAGGCCGGCGGCAACCCAGAGGCAGCCCAGAGATCTGGTGTTGCCCAGGCTCCAGACTCTATTCTAAACCCTGCCAGATGGTGAGTCTCAGACTAACAATATATTGCACCCCAACTCTCCTAGGAAATCAACAGAACTCATTATCTTAATTTTCTTTGCAATTCTAATTTCACACAGTAAATTACCCCATTAGGATACACTATAGCTTAGCATCCCTTCCAGCAACCCATCTTGCCTAAAATACCTGGTTGTTGCTTTGTACGGTGCTGTTGGAAAATATCCCTAGCTCCTCCTGAATGTTCAAAGCAAACTAGCACTGTCAGATATAATGAAGAAAAAAACATATTTCTGTATGATGAAGACTACGGGACATGGATTTCATTGTTCAAAAGAGTAGTTTAACCATATAGGTTAAATGAGTCAAAATTCTAGTTTGTGCTAGCCTTAGTAATCATCATAAATACAAGCAGCATTCTATATTTACTAGCATTTGAATCTTCAAAAATGTAACTCTCAAAAGACCAACCACCTCCATTTTTGAGAGTAATATATTGGACTATTGGGAAGGCAGTCTCAGAAGTCAGATTTTCTGGGCTCAAATCACAACTCCACTCCCCCCATGGGGAGTTACAGAGGTACTCAGCATCACAGCTATCTTCCATATAAAAATACCATGAAATATTACCTTTCATACAAGTTGACTGTGAAGGGTAAATAAGGAGATGTGTGTGTGTGTGTATATATACATATACACATCACATAATTCTACTGCTATTTCCTAGTGCCATCATCATCATCAACACCGTCATTATTGGTAAAGTAACACTGGGTCTTTACAAAGTATTTCACAAAACAAAATGTGAAGCCTACTGCAGGGGGAAGTAAAAAAACTTTAAGATGAGAGAGAACATGGGAATGGACTCAGGAGGTCTCTGGCATCCAGCCCCCGCACATTCACTACCCTAAGTAAGTATCAAAAAATCTATGCAACTAGAATGTTTGTCACTTAAGCACAATTTCAAGGCAAATCCTTTGCCTGAATCACTACCTACTACTACATCGTGAATGGCGACAACTCTTTACCATGCAAAAATCCTAGAGCCACCATGTTCACTCAGTGGTTCTTAATTATCTTAAGTCACCAAGCCCTCTGAGAATATAATGAAAGTTCATGATTTCCTCCATAAAAATACAACACACACACACACACACATTCTGTATCTTATCTCAAGAATTCCATGGATGTCTTGAAGCCCATTCATGAATTTTCTAGATTTGCAAATCTCCTTTTTTGCCTACAAGGAAACTAAGGCTCAGAAAAATTAAGCAGGATTCCCAAGGTCAAAGGATTGGTACAGAACCCAGGTTCTTTCTCTTCTGTCCAGGTGATTTCTCTTTTCACTTCACCATCCTGTTTATAAATCTGCACTGACACGGTGGACACAGGCGGAACATGTGGAACATGCTGGATACACAGATACACTCTATATGTTGAAAGTAGAAAAATGCAGATGCAATCCTTCTTGCTTTCAAAAATCACCATCCCTTAGGAAACACAGCAGGGTCGGGGGAGGCAGGAAGAGTGCACACAGACACATCACAACATCCGTCTGCAGCCCAGAGCAGGAGCAAGGCCAGCTGTGTCCTTCAAAAGGAGGAGGGAGCTAGGGAGGTTCAAAGGCTTCTCGAGAGAGGTCCCTGAGCTGCCTCTTGAAGGGCGGCTGGGTAGGTCTCAGCCTATTTGTCTGCAGGTTCAAAGATGAGCAAAAATGATCACACCCTGGCCCAGCTCCTCCGTCATCAAAGCCACTCCAGCCAGAACACCTTCATATTTTAAGCAGATTCGCTGGCACCGTATCCTCTGAGGATCTTTTTGTAAAGACCATTGCCAAGATGACGTATTTCTTATTTGATTGACAGTGAACATTTTCCAGAGTTTGAGGGAAACAGTGCCACTAAGCAAACAGACCTGCACTTGTCTCACAAGGCAGGTACACACCACGACGGTCCTGCTGTCCCTGCCTTCTTGGCCTCAGAACATTGCCTCTGAAAACCCCAAACAGAACATCCTTCCCTTCAAACTGCTTCTCCCTCCTAACTCCAACGACCCCACAGTTCCACTCCTCTCCCCACCCAGACACTAGGGTCACTTTATAGACTCAAGTCCTAGATCTAAAGTCCATCCATTCCTTCTTCTAAGTCTCTCAGATCCACCCCCTTCTCCTCCCATCTCTCTGCTTTCGTTCAGGTCTTCTCCATTTCTTGCCTCGATTATCGGATTAACCTCCAATTTGTCTCCATGCTTCCAATTAAATTCCTTTCAAATTCGTGCTGTACTTGGTTCCCATAGAGGTTGTATTGCATTTCAGAACTGTCAATCTGATTGTATCATCATTAGCATACTCTCACTTTAAAATTCTTAAATATTAGCCAACTTGTGGTACAGTGGGTTAAAGCCACAGCCTGCAGCACCAGCATCCTATATGGATGCCGATTTGATTCCAGGCTACTCCACTTCCAATCCAGCTCCCTGCTAATGCACCTAGGAAAGCAGCAGAAGATGGCCCAAATCCTTGGACCCCTGAACCCATGTGGAAGACCCAGAAGAAGCTCCCAGCTCCTGGCATCAGGAGCTCAGATCGGCTCATCTCCGGCCTTTGGGACCATTTGGGGAGTGAACTAGCAAATGGAAAACCCCTCCCTCTCTCTAATTCTTTCAAATAAATAAAATAAATCTTAAAAAAAGAAAAGAAAACCTTGGAGCCTCTTTAGTCTTATTTTAAAAAAAATGCCATCCTGCAAAAAGTTCTAATTACTTAGCATCACACCCTGGAGCCTTCAGGATCTGCTCCCCCTCCCCGCCCCGCCTACATCCCCACACCTGCCACATTCAGCCACACCCAGCCACTTTGCCTGCTGAGTCCCAGACAGGTCCCAGAACCACACAGATAAATTCCAGCAGAGCATAAAATTCACACTACTATAATTTACAGAGGTGGTTTCAAAATTAAAACCTTCATACTCTAGAACAGGCAGATTAAAAAAGAAAAAAAAAAAAAAAAACAACAACCTGAGACCAGAAGTGTTAATTTTCTGTTTAAAAAAAAAAAAAAAAGAAAAACTTTTCTGCACCCTGTTTTAACCACCCCCTGGCCTGAACACCCAGGAAGATGAAACCTGGCATTCGTCAGTGCACAGGTAGCTATCTGGAAGCACAGTTCTCTAGCAAGGAATTTTCACTGCTCTTCCTAGGATACTGGTCTCTGAGGGCATATTGAACTTACAGGTAAATGATAAAGAATTCAATTATTTACATATAACTGTTAAAGGGACACTTTAGCCTGAAAATGTAATCAAATGATTCTCTGTGTTTAAGCAGAGATATAAGCTACCCAGATCAATCGACAATATTTGGACATGCAATATGGAGCACCAGAATCTAGCTGTGACCACGTAGATGAGCACGGAGTCCCCACTGGACCACGGCAGTAGGGACTCAAGCAGAGCAGAGGCTGTTGCAGGGTCATCCCCAGTCCACTGCGAAGCCAGCATGGCTTTCACAGGACCCACTTAGAACACACATGGCCGAGGTGTTCATGGCAAGTCAGAAAAGAGGCTTCTCATGGGATCTGAAATAGACAGGGAGGGTTCCATGGGGCTTAAGGGACTTGGAAAATTAAATCAATGCTCAAGCTTCCCACAAATCACATGGCTGGGGCAAAGTCAACACGTGTTCCAAACTTAGCTCACTTTCAAAGTCATGTATCTCCCTGTCAAAGATTTCTGCCTCCAGAATATGTTGTCCCTATGGCTATCACCACCTTACAGGATAAAATACATAGAGTTCCAGATAGAAAAGGCAATGCCAGAATAAAAGGATTCACAGTAAAGAACATGTCACCGACCCCCAGCGGGAAGACGCCCGTGTTTAGTCCCAGCCTCAGGACTGTGCACAGAGAACAGATGATGAAGCATCTGCAAGTGGCTCCAAATTTCAGACCACCTAAGAGAAATCACTATTCTGTCAACAGGACTGGGGTAAGAATATGACGGTCCTGCAAGGTCTCTGTTCTGGCCGGTTTAGTTATATTGATTATTGTACACCCCCCTTGAAAACATTCATTTTGAGATGTATGGGAACAATTTAAATGCAGGTAAATTAATTCATCATTATGGGAGAAATGTTGTTTCTGTACCTAAGCTAGTTGATAGAAATGTGTAAGCCATATATATAACTCAAAAACTTTAACAAAACTCATAAGGAAAAAATAATAGATGAGATTGATTTTAATTTTAATCAATGTATATTAAACAATAAACAATATTGTTTAATCCCATATGTTTAAAATATGAATGTACTTCAAAATATTCATGGAGAGGTGGGCATTTGACATACTCATTTGAGATACTGGCATCCCACACAAGAGTCCCTGGGTTCCAGTTCTGGACACTCCAATTCTGATGCAATTTCTTGCTCATGTGTACCCTGGGAGGCAACAGATGGAGTTCCAGGCTCCTGGCTTCAGCTTGGCCCAGGCCTGGCTGCTGTGGGCATTTAGGAAGTCAATCAGAGGATGGAAGACCTCTGCCTGCCTGCCTTCCAAAGGAAAAAAAAAGAAAGAAAAAAAATGGAAATGGAATTGAAAGATAAGTTTATTTTGGTGCAAAAAAATGTTGAAATACAGGTCTGGCGCCATGGAATACCACATAAGGCAGTCGCCTGCAGTGCCAGCATCCCATACGGGCACTAGTTCAAGCCCCAGCTGCTCCTCTTATGATCCAGCTCTCTGCTATGGCCTGGGAAAGCAGTGGAAGATTGTGCAAGTCCTTGGGTCCCTGCACCCAGGTGGGAGACCTGGAAGAAGCCCAAGGCTCCTGGCTTCAGATCGGCCCAGCTTTGCTCATTGCAGCCATTTGCGGAGTGAACCAGTGGATGGAAGACACCCCCCTCCCCACCGCCTCTCTCTCTTTCTGTAACTCTGCCTCTAAAATAAATATTTTTTAAAAAGTCAAATACAAGTAAATAGGGAGTCTTCAAAAGTTCATGAGGAAAGCATATTGTTAAAAAAAAAAAAAACTATGTACAGATTTCAAAATGTTTTTACACAAAAAAAAAATTCTTAAAATGTATTTATTTGCAAGGCAAACAGAGATTAAGAGCTCCAACACACTGACTCACTCCCCAAATGCTCATAGTGGCTCAGATTAAGCCAGGAGATGAATCCAGGTCTCACATGGGAGTAGCAGAAACTCAATTACTTGACCTATTACCATTAATTACATCCCAGGGCTGGAGTCAGGAGCTGGACATGGATACTTCAGTTTGAGACACAGGCATCTTGCATCTTAACCACTAAGCTAAACACCCACTCTAAATTTATTTTTTTTTTAATTTGAGAGGTAACAGAGGGAAAGTTCCCATCTACTGGTTTACTCCTGCAATACCTGCAATGTAGAACCAAGAATTCAATCCAGGTCTCCCATGTGGGTAGCAAGAACACAATAACTGGGATGTCTCCTAGGGCTCTCATTAGCAGAGCTAGAATGAGTAGCAGAACGGGGAATCAAACCCAAGCACTCTCATGTGGGATGCAGGTGTCTTAACTGCTAGGCCAAACATCATTCTTCAATTTTCACAAACATTTTGAAATATTCTCATTCTATAATTTCAACACGTAATCAATATAAAAATCATGACATTTTTCACTGCTTTTTCTTGAGCTAAATCTTCAAAATTCAGTGTGTGTATTACAGTGACATCTCATCTCAGTTCAGACTAGCCACCCTCTGAGTGGCTGATTGGCACCACACCGGACAGCATAAACCTACACGTAACCCTGCAGAGCCCTGGAGGCATAGTGGAGGAAGAAACAGACCTTCCATGGTGAGAGGACTGGGAGCAAAAATGCCTCATTGTGCAGATGCCAGGTGGCAGCTTGAGAGTGGCACGGCACCCCAGACACCCTACACCCTGATGAGGCCAAATAAGAGAGAGAATCATATTGCTAGATATCTATCGCCTTTGCAGCTAACAGAGGGACAAAAACGACCCTGAGAAGTTGGCAAGCCCTGGACTAAAGAGGAAACTATCCCTTCCACATGGGCCTTACATACTTTATACATTTTTCCACTGCCTGCAAATGTCAATTTTGACATTTTGATTCTCTCAGATGGTCACCCATCTATACATTCATCCCCTCTTCAAGCCAGGTTTGGCTCTGTGGACAGCAACAGACAAACTGGACAAGATGTCTGTCCCCAGTGTGCTCACAGCAGAACTGGGAAACAGACAAGCTAAAAATGACAAAACCACATATATGCAATTGCAAGTGAGACAGTGACAAGAATTATGGAGAAACGGTGCATGGTGCTGTGAAGAGAGAGTACAGAGGCACTCGTCTTTAGCCAAGATGTTGGGGAAAGCTTTTTGGACGAAGGGACACATGAGTTGAAATCTGCATTTATAACTGGTTGATCAGGTCTTCCATTCCAGCATTTCACATAAAAGCATCCATGTTTTTCAATGTCTCATATCACTCCTTTTCCCCATTTCTCTTCTTTCTTCCAAACAGGGAATGACACTGAGTGTCAAGAGATCAGAGATCTCATCAATAATTGAGTTAGTCTGCAAGTGGTAAGAATTTATTTCAAAGTATCTGTCTGTCAATGCAGGTTTGTATGGAATTTAATAACATATTCAAATTTTGTATTCTGGGATGACTTGGCTGTCAATTCAACAGGGTAAGAAAAAGGAAGACAGGTTGTTGGGACAGAGATAAGAAAAGAGATTACTGCAGGAATTCAGATAAGAGTACACTGACTAACCTATAATGGAGAGGAGGGAATACATTCAAGTGCATTTCAGAATGAGAGGTCAGGGTGGACACCTGACTCAGCAGTTAAGCTGTCTCTTGGGATGCCTGCATCCCACACCACAGTGCCTGGGTTTCAATCCCAGCTCTGATTCCAATTCTAGCTTCCAGCTAAAATATACCCTGGTAAGGAGACAACAGCCTCAGTACTTGGGTAACTGGAACCTACCTTGGAGATCCCTGGAGTTCCTGGCTCTTGGCTTTGATCTGGCTCAATCCCAGCCATTGTGTGTGTTTGAGGAGTGAACCAGCAACTGGGAGCTTTCTTATCCGTCTCCCTCTCTGCTTCTCAAATAAATTAAAGATCTCCAAAAAGTTCAAGGGAAATGTATATTATGTAAAAATATGTAGATTTCAACTTCCTAAGATTTTTATTTATATTTAGCATTATTTGAAAGTCAAAGAGAGAAGCACACATACAAATATACAGAGAGAGAGAGAGAGAGAGAGAGAGAGAGAGAATCTTCCATCCATTGGCTCACTCCTCAAGTGCTTGCAACATGCAGGGCTGAAGCCAGGAATCTGGAATCCAGTCTGGATCTTCCACATGGGTGGCAGGGACCCAAAAACTTGAACCATCACCTCCATCTCCCACAGTGTGCATCAGATGTGCAAGAGCCTGGACTCCAACCAGGTTCTCAACATGGGATGCAGGTGTCTCAAGTTGTGTCATAACCGCTGTACAAAACGCCTTCCTCTGATTTCCATTTTTTTCACACCAAAATAAACACCTCTGAGTTCCATTTTCCATGAACTTTTTGAAGTGTCCTTGTATGCTTAACTAAGGTAAATCAGACAGCTACACAAACATGGTTCTCAGATGGACAACACCTACTGTTCACAATCTGGGTGAACAGCAGAAACACCTGAGGAGCTTTAGAAAACCATCTATGCCCAGACCTTACCTGCCAAGAATATGAACGTGATGAGGCCTCAGCATCAATGTTTTTCAAAATACTGTTTTTTAACCGTGAGCATGAGTAGAATGGCCTTCTGAATCCCTGAAGTCAAACAGTCAGCTTTTCACATTCCCTAATTTAGTAAATAATTACCGAGTGCCTATCATTAGCAGGCACTATGGTAAATGCTTAATTTTGTTTAATTACACAAAATTTATGAGTTCTATCGTATTTCATTTTATTTTTTAAACTTCTATTTATCTTATGGAGATACCAACAGAGAGATACCATACACTGGTTTATTCCCTAAATGTCCACAATGACACAGGCAAGACAGGAGTCAGCTGGGCCAGGTCCAAAGCCAGATCTCTCAGGTGGGAAGCAGGATCCCAATTATTTGAGGTGTCACAATTGCCTCCCAGGGTCTGCATTAGCAGGAAACTGGAGACAGGATCCAGAGCTGAGAATTGAATCTAGGTACTCTTATGTGGGAGCCAGTTAATCATTCCTGATGTTCTACTTAAAAACGAGGATCCTCTAGGGATCAGAGAGGTTAAATGATGTGTAGGATCACAGTAAGCAAATAAAACAACCTAGATTTGAACCTAGCTCTAAATATTCAGACCTGCTAACTCCAAGGTATGCTGCCGGTAACTTTGTATTTGAACCTTTAATGATAACGTAACAGTGCTTCTTAGTCCTTGAATAACTTGACTCCCAAAGAGTATAAGCCCTTCAAAAGCTAAACCATACCCCACTGTTCCAGTAAACCTTTTGCTGTGCCCAACACCCTGCAAACACCTAAACTCGTCTGCTCCTGAATTCACCATCACGCTTGGAAAGCAAGTATGGGCTACCTCTTCCACATTTTATCAAAGTAGAAACTTTATTGTTAGAGGAAAACCTTTCCATAATTGCCATACATGAATTAATATGGAAATGGAAATGCTATATATGCATAGTCTAAAATAATTGCTTTATTAGTGTAGCTCGAATTCACTTGAAAATATTAAGATGTCACAACAGTAACTTCGTCTGTTTATCCTGACCAATAAACAGGAAACATACACCATCACAGCAACTCAAAAATGACTCAAATGGCCTGTAATGGGACCTCAGCTCTGGGTTTCTAAAAAAAGCTTCCTATGTGATTCTCATATGAATGCAGCAATGTTGAAAAACCAGTGACTTGGATAAAATAATGTACAGCAGCCCACTATAAGTCCCCTAAACAATCTCAACAGGTGAAAAAGACTGCTACTTATAAAGGAGGACTTCCCGTTAGGAAGCGGCACTAACTGCCTTCTGTACAGCACTTGGGAGCAAACTCATATACAGTAAAATGTCAAAGAAAAGTGCCCTAAGACCACACATTAATTTTAATTTATTGGAACATTTTTGTTTGTTTGTTTGTTTGAAACTCAGGTGCTTAGTGTTTGGCCAGGGGAAGTCATTTATGTGTAAAATCTCCTTGTACCATGAAGCTGAGCACTGGAGAAGCAGTGAACACACCAGAACCCAAACAGGAGCAAAGTGTTCAAACCCCAGAATCTGGCACCTTGCGCTTTTTCTTCTGGCTTGCAGTTTAACAGACTGTGAGGAAACATCATAGTCTTTGCAAAGAGTTCTGTCTCTCTTTAGCAGTATAAATATTTATTTGTATATAAAATTAACCTACTCCACCCAGAAATAGCAGTGGTACACAGCTGAGTGCTAGTCTACAGAACACACATGCACGAACACATGAACACACAAATAGTGAGAGGCTCTGGGCTGAGCATTCATTTACTAAATGCCCTTGAAAACTTCACAAATAGTCCCATTTTCCTCATTTTATAGCAAAATTGAAACTGAGGGGGAGAGAGTGCTGAAGAAACTTGCTCGCAGTTTCAGAGGCAGTGCAGTGGTAGGGCCAACACGGGCACACAGGTAATGTGCCCTGGAGTATGTAACCAAAACCATGAAAGATCCACATAGCTCATAAATAGTGCTGGACACATAAAAGAACCTTCTAGGACAATAAGATCTCAACGTTATATCTGTCCTAACTTCTCACATTTTCAATTTTACATTGCTGTTTATTATCTGTCTCCCTGAACTAGAATAGAAACTTACAGACAACAGCGAGTGTGTCAGCCTCATTCACATCTTGGAAAACAGACGCTTAGTGATCTCCTCTTCACTGGAGGAGCTCAATGGGAGCAAATTCTTGGAGGCGAGGACCTGGCTTCAGGATGGAGGTGTGTGAAATAAGGCTGAAGAGCTCAGTTGGAGGCCAACAGCTTTACATGCCAGGCAAAGAGGGGTAGACTTTACACAGTGCAACAAAGGGTTTTGAGCTGAAGAATCAACCACCAAAAGTCCTATGTTACGGGGGAACATTTGGCCTGGTGGTTAAGATACCCATTGAGATGTCCACATCTCTTATCAGTGTCTAGGTTCATGTCCTGGCTCTGTCCCAGGGTCCAGCTTCCTACCAATGCACACTCTGGGAGATAGCAGGTGATGGCTCAATTACTTTGGGTCCCTGTCACCCATGTGGGAAACCCAGATTGTCTTCCTGGATCCTGGCTCCAGCCTGACCCTAGCCTCGCTATGGCAGGCATTCAGGGAGTGAACCAACAGATGGGCTCTCTCACTCTCTTTCTCATTCTCTCAAATACTATTTTTTAAGTAGTCTGTTAGTGCACTAATTTAATGACTGCACAAGATAGTTCAGAGGAAGAAATTCTGAATTGATTATGGAATAAACTTGAGAGATGGTGAAGGAAGTAGATATGGCAAGCTTTATGAACAAAGGATCAATCACTACTGTAAATGCCAAGTCCCAGAGAAGCAGGCCTAGCATGGACAAATTTTAGCAAACCTGATGTGACTTCAGTTAATTACTATGTAGACAATGCTTTACAGAGTAGATGAACTCTAGACACTACTTAGAAACTCAATTCTGCTATATAGCAAGATAGCTCTTGTTGACAATGGCTGAAATAGATCACAGAGAACTGTCAAGAATCTCAAAGGCCCAGGTGACCAGGGCACCTAACCTGAGTACCGCTGACCTTAAACCAAGTCAAGCTAGGTTCATAAACCAGAGGCTGGCACACAGCAGTTCCAGCTCCACTAAGGAATTTGCAGCTACATGTGGGGTGTATTAGGTAGGTGTGGCGCTCGTAAGGGCCAGTACAAATGAAATGGGATTTTTTACAGAAATCAGTTCAACTCCATTTTTTCCCTTCATCTTGCTTTTCCACTGTTAGCCTTTACTGGGGAACATGCCCAATCACAATACATTGTTTTCCTGTCTACCTAAATACACTAGCTTTAATCATTTTGATGTTTTTAAAGTACTGAGCATAACAAATACTGGAGAGGATGTGGAGAAAGGAGAACACTTATACACTGTAAATTAGTGCAGCCAGTGTGAAATACATAGAAATAGACTTGCCATATGATCCAGCAATCCCACTACTGGGTATATATATTCAAAAGATATGCAATGTATCAAAGAGATACTGGCACTGTCACATTTATAGAAGCACTGTTCACAGTAGCTGAAATTCTGAATCAACCAAGGTGTCCATCATCACACGAATGGATAAAGAAAATATGGTAGATATACACAATGGAATATTATTCAGCAGTGACAAAGAATGAAATTCTACCTTTTGCAGCAAAATGGATGCAACTGGAGGACACCAGGCTGAGTGAAATAAGCCAGACCCAAAAAGAAAAATACCACATGTTTTCCCTTATATGTGGGCGCTAAAATTAAAAAGGAAAAAAAAAAGAGGAAATAAAAGAAATGTCTTTGTGTATCAGCATTGCTGCAAATATAGTTTTATAAAACTTTGTTTTCTACCTTTGTGAATATAATGGTTAATGCTACAATATTAATGTAGTTTTAATGATCTATGATTACCTTAAAACTTATTGTATGTGGGTAAAATGATCATTTTTCCATTCAATTATTGTTTATAGCCATTGTCTACATTCCCACTAAACTAGGGTCTTCTTGCTTTTTACTTGTAAACTTCTTATTTGGTGAAATATTAAGCCTTTTTACTGTAATGTAAATTTAAAATACATTATCTCTAAAACTAAAAAAAGAGGGGGAGAAGGAAGAAGGGTTAGAGGGAAAGAAGGGGTGGGAGGGAGGAAGTATCATTATTTCTAGAATTGTATCTACAAAGCCCACTGAATCTGTTAAAAAATTTTTCCCAAAGAAACCTTTTATTTAATGAATATAAATTTCATAAGTACAACTTCAGGAACATAGCTATTCTTCCCACCATACCCACACTCCCACCCCTCCTCCTCCTCCCTCTCTCCTTCTCAGTCCCATTCTCCATTAAGATTCATTTTCAATTAACTTTGTACACAGAAGACCAACTATGTACAAAGTTAACAATTTCAATAATTTGCACACACACACACATACACAGAAAAACAGTTTGAGAACTAGTTTTACAGTTAACTATCATAATACAACTCACTAGAGACAGAGGTCCTGCATGGGGAGAAAGTGCACAGTGACTCCTCTTGTTAATTTAACAATCAACACTCTTATGTATAACATCAGTGACCATCCAAGGCTCTTGACATGAGCTGCCTAGGCTATGGTAGCCTTTTGAATTATAAAAGTACCCCCTTCTTTGATGGCCACTTCTTTCCACTGGGATCTCACACACAGAGATCCTTTATATAGAACATGTTTTGCCACAGTGTCTTCGCTTTCCATGCCTGAAATGCTCTCATGGGCTTTTCAGCCAGACCAGAATGCCTTAAGGGCTGATTCTGAGGTCAGAGTGCTACTTAAAGCAATTGTCATTCTATGAGTCTGCTATGTGGACTGTTCCCCATGTTGGAACATTCTCTACTTTTTAATTCTATCTATTATTATTACCAGATATTTGATCCTATTTGTATGATCATTTTAACACTTAATCCTATCTATGTGATCACTTTTTTTTTTTTTAATATTTTTGACAGGCAGAGTGGATAGTGTGAGAGAGAGAGAGACAGAGAGAAAGGTCTTCCTTTGCCGTTGGTTCACCCTCCAATGGCCGCCGCGCTGCGGCTGGCGCACCATGCTGATCCAAAGGCAGGAGCCAGGTGCTTATCCTGGTCTCCCATGGGGTGCAGGGCCCAAGCACTTGGGCCATCCTCCACTGCACTCCCTGGCCACAGCAGAGAGCTGGCCTGGAAGAGGGGCAACCGGGACAGAATCTGGTGCCCCAACTGGGACTAGAACCTGGTGTGCCGGCGCCGCAAGGCGGAGGATTAGCCTGTTGAGCCACGGCGCCGGCATGATCGCTTTTAACACTTAATATGATCACTTTAACACTTAAGAAGTCATCCCTTCTTGAAGTGTTAATTTCATGTTTACAGATTTCATTTTAGGTACTCTATTAGTATATCTCACAGATCAGGGAGAAAATATGGTATTTGCCCTTTGAGGACTGGCTTATTTCACTAAGTATGATGTTTTACAGATTCATCCATTTTGTTGCAAATGATCAGATTTCATTTTTTTTTTTTTACTTTTGTGTAGTATTCCATAGTGTATATATCTCATTTATTTATCCAGCCTTTGGTTGATGGGCATTTAGGTTGATTCCATGTCTTAGCTATTGTGATTTGAACAGCAATAAACAAGGGGAGTAGATAACTCTTTTATTTACTGATTACATTTCCCTTGGTTAAATTTTATTTCTGTTCTTTAATTTCATTTTGAGACCCCTTCTTTCATTCTGAGTCTGTTGATTTTCTCTTGAGGAGTAACTTTGGTTGAATTACTTACATGGCTATTTTTGAGTCAGTATGACAGTATATGCTATTTCAGAACTCTGTTACCTATGACCATTCAATCCGGAAAGGGACTTCTACTTTAAGAACCTGAGAAGACTTCTTTTTCTGGATCTCAGATAGCTTGCAATAATCTCAGTCTCCCTCAGGGTCTGAGTATTTACTAAGGAATGGCACAGAGAAAATAATTCTAAGATGTAGAAAAGTGGCTCAGCCCTTATGTGCAAAATGACAGCAATGAGCATAGAGTGCAACTTTTGAATGCACTAAATTGGGAAAAATGTTTCCAATTTTTTTTTCCTTTGGAATAGCCTTTGAGATTTTATTTCATCTTAACCTTGGATGCAGTATTTCACTGCAAAGACTGAGCACCATTAGCCTAAATAACAAAAAAGAGAAAAAATTAAAGTCACTCAAGTCCAAAACTCTCACCAGAATTATGCAGGGCCATCATTCTCTTTTTCAGAAGTTGCTTCTGAGATACTTTTTCCAGACAGTCTCTGAAGACAGAGCTGGGCACTAAATATACAGATACACCTTGCTTCAGTGGGATGTGGCCTGGCCTCATCTGCCAAGCCAATGTTACTTCTGGCAGTGTGTAGGATCAGCATTTTTCTTAAGATTTAATTTATGATGGGGATGGGGAGGGAGGGTGAGACCTTGCATCTCTGATTCACTCCCCAGACAGCTACAATGGCCAGGGCTAGGTCAGACTGAAGCCAGGAGCTTCTTCCACATCACCCACGTGGGTACAGGGACCCAAACGCATGGGCTATCTTCTGTTGCTTTTTCCAGGAACATCTGCATGGTGCTGGACTGGAAGTAGAACAGCCAGGACTAGAACTGGTGCCAATATACAATGCTGGCATTGCAGGTGGAGGCATTATCCATGACACTACAATACCAGCCCCAGGAACAGAATTCTTGAATGAGAAATCCGTGTTATAAAGATAGAATGACTCAGCTCACTTCCAAATAACTTAGTAAGCCATATCCTTTGAAGCCCTTATCAAAATGATATACTTGATGTATCCATAGTGCTACATAACAATTCTCATGGCACACAGTATTAGAATTCTTTAGAGAGAACCAGGGTAGATATGTCTTATCTTGACTTCTGTGCAATGGCAGATTCTAGTCTAACAAGAATATGATGTTTCTATTTTGATAGAATAATCAAAAGAAAACAGATAATACTATCAATTCTCTCTCCAAAAATGAATAGTCTGTCAAAATATGCATATTTCAGAGGTGTTCAAATCTGAGTGATCGTTTATGGGTATTTCCCCTGGAGGATACTTCACAACAGCCTGAATTAAGAGGGGGGAAAACCTCAGACAGCCCAGAATCAAATGTTTGTATCCACTAATAATTTTACGTAAGTCACAAGTCTTTTGACCACTACAGAAAGAGGACTGAGGTGAGGCAAAGAGCCCTGAAGATTCAGATCCTGATGATGTGACTTGGTCACATCTGATTTGGTCAGATATTTTCATGAGGCCAGGAAACAATGAATCAAAGCATGCGCTTGACTTCATCAAAGCCCCGACTCTCATTGCAGTCCAAAGGTACACCCCATAAAGTCCTGACTCACAGAGTTGAATCTAGGTAAATGCTCCAGAATGGGGTAACTGATTGTTCAAACTAACCGAAAGCACATTAGGCCACTGTAGAAAGTCCCTGGCATCTGTGTATCAAGCTGGCTCCGGCAAGATGTGTTGCCCAGGTGACTGCTGAAAATGCCATGCACTCAGCATGGGACTGCACAGAGATTCCATCCCAGTTCCTGCCCTGACTCAGTGAGAGACAATGACCAGGCCATCTCTTCTTTCTGGACCCCAGATCCTCATCTCTAAACTGTGTGACATAGACTAGTTGGACCTCTATGCTCATGACTAAATTGCCACACGTCCACTTCCCAACAGTGAGCCAACAGTAGCAGAATCTTGCCAATGACTTATTTTTAAGAATTGGTTCTCCTAGGAACAAGCTATATATTAAGGGGCCAATGAGCTTGACTATTCTATACATACTTATATTCTGTAAGTCACGGAAATACTTATACACTCCACCTATAAGTTCACAGAAACACTCATTCACTCTATCAGATTTCCTCATTATGTGATAGTCACATTTTTCTGACCCGACTCTTTTACAAAGTATATGCATCAGGGCCAGCATCATGGCACAGTGGGTAAAGCTGCCACCTGCAATTCCAGCATCCCATATGGGTGACAGCTTGAGTCCTTGGCTTCTATACTCCCAAACCAGCTCCTTCCTAACAGGCAAAGAAAAGCAGTGGAAGATGGCCCAAATGCTTGGGCCCCTGCTACCCATGTGGAAGACCTGGAGGAAGCTCACAGCTCCTGGCTTTGGCCTGGCCCAGCCCCAGCCAATGCAGCCATCTGGAGAGTGAACTAGCAGATGGAAGATCAAGCTCCCTCTCCATCTCTAATCTTTCAAATAAATAAATAAATTTTACTTAAGAAAGTTTATGGTGCATGTAGTAGGCATGGTGGTTAAGGCACTGGATGCTTGCATCCCATATCAGAGTGGAAGGGTTGGAGTTACAGCTCCACTTTCTTTTCCAGCTTCCTACTAATGAACACTCTAGGAGGTAGTGGTCATGGGTCAATTAGTTGGGTCCCCACCACCTACATGGGAGACACTGATCAAGTTCCATGCTCGGAGCTTTGGCATGACCGAGTCCTGTCTGTTATGGGTTTGGGGTAGTCAATGAGAAGATATAAGATATCTTCCTCTCTCCCTCCTTCTACCTCTTTTGCCCAACCTCCCCTCCCCACTTCACCTTCACCCTCCAATTTCAAATACATATTTTTTTTAAAAAGTAAATGAATCTATTTGGGTCCCAAATGAGAATGAAATATTTGTAAAATAGCACATTATATTCACAGGTATATATAAAATATAGTCCCACACAAAATATTCTTACAGGGGGCTGGCACTGTGGCATAGAGGGTAAAAAGCCACCGGCTGCAGTACTAGAATCCCATATGGGCACTAGTTGGAGTCCTCTTCTGATCCAGCTCTCTGCTATGGCCTGCAAGAGAAGCAGAAGATGGCCCAAGACCTTGGACCCTTGTACCCATGTGGGAGACTCAGAAGAAGCTCCTGGCTCCTGGCTTCAAATCAGCCCAGCTCCAGCAGTTGCAGCCATCTGGAGAGTAAACCAGTGGATGGAAGACTCTCCCTCTGCCTCTGCCTCTCTGACTCTGCCTTTCAAATAAATTAATTAATCTTAAAGAAAATATATTTTATAGGAGTCTGATGGAATTGGAAACAGACATGTATTATTGCTTAAAAACAGATACAGATACATTTATATATAGAAATTTATCTACAAGGGCTCTTTAACATAAGTGCATACTGATTAAAATCTTTTGCCATCTATATATTTGAATAATTTTTCTTACCTTCTAATCCTCAAAATATTAAATTGTTTAATTCAGTCAAGTTCATTGTCTTTTTGGTTCAAATGAATAAAATAATTTTTAAATAAATGAAAAAACACTCCTATAGCATGACTTCGAGACAGGATAATAACAGCGTTCAGGTTACTGAAACGTGCAAGAAGGTACTAATTCTACATAATTACTATTAGCTACCATTGTTCAGTACTGTGTGTCAGGACTCTAAGGTGGAAATTAGAGCAATTTGGCTCAGTAAGAAATTGAGTGTCAGAGAAATTACATAAGCAGTCTAACATGTGCATGTATAGCCAGTGAAATTCAAACCCAAATCAATTCACCTTTCTTAGAACAACAGTTAACTCCAAGTCATTCTCAATTTTGCAGAAGTCAAAATTATGTTTTCATTTCATCCTTCACTTAAACACCTACTGAGAATTTGCTTATACCATAATTCCACTGGGTGTCAGGGATAAAAAAGCATCATTTACATATAATCCCTTTCCTCAAGGAGCTCCCAATATTGTGGAAAAGATAGAGTCAGGAAACAAATCACTGGAATCAAGTGCAAAGTGCTATGAAGAAGACAGTGACAGGGCTCCGTCAGTACAAAAAACACCTGAAGGTTTCCAATGACTCACAATGGAATAACATTTTAAAGGATAATTAGTGGTATGTTCTGTACAGAACAGTGGAGAATGGCATTCTAACAGCAGAGAAAAAAAATGCACAGCATTTAAGACAAATCATGCTATGTCCCAATAAAATCATTGCCTTTAGGTTGGGATAAAAACTAATGGAGAAGAGGGCTAGCATTGTGGCATAGTGGGTTAAGCTGCCATCTGTGATGCTGGCATACCATATGGGCACCAGTTCCTATCCTGGCTGCTCCATTTCCGTTCCAGCTCCCTGCTAAGGGCCTGGAAAAAGCAGTGGAAGAAGGCCTAATTTGGGCTCCTACCACTCATGTGGGAGACCTGGAAGAAGCTGCTGGTTTCAGCCTGTCCTAGCCTGGGCCATTGCAGCCTTCTGGGGAGTGAACCAGGGGATGGAGGTGGATTGTATCTAAGAATGTACATGTGTGTCAAATCTCAAAAAAAAAAAATAATAATAATAATAATAATGGAGGAGCCGGCACTGTGGTGTAGAAGGTAAAGCCACTGCCTGCAGTGCTGGCATCCCATATGGGCACTGATTCAAGTCCCGGCTGCTCCATTTCTGATCCAGCTCTCTGATGTGGCTTGAGACAGCCATGGAGGATGGTCCAAGTCCTTGGGTCCCTGTACCCGTGTAGGAGATATGGAGGAAGCGCCTAGCTCCTGGCTTTAGATCAGCACAGTTCCAGCTGTTGGGGCCATCTGGGGAATGAAGTGAATGGAAGACCTGTCCCTCTCTGACTCTCCTTCTCTCTGTGTGTAACTCTGACTTTCAAGTAAATAAATAAAATCTTTTAAAAAAATTAATGGGAAATGACATAGAAGTACCGAATTACTTTTTTTTATCTTTGCTTTTATAGATCAGGAGTCTTCAAAACTTATTCTGCACCAATATCCCCTGGAAGACTTGAAAATGACAAATTGTTGGGCCCTACCTCCAGAGTCTCCAGTTGAGTTGGGCCTGAGTATTTCCATTTCCCACAAGTTCTCTGATGCTGTTGATGTTGGTGGCCCAGGGACCAAACTTTGAGAACCTCTGATACGGACAAATAAGCCATGGAGAAGCTAGTACAAGAGCACAATTTTTTTTTTATTTGACAGGTAGAGTTATAGACAATGAGAGAGAGAGACAGAGAAAGGTCTTCCTTTTCCGTTGGTTCACTCCCCAAATGATCACTACGGTTGGCGCTGCGCTGATCCGAAGCCAGGAGCCTCCTGGTCTACCACGAGGATGCAGGGGCCCAAGCACTTGGGCCATCCTCCACTGCCTTCCTGGGCCACAGCAGAGAGCTGGACTGGAAGAGGAGCAACCGGGACTAGAACCTGGCGCCCATATGGGATGCCGGCGCGAGGATTAACCAAGTGAGCCACAGCGCCGGCCCCTAAGAGCACAATTCTAAAATTTATTCATTTTACCCTTCTGCCTTCTGTTAAATAAAAATGTAGATAGATTTCTGACTTAAAAAATGAACGCTGACCATAAACAGGTCTATATGCTGTAAACAGACTTGTGGAAAGAACACCAATCAATCAAG
Organism: Lepus europaeus; assembly: GCF_033115175.1. NCBI lineage: Eukaryota > Metazoa > Chordata > Mammalia > Lagomorpha > Leporidae > Lepus > Lepus europaeus. The sequence goes on from NC_084831.1 coordinate 101,796,487, forward strand.
AAAGAAAAATTCTAAAGACGTCGATCTGTAATACAATTTGTGCATTTTTGAGCATTCACTCTTGTTCCACCTTCCAAAAGCTGGGTTGTTCCAGAAGTGCATTTGGCCTTCTCGCTGCTCTGCACAGAGGGAGAGGCCTGTGCAGGCACAGGAAAGGGACTTCCAGACCTACCTACTGCCCCAGGGTGGCCCCTGTTCCCATGTCTCCTCAATTCGCAGCCCAGCAGCTGGCTGAGCTTCTAACAGACAGGAAGTCAAGGTAGATACACAGAACTGTCAACAGCAGTGGCTGGCCCGGAAGATAAACTGCTATAGATTTCACTTTTGTTTTCATTTATTAGTATTTCTATATGTTGGATATTTTACTAATAGGTCTACATAAAACCTACTCAGAAAAAGTTTTTTTTTTTTTAATTCAAAGATGCCTTTAGAATTGTACAAACATAGGTTTTTTAAATCTATCTTTATTGCTCTGAATAACCAGCCTTTGGTTTAAACAAAATATTATTAGAAGTCAAAAATGTCAAGCTAAGGAAAATAGCGGATCAGGAAAATGTTGTAACGTGGAAGTGAGACATCAAAACTTCTTAGAGCAACAGCAATCTTACTGTTTCTCGAGATAATTATAACACTTTGAAAGAATACTTTTTACTCAGCTATGTAAGTTCTGAATTTGACTTTTAAATATCGTTTCCTACTTGTAAATTATACAATTCACTGGCAAATGTTGAAAAATTAAGTAATTGTGAGAAATTTCTTGATTCAAAATCAGTTTTCTTATTTGCCTTTTCTGCTTTTGGTGTTTGCTCATTAAAAAAAAAAAGTCAGATTCTGTCACAAAGTAAATGGAAACTATATCATCACAAAAATTTTAAAAAAATGACAGGAAGGAGGAAAGAGGATGGGAGGCAGGGTGGGAAGTATATTATATTCTTAAAACTGTGTATATGAAAACATGAAATCTGTGCCTTTATATAAATAAAAAATTTAAAAAGAACAAAATTAAAGTAATACAATTTCTAAAGTTCTGCTTAATTTTTCATATCTGAACTAAATGTAAAATCACAAAAAGAAGGTAGGGTGGTTTTCAGGCATAAATGTGGAATAATATGTAAATTAATTGAAGGACTTACTTTCTGCCAACAATAACTTCTTAATAGCTTTAGCCCTTGAGGGTAGAAATGTACCTTGGAATATTTAGCATATTTTTCTTGTTGTTAAAATACCAATATTTCAATGTGGATCCTATGTAACAAGACATGACAAACAATCCTAACCACCCCTATCTTTTCTCAGAATTAAGTTTCCCTTATCCTAACATGCAGAGCAGACCTGATGTGACACAAATGTAATCGTGTACAGCAGGCTTTGCTTTCCTGTACAGTTCTTTCCTACCCAAAGAGAACTACAAAGCCACTGGAACTCTTGGTTTCTAGGAGTCATTTCAAATAAAGACACTTTTCCAAGAAACACTATTTCAGTGTAAACGTTAACACAGTTTCTTCTTGATCATTTCTCAAATATTCCAAATATTAGAAAGGAGAGAGCTGGAACCTATAGCAACTTCCTTTCAATTACAGTTAAACTCAGTGTTGGAAACCAAACTGGGCTGTTTCCTTCTTTATATAATGGAAATCGTGACTAATCCTTATCTATGAGAATATGATTTATCTTCAGCTTTTTACTGAATATATATGAATCTCAAAATTTTTTGCACCAAAATAAAGTGATTTTTTTAATTCCATTTTCCACTAACTGCTTGAAGCTTCCTGATGCAATGGAACAGAGCTTTTAGAGATACTTCTACGAGACTGAGGAGCAGCACCAATCTGATTCCACATAACACCCCAGTTGGTAGAGGGGAAGAAGTCAGACGGGAGAGCAGGGCACTGGTGCTCCACAGCTGCTGCACGTGACTCTGCATGTTGTGCAGTTAGTCTCAGCCTCGCCTCACAGGGCTCTATACACACTCTGCCTCCTGAGTCCTACAGGTAAACACTGGATACCAAAGACGAACTAGCAACCCAGGTGTCTCCGCTCTTTTGACTGCCTTGCAGCAGCATTACACGTGGATGATGGCATGTTCCTTTAAAAGCAATACAAGATGCTTGTCAGATTTCTTTTTTCCTCTTTTATGATGATACGGTTTACTGTACAAGCCCGGAATCAGCAGGAACAGAAAATGAGCAGATGTTATTGTTCCTCTAAAGAAGCGTGCACATTTACAAATATGTAGCAAGTGTTGGGATTTAACAATTTACAAAATGCTGTGCTCAAATTATCAAGCAAAATATAAAAACTGGCCATTTTCCTACACCTGACCAGTAATGATTGATTTCAGAATCTGAATACTTGTTTAGAAAATGCTTTCAATGTACTTATTTAATTAGGTCTTAAAATAGAGATATTTTACACAACATCCTGGGAGGTTTAGCTGACATCATTCCTTGAAGTTTTGATACTAAAATTTCCATCATTAGTAGGATGATGGGATACACACGGGCAATGCTAATGCTTAGAAAAGGCTTACAAGTAAGGACTATTACTGAACACAGGGATTGCAAAAATAAATGAAGAGAACCTGCCAGGCCTGAGAAGAAAGCACTTCCAGTGAAAAGTGGGAAAGACACACAGAAGTAATGAATATGCACAAAATAGTAAAATTCTAGCAGCTACAACCCTTTTCAACTTGTTTTTAAAACCCCAGACACTATTTTCTTACAATATAACATTTTTATTGGTATATACAGTTTTTCATGACTACTAGGAAAAGAAAAATACTTACACAGTATAAAAATCAAGAAACAGTCTATCACTTTTTAACTGGGACACTGCTTTTGACCTTCACTCTCAAACTTCACAGTGAGGGTAATTCAGGACCCAAACCCTTATCTAGTGACATCCACAGCCACCCTCAAGTCCAAAGCCTTAGGATCCAAGACACAAGACACTCCACAGACACCTCAGGCTGAGACGTTACCTCAATAGTCCAGAGCACAACTTTTTCCACAGAAAACTTTTTTTTATCCACAGAACATTCTAAATTATAAAAGCGGCTATCATTGCATTTAGCCAATTGTGGAACACATGAAGTTTCTCCCTATTTTTTCAAAAACACAAATAATACAAAGAGTAATACTTCTGTATCTAAGTATCTGTCTGAAACAAGCTACAAAATAACATAAGCAAATAGGGTTCACTTCTTCAACGTAAAGCTGGGAACTGAGGCCTCAGGGCTGGACTGCAAACTGCCCTGTTCCTTATCTCAGCTTCCTCTGCAGAGCAGGACTTGGTTAGGTGAGAGCTAATCTTACCATCTTTAGACCTCAAAAGACCACAGTGACAAAACAGGCCCTGGGGTCTGACACCAGAGACCTGCATCAGCACACTTCCCCACAGCCCCTTTCTAAGCCCCCAAAGACCCTCATCCAGCAGAGCTGTTGTCCTTGAGACAGAGTAAGTGTCCCCTTTCTTTCACCCCAAAACCTTGTCTTCATTCTTTTGATTTGGCACCAGGGACAAGCACTGAGCTTTCCGTAACATGCCCGTATATCTATTTCTGGATAGTAAGTTCCTAGCAGTGAAGTTTCTGGGTCAAAGGGTATGAAGGTCTATTAAAGTTCCTGACAAATATACAAACTGCTGAATTGTAAGGGCTGTTTTGTTGTTGTTGTTGTTTTTTAATAACTTCTATACAAATCAGCTACTGTAGCTGCTCGCAAGGCTGAGCAGAGCCTGACCAACAGGAAGGGGCAGTGTCACTGGACTGTGCCTCCGATTCAAGCATTCTGAGAGGCTCCTGTGATTTTTCTCCCCCTAAAAAGATTCCTGCGTTAGTCCTGGCAACTGAACAATGGCAAGCCTTACAGTGCCTTTCTTTGAACTATATCTTGAAGGTTTCCTTTGTCCACCATCAATTCAGTAACATTGTGAGGCGGAGTCATCACTATAATTAGATACAACCTAAGAGTCTGGGATTTCAATGGGATGTAACTCCCAGTGAAAAGAACACAAAATGAATGAATTATTTAATGCATTCAGCAAGAGAGATCACATTTCTAGAGAGGAAAGAGCGTTACAGCATCAGCACTGGCTGCTTATAGCTTGGACAGTGCACAAACCCGGCACAGGCACTGTCTGGGCCTCAGGATCTTTAATGCATCTCTAACCTATAGTCAAGTTAAACTGCAAATATGCCATGAGCATGCATAATGTGCAAGACCTGTTCTAAACACTCTCAAAGAAACCAGACTATATAAATCATGGAACTTATAAATTAAGAGAGGGATCAGGAAAACAATAATACACATTAAAACAGGGGAGACTGTGCTTAAACAACAATCCTTTTGGTATAGCAAAAAAGTCACTAGGCAAAGGTACCAACTTGTGCAATTACTGTTAATTACTGGGCCCTGTTGTAGACAAATCCCATTTTACACTGTATCTCAGGATACCAAATTTGCATCCGGGTTATCACACCTACCCAAATAATCCAAATATTATAAATTATTTGAATAACAACAGAAAAAAACGTATAAAACATTTATTGCTACATTATGCTATTTGTAAAATATGCAATGCTCTGACTCCAACAGAGAAAATACTGCTAGAAATGTGTCAAGAATGATTAAGCTACAGCATAATTTATTGTTACTAGAAAATGACATGTTGCAGTAAAAACAGCACATTTGTGATTACAAAATGTTCTCAGAAGTTTATGTTTTTATAAAGACCACAGCTTCTGAAATAATTTCCTATATTTCAACAAACATTTTGCCACAAAAGCAAATGCTGATTAAAATTCTGTTGATAGACGGACGCTGATAGGGCAGGCTCCAGCTTGCATGCAACAGCCACAGCCTGGACTACTTTCCCAATGCTGAACCTGAGCTCCAGCCGCCAGGAGGAGTCAGGACAGAGGTGTGGGTGTCTCCCAGGCCTCCCTGCTCTCCACTGCTGTTCCTACTCCTTCAGAACCACAGAGGACCCCAAGGCGAGGAGGGCCCGTGAGAAAGCACAGGAAGTAGCGGAGGGGCTGCCTGCTGCTTCTCAGAAGCAGAAGGGAATGGGAGTCTAGACTGCCAAGGAACTGAGCAAGTCAGATTTTCCAGTCAGACTTTTAATTTTTCACACCCTATTTTTGTCTGTAACTAACTGAACCATGGTTTTTTTTAATTAACATGACCTACAGAAACTTATTCTTTCATGAAAATCCATAAAATGCCATATGGTCTCATTTGAATGCCATTCCATGATGAGACTAAATTTTTCTTATTATTTGGGCTTTTCACTTTGGAAATTTTTCCCCTCATGTTTCAGTTGAACAATTTTATTTTTCCATCCAAACATAATCAACAAAGAGGTAATCATGTTACAGCAAAGCTTCCAACACATTTTTTCCATTATCTGGGCTGTCTTGAGACCATCCCACAACGAACAGGAAAGTGGGTGAAAAACAGGAACCATAGGCAGAAGGAATGGTCAAAAGGGAAGAGAGATGGACAATAAGGAAACGCAGCATGGAGAAACATCAAGATGATAAAGAGAAAATTAAATTTAAAGAAAAAGATAAAAAAACATGTAAAAAGTCAAAATGAAATAAGAAACCAGGAAATAAGAGATCTGAAGATCACATTTTCAAAAAGATCATTTCATTTCTAGAACATGTGGATCATTTGACTTTTAAAAGTCCTTTCTTCACTCCTGAATGTGCTGTGAATTAACAAATACTTTTCTTGCAGCATAAACACTTGAAGTTCTGTGAAGGTCACACAGAGAAGATTAAAGAAGTAAAACTGACAATGCTTTGTTTGTAATTTATTTATTTGAGAGGCAGAGAAACAAAAGAACATTCCCTTCTACTTGTTCATGCCCCCTCAGTGTCCACAATGACCAGTTCTGAGCCTGCCAAAGCCATATACCCCGATGCAGATTCCCCATGTGGGTTAATCTAACCACGTGAGCCACCTCCCCTATCTCCCAGCATCCACACCAGCAAGAAGCCAAGCCAGGTATCAAGCCTAGTCACTCTGACACGAGAGCTGGGCATCTTAGCCACTAGACTACACACTCAACCCTGTTGCTTTCTAATTGCTTTCCATGCTCAAGAAACAAAGTCTAAATGATTCTACAGCTGGCTGGAGGGTGAACAAATATTTAGAAGAAAGCATATTATCAAATGAGGCCCTTAAGACTGTACTCAGGGCTGACCCAGGCAAAAGAACAATCAGCCTGATGGATCCATGCAGGTTATAATCTTAGGCATGACTAATGACCTACACAAATTTTCTACAGGCTAATCCTCCGCCTAGTGGCGCCGGCACACCAGGTTCTAGTCCCGGTTGGGGCGCCGGATTCTGTCCCGGTTGCCCCTCTTCCAGGCCAGCTCTCTGCTATGGCCCGGGAAGGCAGTGGAGGATGGCCCAAGTGCTTGGGCCCTGCACTCGCATGGGAGACCAGGATAAGTACCTGGCTCCTGGCTTCAGATCAGCGCAGTGCGCTGGCCGCAGTGCTCCAGCCGCGGCGGCCATTGGAGGGTGAACCAACGGCAAAAGGAAGACCTTTCTGTCTCTCTCTCACTATCCACTCTGCCTGTCAAAAAAAAAAAAAAAATAGGATAACTTTATGGGCAAGCCTGACACAGAAAGACAAGCTAGAGAAAGTTTTGGCTAGCATCGGCATAAAATAATGGAGAACTGGGAGCAATGCTTACCAAAATTTGCTCAATATGATCAGATCTGCAGAAGACAATTATTCCCTTACCTTACACACACAAAACTCTAGGTTACTAAATACATTCAAAGAATCTCATCAAATTTTATGATGAGGCCAGTGCCGTGGCTCACTTGGCTAATCCTCTGCCTGTGGTGCCAGCACCCCGGGTTCTAGTCCCGGTTGGGGCACCAGATTCTGTCCCGGTTGCTCCTCTTCCAGTCCAGCTCTCTGCTGTGGCCTGGGAGTGCAGTGGAGGATGGCCCAAGTGCTTGGGCCCTGCACCCACATGGGAGACTGGGAGGAAGCACCTGGCTCCTGGCTTCGGATCGGCGCAGCCCACCAGCCATAGTGGCCATTTTGGGGGTGAACCAACAGAAGGAAGACCTTTCTCTCTGTCTCTCTCTCTCTCTCACTGTCTAACTCTGCCTGTCAAAAAAAAAAAAAAAAAAACTTACCATGAGGAGAAATCCTAATGGACTATTTCAACAGACTGAAATTCATAAAAATGTAGAACAATTATACATAAAAATAATCACAAATAAAAGTAAACATATAAAAACAAATAGTGCTTTTAAAATGTAAACTATTGCAAGTCAATATTAAAGCTATTAACAACAATGGGGTCAGTGTTCTGGCATAGCTGGTTAAGCCACTCCCTGCAACACTGGCATCAAATGTGGGTACCACTTTGAGTCCTAGCTGCTCCACCCTGTGAATGCTCTTCCACTCCCATGGAGGACCCTGATGGAGTTTCTGGCTTGAGGCTTTGCCCTAGCCCAGCCCTATTCATTGTGGCCCTTTGAGAATGGAAGCAGCAGATGGATGATTTCTCTCTTTCTCCTTCTCTCTGTAACTTTGCCTTTCAAATAAATAAATCTTTTAAAACAAACAAAAACTGCTGGCGCTGGCGTTGTGGTACAGCAGGTTAAGCCGCTATCTGGATGCCAGTTCGAGTCCCGAGTGCTACACTTCCAAACCAGCTCTGTGCTGATGTGCCTGGGAAAGCAGTGGAGGATGGCCCAAATCCTTGAGGCCCTGCACCACGTGGGAGACCCAGAAGAAGCTCCTGGCTCCTGGCTTTGGATCAGCCCAGCTCCGGCCGTTGAGGCCACCTGGGGAGTAAACAAGCAGATGGAAGACACCCCCCCCCCCCGCCCCGTCTCTCTCTACTCTACCTCTTAAATAAACAAATATTAAAAAAAAAAAAAAAAACTATTTACCACAAAGAAAAACAGAAAAGGACAACTACAAGAAGGTGAAAAGCCGCTAACCTACTATGCACCTGAGTCCTTTGTGAAATGCCTTTGACTTCTAACAGAGATTCCTCTGTAAGAAAAACATTTCACCAATTAGATTAGCTGACCTATGATTTTTGTTCCAAGGTTGTTCAAGGTGCAACAAGAAGCCAAAAGTTCACATCACTTTCTACGAGCAGGCAAATCAATCATGCTGTGCCTCACATCAAAAAGTATAGTTTGGGAGGCAGTAATAACGGCAAGCCCAAAATGAAACAAAACCACAACTTTGTAGAAAATTAAGTTTAAAGACGAACTATTACAGTGTCATTAACAAAGATTTACTTGGAAGTATAGCACTGCAAACTGTGGCTTACAGGAAGTTACCCAGCACAACAGCTGTCAGATAAGCCAACACCACAAAGATCACAGAAAAAATGGAATTAAAAGAGTGTTTTCATGTAAAAACTGAAATCCATGCATATTAGTACGATATACTTTCCATGAACCTTTTGAAGACCATTTGACACTCTTGCCAACACGATTCACACACACAGTGAGAAACAATTTCAGTGGAGACATACCTCAAGAAAATACAGAAAGGAAGAAATCCTGTAACAGATACAAGGAAAAAATCTTGGGAGAAATATCCTGTTAACTCTCATGTAGCATTTGTGTTCCTTTTTTATTACCTAAAAAACTAGCTGCAGTCCTTTATGTTGTTTCTTACACTCTTATTTCTAGGAATAGGAAGAGTAGAAGTTAACCACGGACCCCCTTCATACAAAGTAGAAACAGTTGTAGCTCAGGTCATATGTACACAATGTACAGGAGGACTTCAAAAATCTCATGGGGGCCAGCACTGTGGTGTAGTGGATAAAGCCACCGCCTGCAGTGCCAGCATCCCATATGGGCACTGGTTCAAGTCCTGGCTGCTCCTCTTCCAATCCAGCTCTCTGCTATGGCCTGGGAAAGCAGTGGAAGATGATCAAAGTCCTTGGGCCTCTGCACCCATATGGGAGATCCGGAGGAGGCTCCTGGTTCCTGGCTTCGGATTGGCGCAGCTCCAGCTGTTGCAGCCATCCGAGGAGTGAACCAGCAGGTGGAAGACCTTTCTCTCTCTCTCTCTCTCTCTCTCTCTCTCTGCCTCTCTGTATAACTCTGACTTTCAAATAAATAAAGAAATCTTAAAAAAAAAAAAAAAAAAACTCATGGAAGATGAAATTAAAAGACGTGTTTATTTTGGTTAAAAAAAAAAAACCTGAAATACATTTATAATTTTATAATATGTATTTTCTAGAAATTTTGTGAACAATCCTATACATGAATTTCAACTTTTGGCTCCCAAATAAATTTATCTTTTAGATCCATTTCCAGGAAGCTTTTGAAGTATCCTCATATTTTTTTTGAAGTATTTTCATATTAATCTGTTTTTTGTTACCATAAAAAATGCCTGAATCTGGGTAACTTATAAAGAAAAGAGGGTTACTTAGCTCACAGTTTTGAAGCCTGAAAAAAATGAAGATTGGGCAGCCCCACCAATTAGGACCCCAGTGATGGCCACTTTGCTCTTAACTAGGTAGACAGCACTGTGATGGAAAATATAAGCAAGAGCAAGAGATCACATGGTTGGATGGGAGGCCAGAGCAGGGGTAGGAGCCAGCGTTCTTAATGTTGCCACCCTGAAGACCACACTTCCAACATAAAACCATGGAGGACAACCACATCCAAACCATAGCACATGACTCTGCTTAACACACTCACAGTGGGTGTTGTGGTGCAGAAGGTAATGTGACCACTTGGGAAGCCCACATCCCATATCAGGAGTGCACAGGATCAAGTCCCACCCCCACTTCCAATTCTGCACTCTCCTAGTGTACCTGGGGAGGCCAGCAAATGATGGATCAAGTACTTGAGTTCCTGACACTCACATGGGGGGCCCTGATGGAGATCCTGGCTTCTGACTTCAGCTTGGCCCAGCCCTGGCTGTTGTATGCATTTGGGGGAGTGAATTAACAAATAGAACATCGTTCTCTTCCTCAGTGTCTCTGTCTCTCTGTTACTCTGCCTTTAAAATAAATCTTATTTATTATTAAAAAAAATAGATACATTATTAAAAATAATTAAAAAAATAGCATTCATTTCCTTATTCAGAATGACATACAGAGGTCAGAAGCCCAAGTAAGGGCTGATTTAGAATGACTAAATCAGGTTCTTTTCTTGCAATTTAATTAAAATATGAAGCTCTTTTCTTATACTAACTAGAAATACACATCCAAAAGTTTATTTCCCATTCCATTAACCAATTACGGGTCTAACACTAAAAATTGGAGAACAAAAACATACGCCACAGGGTTTTTCCCTTAAGAATTTTGGGAAAGGGATACAACACAGAAGCATATCAACATAAAGAAATTAAAAATACCTGATGAAATTAGAAACGACTGGGGCTGGCGCCATGGCACAGTAGGTTAATCCTCTGCCTGCAGAGCCAGCATCCCATATGAGTGCTGGTTCTAGTCCCAGCTGCTCCTCTTCGAATCTAGCTCTCTGCTATGACCTCGGAAAGCAGTAGAAGATGGCCCGAGTGCTTGGGCCCCTGCACCCGCATGGAGGACCGGAAGGAGGCTCCTGACTTTGGATCAGCACAACTCTGGCCACAGCAGCCATTTGGGGAGTGAACCAGCGGAGAGAAGACCTTTCTCTCTGTCTCTTCCTCTCACTGTTTGTAACTCTACCTCTCAAATAAATAAAAATCTTTTTTAAAAAAATTAGAAATTACTGAATATTAAACTGAAATGTGGATTATAAATATTTCTATATCAAAGAAGGAGTAACCAGTAAGTAAGTCTGGAATGGAACGGGAACTTCATGGCAAAGGGGAGACAAACTACACTCAAGAAAACAGCATGTAGACATGTGAAGGAGAAGGCTAGCACTGTAGATGGAGTGCATAAGCAAAGCAAACATCCTCTTCCATATTCTCTTCCATCAGCAGCCAAAGGAATCCAAACTGGCATAACATTTATTAAAAGTCACTAACTCCTGAACCAACCAATAGTCAACAGTAACGGAGAAGTATGACAAAAACAGCTTATGGAGGTGCTGTGGCATCAACACACTGGATGGATTCAAAGGAAGAAACTGGTATTGGACAGAATGAGGAAAAGAGACTACTAAAACTCCAACATTAAGGTTTTGAAAACCAAGACTGGGGTAATGGCTCCACATAGAGAGAAGGGGTAGGCCTGAGCCCCATCATCAACAGAACTTGGAGATAACTGATAGCAGAAAGAGAGAGTGCCAAATTATCTAGCCCAAGAGAATGAAAAATTTCACCTCAGAGTTTTCTTAATTTTAAAATGAAGAGCAAACCCACCTCCCATCGAAATACATTACAATGTAAATACGGTTAGGTGCTTCACTGTCTGTTATTCCCTTTGCTCAATGAATACCTGACTCACCTTCCTATGTATGGAGAATGTCTTATTTTGTGAAGAACCAACTACCTCATACTATAAAGATAAAAATCCCCAATACTTACATCCTGGCCTCTGTGGGCTGGGCTCATGACCTACACTCTGCTAATCAGTTGTACCAGCGCCAGACATTCACTTGGAAGCCAATGCAAAGAAAAGGCAAGGCATGCAGACACACCATCAGGACAAGTGGCGGCAGCATCTAAACTGGAGCCCCGGAGCAGTGGCTGGAGCCCAGGACAACTGTCAAGTGGCAAGACAGTGCCCCTGGCAGCTCTCATCACAAGTTCAGTGGTGTGATTTTAGGCACTGTTCCTGGTTCAAGGCCCTTCCAGAGGTTCTGCAAGACACTCAATATGCTTTAAGTGACTTCCAATTCTATTTAAAACAGCAAGTGTCTCTTTCTGCTGCTTCCAACTAAGTATCTTGATTTGATGGAGATGCTAATGAGAAGAGCTTGTGAAATGCTGGTACAGTGCTTTTTCTTTCTTTTTTTTTTTTTTAAAGATGGGATATTTGGAAGGAAATCCAAGCAGGGCTGTCAATAATCAGGGCACTATTTGTTTAGGCTATGAGCCTCCTGGGAGAATCCCTCCTAACTCCCAGCCTCTGCCATAGCCACACATGGATGCTGATTTCACTGCCTTAGCAGAGAGGCAATGTGAGCTGCTAATAAAAAGAACATGGGCTTTAGCAACTCACTTCTCTGTGCCTATTTTCTCACACACAAACTTGCGATGACCATGCCAATCCTTCAAAGCAGTTTAGGGGTTATCAAGTAAGATCATCCAGTGCCAGGCAATAAGTCGTATTTATAATTGATTGCCCATTTCTTTATTGATGAACACTGGTTACACATGAGAATACTTTGAAAAGATCATGGAAAAATTAGATTAGAAGATAAATTTATTTGGTGGAAAATAATATTGAAATCTATGCATGTTTTTATGATCTTTTTAAAATTATTTTTATTATTTTTTTACTTTTATTTAATAGATATAAATTTCCAAAGTACAACTTTTGGATTACAGTGGCTTTTTCACCCCATAAATTCCCTCCCACCCACAACCCTCCCATCTCCCACTCCCTCTCCCATTCCATTCATATCAAAATTCATTTTCAATTATCTTTATATACAGAAGATCAATTTAGTATGTACTAAGTAAAGATTTCAACAGTTTGCACCCACACCAAAACACAAACTGTAAAGTACTGTTTGAGTACTAGTTATAGCATTAATTCACATTGTACAATACATTAAGGACAGAGATCCTACATGAGGAGTAAGTGCACAGTAACTCCTACTGTTGACTTAACAATTGACACTCTTGTTTATGGCATCAGTAATCACCTGAAACTCTTGTCATGAGCTGCCAAGGCTTTGGAAGCCTTTTGAGTTCGCCAACTCTGATCTTATTTAGACAAGGTGTCATAGTCAAAGCAGAAGTTCTCTCCTCCCTTCAGAGAAAGGTACCTCCTTCTTTGATGGCCTGTTCTTTCCACTGGGATCTCACTTGCAGAGATCTTGCATTGAGGTTTTGTGTTTTGTTTTGCTTTGCTTTGTTTTTTTGCCAGAGTATCTTGGCTTTCCATGCCTAAAATACTCTCATGGGCTCTTCAGCCAGTTCCCAATGCCTTAAGGGCTGATTCTGAGGCCAGAGTGCTGTTTAGGATATCTGCCATTCTATGAGTCTGCTGTGTATCCCACTTCCCATGTTGGATTGTTCTCTCCTTTTTAATTCTATTAGTTAGTATGTGGGAATAAGAGAGAGAAGAGATGTGCAATTTGGGACATGCTCAATCGGACTTGCCCCAGATGGTAGAGTTAGAAACATGCCAGGGGATTCCAATTCAATCCCATCAAGGTGGCATGTACCAATGCCATCTCACTAGCCAAAGTGATCAGTTTCAGTTCACAATTGATCATAATGATAGGATTAAGAGTCAAAGGGATCACATAAACAAGACTAGTGTCTGCTAATACATGCATGGCTTTTTAATATGCATTTTCCATAAACTACTGAAAGACTCCTGATACAGTCTTACATAATCATGCAGTCTCATCCAGTCCTGGGTTGTACAATCTCATCTCTGACCACGATCCTGCAAACTTTCCAGTACTGGTAAAAATCAGTCACTAGTAAACTTCAATTCAAAGCCAAAAGAACCTGCCAGCAAGGCACTCATGGGTACTTAGACCTAATGCTTTTTTTTTTTTTTTTTGACAGGCAGAGTGGACAGCAAGAGAGAGAGAGAGAGAGAGAGAGAGAGAGAGAGAGAGAAAGGTCTTCCTTTGCTGTTGGTTCACCCTCCAATGGCTGCCACGACCAGTGCACCGCACTGATCCGATGGCAGGAGCCAGGTGCTTATCCTGGTCTCCCATGGGGTACAGGGCCCAAGCACTTGGGCCATCCTCCACTGCAATCCCTGGCCACAGCAGAGAGCTGGCCTGGAAGAAGGCAACTGGGACAGAATCCAGCGCCCCGACTGGGACTAGAACCCAGTGTGCCGGTGCCACTAGGTGGAGGATTAGCCTATTGAGCCGCAGCGCCGGCTCAGACCTAATGCTTTTCTTTTGACTTATTTACTTTTGCCTATGCTGAGTCATAAAAAGCTTCACCTGGCAGATCAAATTTTTAAAGCAGTATGTTCTAATTGTGGAAAACATAGAAAATACAAAAAAGTATACAAAAGAAAGATCAGCCCTTTAGAATTAGAAGAAACATAGATGAATGCCTAGTCAAACACTCTTATTTTCTGAATGAGCAAACTCAAGTTCAGGGAGGTACAGGGCTGCCCACACAGCCTGTCATTTCATAGACCAGCAGCTGTGCCTGCACATCTACAAGATGCAGCATACTGAACAGGGCCAGTGCTCTGACGTTAGCCCAAGCCTCTTGACTCTGGAGCAAAACACAAACTACACCTCCGGAGACTCGCGTTATCTCCCTCAACCAAGCCTGTAACAGTACCCACCCCTCCCTCCAGTGCAGGTGTTAAACACAAGAGACTGGTGGGTGATCAGATATCTTTTGAGGAATGGCTGTCACTCTTAAAACAGTTCACTACTAAATGGGGATAGAAACACAGCTGACAAATTATAACATTGTGCAGACTGTGGCAACATCGTAGAAAGGCCTAAAGGACCATAACAGGTAGGTGCTGAACCTGATGCCACTGGGGAGCCACACAGAGAAAGGAATGTGTGCACTCAGCCTGAGGGGCACCAATTCCATAGGCAGAGAAGGGCACCTGGTGCGGAGGTAGCAGCATGTGAGGCGTGCCGGTGCACTGCAGGTCTGGGGAATGCTGAACCGTCAGCCACAGCCAGGTCCTTGTGGCAGAAAAGACACCAAATGGCACAAGGTGCCTGGAGCCACTTTTCTGAAAAGTCTGGCAGCTGGGTCAGGGATGTGAGCCTTTTCCTCTGCAGCACTTAAAAGTAATCCAATTCTTTTTTAACTTACAATGATATACATGTTGTCCTCATTATCTATGTAACAGAAAGGAAAAAAAATCACACAAACTTCCTAATGACATCGATGACAAAAGGTGTAGAGAAACAGTTACAGTACAAATCCACTCTCTGGTATAAGTCTTGTGTTCAAGGGACCTCTGACACCTAAAGGTCCGTTTGGAAAAATAACAAAAAAAAAGAAAGACCACACTCTTACTTAAAATTTACTACGGATAAAGGTCATAAAGCATTACTAATGTTGGCATTCACGGTTCCCTAAAATAATCATTTCTGTTACTATATCATTAGAAGAAAAAGTTCTGAAGAGGGGCCAAGTACTTTCAGACACCTAGGGAAGAAGGTAAATGTTTTGGCATTTGGATGTACTGACTTAGAAAAACACTATTTGCCAGGAAGTGTGATAGACACTTGGCAAGGGGCCAGTGGTGTGGTGTGGTGTGGTGTGGTGTGGTGTGGTGTGGTGTGGTGCGGTGCGGTGCGGTGCGGTGCGGTGCGGTGTGGTAGGTGGGTAAAGCCTTTGCTTCCCATGCTGGCATCTCTTATGGGCACCAGTTCCTATCCCGGCTGCTCCACTCTGATCCAGCTCCCTGCTAATGGCCTGGGAAAAGCAGAGGGACATGGCCCAAGTGTTTGGGTCCTTGCTACCCATATGAGAGACAGGAATGAAGCTCCTGGCTTCAACCTGGCCCAGCTCTGGCCAGGGCAGCCATTTGGGAAGTGAACCAGTGGGTTTCTCTCTCTCTCTCTCTCTCTCTCTCTCTCTCTCTGCCCTCCTCCCTCTGTAACTCTGACATTCAAATAAGTAAATAAATCTTTAAAAAAGAAAAACGATACAAAGGCTATTTGCCTTATTTAGACAACATTCTTTCCACATGAAGCCAACATGGGAAACAAAGGTAGTAAAACATCACAGGTAGTACCTAGTTCTATGAAGGAATCTTCTTGGAACTGGCCAGTGGAGGAGAAAAGACTCATCTCTGAGGATGTGACATTTCAGCTGGCACAAGAAGCTTCAATGAGAAGGACAGAGTCATGTGAAAATCAGACAAAGAATGTTCCTGGATGGGGACAGCAAGAGAGAAGACCCAGTGGTAGGAGAGGGTATGTGGCGTGTTAGATGGTAGACAGCCTGTGTCCACAGAAGAATGGCTGAGAGGAAGTGAGAGGATGTTGGAGGGATTCCCAGGGATCACATCATGCGTGTTTAAGACAGAAAAGAGTTTTCAGCAGGAGACTGTACTGAGATACATTTCTAGAGGATCACTTTGGCTGCTCTTCAGAAACAGGCTGGAGGAAGGCAGGAGTGAAAGTGGAAAAAAGTACTGTAACAGTCCAGACAAAAGATAATGTCCATGGGGCAGGTAACTGGCAAAGCAATTGAGATGCTTCTTGGAGTACCTGGGAAGCAAAGTAGGTTCAGTGTCTATTTGCAACACCAGCATCCCATATTAGCGTGCTGGTTTAAGTCTTGGCTACTAGGCTTTTACTCCATCTTCCTGCTACCATTTCTGAGAAAGCAGCGGACAATGGTCCAAGTGCTCTGGTCCCGCCATTCATGTGGGAAGCCCAAATTGAATTCCGGGCACCTGGCTTCAGTCATCTGGGAGTGAACCAGCAAGTGGAATACCTCTCTCTCTCCCTCCTGCATTCCCTACCACCTCCTTCCCCGCAACTGTCACTCTGCCTTTCAAATAAACATATCAACCTTTTTTTAAAAAAAGTTGCCACTTGGGATGCCTGCTCCCACAACAGAGTGTCTAGATTTGAGTCCCAGCTCAGCTTCTGATTCCAGCTTCCTGCTGATTCTCACCCTGGAAGGCAGCAGGTGATGTTTACAGAATCGGATATCTGCCTCCCACGTAGGAGACTTAGACTGAGTTTCCGGCTCCCAACAGGCTAGCCAGCCCCAGTTATTGTGGGCATTTGGAAAAAGTACCAGCAGGTGGAATCTCTCTGCCTTTCTAATAAGCATAAAAATTGTTTAAAAAGATAATGTTGGTGTGAACTGAAGTGGTAGCAAAAGAAATGCATTCCTTCTATAGTATATTATGCAAACCTACTATGTACCAGGCACTCGCCTGGTGGTGGGAATGTAGTGAACAGTGAGGCTATCGAGACCCTTCCTTGTTCTTGGAATTTTTCATCTGTAAGTACACAATGAGGCCAGCACTGCAGTACAAAGCATTAAGCCAGCGCTTGTGATGATGCTATCTCATATGGGAGTCCAGTTTGAGTCCCAGCTGCTTCACGTCCAGTCCATCTTATACCTGGAAAGACAGTGGAAGATGATCCAAGTGCCTGACCACCTGCCACCAAATGGGAATCCCAGATGGAGTTCCTGGCTCCTGGCTTTGACCTGGCCCAGAACTGGCTGCTGCAGCCATGTGGGGAATCAACCAGCTTATGGACGATCTCTGTCTCTCCTTCTTCGTTGTCTTGCCTGTCACATAATAAGGAAACAAATGAATAAACCATAAAAATTTAGATAAGATGCTATGAAGACAATAAAACAAGTTAATCAAACAGAAAGGACTGAGAGATGGAGATCAGAGAGCCCACTTAAGCTGCAGTCAAGAAAGGGAATCTTTTACCTGAGTTCTGATTGATGAGAAAGTGCCTAAAAGTACAAAGGAGAAGGAGAAAGGTCAACAAACTCAAGGAGAGTCTTGGAAATAGAATCAGCAAGAGTTGACAACATATGGCTGGCGCCGCGGCTCACTAGGCTAATCCTCCGCCTTGCGGCGCCGGCACACCGGGTTCTAGTCCCGGTCGGGGCACCGATCCTGTCCCAGTTGCCCCTCTTCCAGGCCAGCTCTCTGCTGTGGCCAGGGAGTGCAGTGGAGGATGGCCCAAGTCCTTGGGCCCTGCACCCCATGGGAGACCAGGAGAAGCACCTGGCTCCTGCCATTGGATCAGCGCCGTGTGCCAGCCGCAGCGCGCCTACCGCGGTGGCCATTGGAGGGTGAACCAACGGCAAAAGGAAGACCTTTCTCTCTGTCTCTCTCTCTCTCTGTCCACTCTGCCTGTCACAAAAAATAAAAAAATAAAAATAAAAATAAAAAAAAAAAGAGTTGACAACATAAATAACCAGCAGTAATGTTATGGGCTAACTTAAGCCAAAATTTAATATTTTGGGTTTTTGTTGCTTGTTTAGATAAGAATTTTAAGCACTGGCTCAAACAGGACATGCAACATGGTAAGTTTAGAAAGTGAGAGGAATACACAGGAACAAGAGGGCTTTATTAATGGAGAGTGGGTCAGAAAGAGTAAACCGGGAGTTCCACACCCATCTTTCAGGGATCCTCCCAGGAGCAAGACAGGGAGCAGGAGCAGGCAAAGGAGAGTGCAGGTGAGTAGCAGCAAAACAGGGGGTGGGGGGCAGTGCTCAGCGCTCTCCAAATCTCTTATTCACTTCCAAAATGGGAGTGGCTGCATAGTCTGATTGACAGGCAGGTGGATACAGGTGTGGCCTCCAGCTCCTGAGCCTAATTCTCTTTGACTACCCCATATCAGTAATGCCTGGGTTTATGACTTTAGAAACTACAGATAATAGTGCCATTTTCTAAAATGAAGGATTAGGAAAAAGTAGGAATTTTGGAATTAATGGTTCCTTTAAGATGTAATAAATCTGAAGTTTTATGACACAAAATTGGAGGTGAGTGTAGACCTTAGAGAGAACTAGCCCAGAGATTAAAATCTGAGAGACTCTGAATAGAAATGACATGCGAAGCCATGGGAGTGGCTGAGTCTCCCCAGGTGGACTGAGTAGAATGAACAAAGAACAGGCCCTAGAACAGATCCTGGGCCAGTGCTGTGGTGTAGTGGCTAAAGCTGCTGACTGCAGTGCCGGCATCCCATATGGATGCTGGTTTGAGACCCGGCTGCTCCACACCCGATCCAGCTCTTTGCTGTAGCCTGAGAGGGCGGTGGAAGATGGCCCAAGTCATTGGACCCCTGCACCCCGATGGGAGACCCAGAAGATGCTCCTGGCTTTGGATCGGCTCAGCTCATTCTGTTGTAATCTTCTGGGGAGTGAATCAGGGGATGGAAGACCTCTCTCTCTGCCTCTGCCTCTCTGAAGCTGTGCCTTTCAAATCAATCAATCAGTTTAAAAAAAAAAAAAAAAGATCCTGAGGAATTCCATATTGTAGAGATCAAACCATGGATGAGAAGCCATGAAAAGACAGAAAGACAGGAATGGGTAAAGAAGTAATAGGAAAACTAGGAGAGTGACAGTTACGAACTAAATCATATTCTACCAAAACCCATGTATTGAGACCCTAATCTTCAGTGAGGCTGTATTTGGAGTTGGGGCCACTAAGGAAGTGATTAAAGTTAAACCAGGTCATAAGGTTGAAGCCCTAAAATGATTGGTCTTCTTATGTAGAGATGCTGCATAAGTGTCTCTGAGGGGGGCTCACCCCCTCCTAAGATTAGAGGCAGGACCACAGTTTCTGCTCCTGCCAAAACAGGCTGGAGATGGGCACACCTGCCCAAAGGAATGTGGCAGTGGGAGCAGCAGGGGGCTAATGGACATGAATTGGTACCTGGAGTATTTTCAGGAATTTGTAATTCTGCAGGAGCATCTAAATGGGCCTGTCTCTGAAGATTTACAACACAGTTTTCTTCCCTATCTTAGTTCACCAAACGGAATTCCTTTTCCCAATCCTTAAATTGATATAGAACCTCGTCTATGTGCCTGATGGCTTGTAGACTTGCTGGTACCTTCTAAATAATAGTGGGAGTGCTTAGCTATCCAGAGGTGTGCTCTTAGAATGGACACTCCCGTGTCCTGTCTCCTCATTTGAAAAACCCCACATTCGTAAAGAGAAGTCAGGGAGCTCTCTTGATCAGTCTTCATGTCCATGCACGTAAGAACACAGAAGGCAGCTGTCCATGAGCCGCGAAAAAACGCCTCACCACCAGAAACCAATTTTTTCAGTTCTTTGATTATGGACATCTAGACCTCCAGGGGAGCAAGACAATACAATGTTGTTTTTGTCACAACAGTTTGAACAGATGAACATGGTATCACTTCAAGGAAGCCAAGAAAGGTGGTTTCAAGAAGCAGGCAAGGTGAGCTTTGTGAAATGCTATCAAAAGACCAGTTAAGGCCAAAGAAGTGTGCTGGCACACGGAACATGAAAGTCGTGAGTAACACTGATAAAACAATTTCAATGTTGTAATAACAGATGCCTCAGTCGAATAGATTAAAATGCAAAAGAGATGAGATAAAGTGGAGAAGCACACAAGATAATCATTGAGAAATGTTTTCTGAGAAAGAGAAATGAGAATGGGGTGCCAGCTAAAGGGCAGTATGAAGTCTGTTTTCTTTACGCAGAAACAAACCATTAGCATAGGTTTATATGCTGATGGAAACGACCTCACACAGAAGTTCAAAGGATGATGTACATTTTCACTACTAAAGAACAAGTTATACTGCTAGGTAGTATAACTTGAACCTGGACAGATGAATCTGGCCAGCCTTCAAAGGAAGCAGAAGTGACTTAATTTAAAATATGTGAACACATATACTATGTATATGTGTACTTATGTTAAAAAGTTCATTTTCTCTATGCAACATTCTCCGTTAAACTGCCAAAATTTTGTCAAGGGAATATGCAATTAAAAAGGCTAGCACATTTTATGGCTCAATTATAAACCTATATAATATTTTACAAATAATAACTAAATTATTGGTTATAGTGATTTACTTAATAGGTCTCAAGTAAGATCCCAATAAAAATCATTACAAGCCACATGAAAGTAGTATTAATCAAAAGAAATAGAAGACTATGAGTACTATTTTTAAAAGTCAGTGAAACTGCAAACAGTAATATATGTTTCTAAATAAATCTGCAAACTACCACCACAGTTAGACCAAACTTGTCCCATTGCCTATTTTTGTAAATACAGTTTTATTGGAATAAGCTATGCTCATTCACTTACATACTGTCCGTGGCTGCTTTTGTACTACACAGGTAGTTTTGAGTAGTTGCAACTGAGACCAAATAGCCTCTAAAGCCTAAAATATTTCCTATCTTATCTTTCACAGAAAAAGTTTGCTGGCTCTTGATCTAGATAATTTGCAAAAGGGTACGGCCACCCATACTGATAGGTCATGCTAACTAAGTGATGGGTAGCCTCCAATTTACACTACCAACAACAGGTCTCCGCTGAATATTCTTGCAGCTTTTCTGTAGGCTTTAATTTTTTAAAATAAAGTTACATAAGGTAAAAACAAAAGTAATCCATGTAATGACCCTTAACTAAATATAATGATTAATTTCAAGGGCAGTGCCCTCGTGGAAAAAATTGCCACAGTCCATTCCACCTAAATAGACTGAAGAGGCAGGCAGCCCTCTGACAGAGAAAAACCAGCACCTCCTTGTCCCCACATGAACTAATGATCATGACCACTCTCCTGCAGAAATTCATTCTGTCAAACTGATCTACTAGCCTACCCACAAACACTTTGATCTTTTCTCCCTTCCCCAAACGATCCTCTTCCTAATAAAATAAAATAAAATAGCTTCTGCCAAAATGTCTGCCTATCCAAATTGCAGCAAACTTTCAAAGTTCAGCTTTGATATTACCTCCTGCCTGATTTCCTCCTGTTTATCTGGACCTGTGTTGATCTGCCCTTCTGGATTTCTCTGCTACTGTCTGGACATTTAGCAGACACCACCTTACAATGCTGTAAATGTAGGTCCACATACACACGGCTGATCCACATCAGGCTGGAGGAAAGCAGTCACTTCATATCTTCAACCCCTCCAACAGCAGTCACAAGGATGGGACCGAGTACAGCCACAAGCCTCCTTAGCAGAATGTGGGGTCAACAACAAGGTCTCTTTACCTTGTCACTGCACTTATTGTTAACGGTTTAACTTAAGGGATTTCACTGGTATGGATGTATTTTCTCTTTTTTGTACCAATTTTGTATTATTATTTATATTTACTTGAAAGGCAGAATGACAAGGAGAGGAAAGAGAGAGAGAAGGAGGGAAGGAGGAGGACAGACAGCCAGAGCATCAGGTCTTCCATCTGCTGGTTCACTTCCCAAATGGCCACAACAGCCAGTGCTGGGCCAGGCCGTCTCCAGGAGTCAGGAACTCCAACCAGTCTCCCACATGGATAGCAAAGGCTCAATCGCTTGGGCAGCCAGACATATTAGCAGGAAACTAGACTAGAAGCAGAGTAGCCAACACATGAACTGGCACTCCATTATTGGATGCCAGTAGCACATGCATCCGTTTAACTTGCTGTGCTGCAATGCCAGCCACAAATTTGAGTATTTTCAACTGTAAATTGTAAGGTACATGTTTAAAGCTCAGTACTTGTTTCTCTTCACCTCACTGCTTACTAGCCTTGGACAGTGATTAACCCTTCAGGCTTTTCTTTGTAAACAGAAATGGTAAGAATGTGAGTCCTTCTGCCTCACAGTCCACAGCAGGGCTCAAGGCAATAATGTAAATCAAAGTGTTTGGGGGGAAAAAATGAAAATCACCATCCAAATATATGGTCACTGCTCTAGAGTGCTGCAACTCGGCAGGCAGCCACTTGATTGATGTTATGTGCTCCTGAAGAATCTTTCTAATCTTAGTGAAAAATCGAGGGCTATTGCAGCACTTACGCTTTATGACTCTCAATAGACAGGTCAACTGATCATTACAGCCAAAGTGCTCTCACAAGGCCCTTGTGGCAAAGGCTACCAAGCTGCAGTCTTTGAGATCATGTGTGCCTTAATCAAACTGATTTTCCTGATAGGATATGAAACCATTACTAATACAGAAAAAAAAATTACTAATGTAGAAAAGATAACACATGGAGAATAGAGGGCATAATGTCAGCCTGAGTTTGTGTTTTTTAAAGCAGATAACAGATTAATGCTAAGCACTAAATATGTCACATTTTCTGAATTTTATATTAAAAATGGTAAATTTGTAATTTAATTGCTCTACAAATCTCATAAAGATCTTTAAAAACAGTATATTAATGAACTAAAACTTACTAGTACATTACATGTAAACTTCCTTCACATATTTGTTACCTTTTCCAAAATTTTAATATATTTTTAATCTTATTCACATTTTCCCTACTCTGAATTATCAAAGAGATCATTCAAGATTTATCTAAGCAAAATAACATTTACTGTGAGTTAGCCAGAGGTAAAATCAAAGAACTGCTTTCCACTGGGAGAGATGGAAAGAAATGCACTCTCTGACACTTCTCGCCATCTCTCAAGCCCCTCTTCCTTGCTCATCACCTGAGCATGAGTTTAACATATTAACTTTAAAACGTGGTGAGTGGGCCCCCTAGCCCACCATTTAAATCACCATCACACTGACTAGGGTGATCTTTCTCATCTAGGTTCCCTGAGGAAATGTGAGTGGGGCACAGTTCAATTAGGTGGATTTATAATCATGGGAAAAGTCACCCAAGAAACAGTAATTACAGATTTGAGTGAAGAGAAAACTTCAGGCAATCAGACATGATCCGAGGACTCTTTATTCACCAAAGGACTTGGCCACAGAATCCTTTTCAACAGTGTTGTAGAAAACCACAGACAATAAAACAGAATCCATGGGTAGACAGCACAAAGCATCATCAAGCTCCCTAGATGAGATTTTCTGAGGGAGTTTGTCCTTGCCTTCATCCAATAACAGTTGTTGTTTTTATTTTACCATTGGTTTTATTTAAGATACTCTTATTTCTGTAGATGACTAAGTTTTTATGAAGGAACCTACAGGATGTAAAAATCAAAATTGGAAAACTTTTTTTAAAGTAACTTATTTCATATTTATTCATGCCAATCCTTGTTCCAGACCAACGAAGTGCTCTAGAATCACTGAGAAAGGCCCCTATCAAGTTTATGTCAATCATGGATTACCTGGGATACAGGAGTCAGGACCCACAGCACAGGCACACCCCAAGCCAGGCAATCATCAAAGAGCTGGGTTCCCTGGGCAGTACTCCAGGTACTCATGAGTCGAAACAATTTGGGTGAGTGAGGAGGAATAACTGAACAGTCCAACAGCCTTCATTCTGGCATTAGTCCTACACTGGAACACTTAGTACTCAGGGATCAGGTATATCAGCCAACAAGCACTTTCTGACTGGCTCCCTTTTGCCCATTCCTAGGTTGAAACTTGCAGAAGAACAAAGTGGTTCCTGCCTTTCAGGAGGACATGCTTCAGCTGTATAGAGGGCAGCTACCATCAGAGAAAGACCAGACTGCAAGGCAGAAGTTCTGGTTTAACCCCTAATTTGGTGAGAATGTGAGTTTTCTATGATGGCTGTTAAAAAAATGACCACAAGCTTGCAGTTTACAACAACCCATATGTATAATCTTATATTTCTGTAGGTAAGACATTCAACACGGGTTTCACTGGGCTAAATAAAAGGTAGGCACCTTTTATTTAGAAGGGCAGTGTTCCTTTGTTGGAATTCCAGCAGAGAGTAATGGCTTTCTTGTCTTACTCAACTCCTAGAATCTGCCCATGCCCTCTTTGGCTCATGGCCCTCTATTTCCATCTTCAAAGCCAGCAAGGTGGCATCTCTCTCTGGCCCAGGTAAGAAAGGTTCTCTGCTTTTAAGGACCCATAAGGAAATGTTAGGCATCCAGATAATCCAAAGTGATCTCCCCATCTCAAAGTCCCCAATTTTAGCACATCTGCAAAGTCTCTCTAGCCATGTAGGATAAAACACTCCGTTTCCAGGAATTAGGACATGGGCATCTTTGGGAGGCCACCATTCTGCCTACCACAGGAATCAACCTTGCAAATATAAGTTTACTTCTCAGTGATACAGCTGCAAGAGTGAGAAGGCTGGACTACCTCATTCCCAAAACCACCACCAATCCTATTTCACTCAGCTATGTAAATGTTCAGAATTCTAACAAGAGCCTTCTCACATCACAATTCACAGATGCTGGAGAGCAGCACACACACTCCGCCTTCCCTTCTAGCCAAGTAAACTGGTCTGTCTGCCATGATGAGCCACTGACACAGAAAAACGTTAGTGAAAAAGACTGAACGGTCTGTGGAAAGAATGACAGTGAGACCATCACAAATCTGCTCCTCTACAGAGCAAATGAAAAGAGGGTGACAGTGCTGCTTACTACAGCACTCTTGCGTGTTAAATCTGGGTTGACTCGTTGTGTAATACCATTAAAGTCAAACAATTGTCCCTCAACCATCTGCTCCCATTATTTATATAGCCTTTATGTAGTCTCCTCGCCTAGCCACATTCTGTCTGCAAGCCATATAAAACTACGAATTCATTAGCATGCTCTACATTAAAGTGCATTAGAATTAATTCTGAACATAAAACCTAGCAGTACAGGTTATTTATACCAACACATTTTTACTTCAAGCATAAAAAGTACACCGCTAAGCACTAACAGTATTTTAGTTTCTTCGTGGGCATTTCCTTTGCATAAACCACAATCCCGTACAGTATTTCCTGTAAAATAACCACGTCATTTTTTTTTCTTCTCAGAATGGGGACATTTGGCACCTGCAGTCAGTCACAAGTAGCCTAACAAAGTTGACTTTATTACTCAAGCCCACAAACCCACCCGGAAAGTCAAATGCAAATATGACAACATTTTTAAACCTTGATTTTTAAGATATTTTTAAAAAAATCATTGCAAGGTCCATATCTGCCTCACGTATTTTTGCATATAATTACAGAACATATGCAATGACATGGTCCTGTGAAATGATTTCTGTCGTGAGCATCCTTTAAGTTAGGACGCCTGCCACCTGATACACTGTACAAATTCTATTCACTTTAAAAACTAAAATGCAAGTGAAAAGCGCACAGAAGCATTCCATGTTACTGTCGCAAAAACTAGTTTAACTTCTTGACCAAAGACTTGAGATGCCCTTTTCCCACGAAACTCCTGCTCTTCAAATGTGTGTAGAGCATTGGGAGAAACAAGTGCACCGGCTTCTGTTGCCCTTCCATCATTGAAACTTCACTGGACTGTAAATGCCAATTCACAGCCATGAGAGGTCCGAGAAATAGGGGCTTCTCACGTACACGACACGACTCACTGCTCCGTAATGAGACAGAACTGTACATTCCTTTCATTAATTTAGAAAAATGGCGACCCCACAGAAGGCCTATTTTGTATATAAAGTTCTATCTTTCCTAATTCACAACTCGTTTGCTATTCCAAAACCAGGGTCAGTGACATCCACTAAAAATCTTAACTCAATGGAAGTAAAGCTCAGGTGTGGGTATTGGCCATAAATGCTCCTAATAAGATCTTACTAAAATTATAGTTAAATGAAAGAAAGAATTCAGGGTTTTGTGGACTCTTTTAAAGAACATCAGGATTTTTTTTTAGTATTTTAGATCATTCTTATAAACAGTAAGTGGAAAAGATGTGAAACAGAAGTCATTAAAAACTACAAATGAAATCTATCTCCACATAATATCAAATTGATCTTTCCAGTTTGAGGTTAATAAACTGAGTAAACTGTTTCTGCTTTAGTATTATTATAAGAAAAGGGGGGCCAGCATTGTGGCATGATGGGTTAAGCTGCAGCCTGTTGCCCCAGCATCTGTACGGGCACTGGTTTGGGTCCTGGCTGCTCCACTTCCAATCCAACTCCCTGCTAATGTGCCTGGGAAAGCAGCAGAGGATGGCCCACGTGCATGGGCTCCTGCATCCATGTGGGAGACTTGGAAGAAGTTCCTGGATCCTGACTTCAGATTGGCCCAGCTCCAGCCATAGGGGTCTTTGGGGAGTGAACCAGCATATCTAAGACCTCTATCTCTCTGTCTCTCCTAACTCTGCCTTTCAAACAAATAAAAGAAAAAAAAAAAAGGGATGGCTATATAAATTTACAAGGGAAATGTGACATCAGCAAAGGTAAGCAGGGTAATCTGTAGCATACATTTTAACAATTAGAAAGTATTCCTTGGTATTTATTGCATGGCTATGCTCAATATTGTCCCTCTGGGACAGCCTTTCCTTCTCTTTCAATTCATATTTAGCCTTAACAGCTCATCTCAAGTTTTATGCTATTCATCAACTGTCATAATTTTCTCTCCTTTGATTTTTTTAGGCTGTTCTTGAGGGAACTTGGCTATATTCTTCTTTGCACATTTATGACTGTGTTTCATTCACAATGAAAATGTAATATTTATGGGGCCAGAGTTGTAGTATAGCAGGTAAATCCACTGATGCAATGCCAGCATCCCATATGGGTGCTGGTTTGTGTCCCAGTTGCACCACATCCAATACAGCTCCCTGCTAACGGGCTGGAAAAAGCAGCAGAAGCTGGCTCGAGCATTTGAGCCCCTTCCACCCATGTGTGAAACCCAGTTGTTGTTCCTGGCTTCTGGTTTTCACCTGGTCCAGCCTGGCAGTTGCAGCCATTTGGAAAATGAAAAAGCAGATGGAAGATATTCTCTCTTTTTCTCTCTCCCTCTTTCAGAGCAAGCACTGGAATTTCATCCTCAATTCGGGAGTAGATTCTGCTGGATATAAGTATGTGAAATCCCCCTACCCAGTTAGAAAAACTCTTTGACAAACTTTGCCCAATCACTGATGGAAAACCTAAACGACAGCCTTGCCTATGACATCTATTCAACCCATAAGAGCTCTTGAACAGGATCACAAGATTGATTTAAAAGAACTAGATATCGGGGCTGGCACTGTGGCACAGCAGGTTAAAGCCCTGGCCTGAAGTGCCAGCATACCACATGGGCGCCGGTTCTAGTCCCGGCTGCTCCTCTTTCAATCCAGCTCCCTGCTATGGCCTGGGGTAGCAGTAGCGGATGGCCCAAGTGCTTGGGTCCCTGCACCCATGTGGGAGACCTGGAAGAAGCTCCTGGCTCCGGATTGGTGCAGCTCTGGCCATTGTGGGCAATTGGGGAGTGAACCAGCCGATGGAAGACCTCTCTCTCTCTCTGCCTCTCTCTCTGTAACTGTCTTTCAAACAAATAAAATAAATCTTAAAAAAAAAATAAAAGAACTAGATAAGCTTGGAAGTAGATGCAATCATCAGAGGAGCATAGCACAGGTCTCGTCTGGCAAGTGGCTATGCAAGCAGAGGTGGCGGAATGCCGCAGGCATGGGAGCTGTGGAGACTGACTGGTTCTGACAGCAATGCAACGGCCAGGAGAATGTAACTAGCAATACGTGGACCTTAGTTCCTTCCTTCTGAAAGGGAGAAGATCATCATTAAAGACATGTCAGAGCTCCAGTTTCTAAATTCAGTGCCTGAGGAAGTAAGGGGGCACACTGCAAACAAGTAGGTGCCCAGGGGGTCAGGCAGGGCGTCCACAGAACCGAGTGAACTATGAAAACAGATGTGACCTTCAAAGGTGACTGGAACCCACTGACCTGGCCTTTAAAAGTCCGAGCAACAACCAGCAAGCGTGGCCGCAAATCTGGACGCAAATCCACCAACTGCCCCATTTTTTACATTGTGACATTTTCAAATTCATTTTAATCTGTTTTTATATAAAAGCTAAAAGAAAGCAGACTTTAAAGAACTACAGAATGTTTTCTTAACTTATGAACTCTTCCAACTGACCAATCCACAGGATGTAACACAATAAGTGTCTTCAACACTCTGTTAGAAATGATTTGCCAGGCCAGCACTGTGGCTCACTTGGCTAATCCTCTGCCTGCGGCGCTGGCACCCCGGGTTCTAGTCACAGTTGAGGCGCTGGATTCTGTCCCAGTTGCTCCTCTTCCAGTCCAGCTCTCTGTTGTGGTCCGGGAGGGCAGTGGAAGATGGCCCAAGTGCTTGGGTCCCTGCACCCGCATGGGAGACCGGGAGGAAGTACCTGGCTCCTGGCTTCGGATTGGCACAGCGCAGGCTGTGGCAGCCATTCGGGGAGTGAACCAATAGAAGGAAGACCTTTCTGTCTCTGTCTATAACTCTCTCTCTGTCTATTAACTCTCTCACTGTCTAACTGTGCCTGGCAAAAAAAAAAAAAAAGAAAGAAAAAAAGAAAAAAGAAATGCTTTGCCTGGCTCTTCCAAATAATTTCTGTTTTCTAAGATGTTTAAGCCATCAATGTTCATATCCAAACCCTGGAAATTTAAAATAAACAACACTGTAGAAAATGGAACTCAATGAAATACAAGTTATGCAGAACAAATTACAGGAATAAGTTGTTAGTTAAGAGTATTCACATTAAAAAATACAAAGGACTATGGTTTTTGCAGATGCTATCAGCTACCTTCACCACCCACAAAAGGGTTTAATTTATTACTAAAAATAAGTTTTGATAAGAGAACTTTGCATATCTTGTCTTTCTAAAAGTACAACTACAGGAATTATTTTCAGATCTAATTTCTTTTAGCATTCTACATCCTACCTAAAGACTCACTTTAAAAGAATGAGCTTAATTCTTCAGTACATGTGCCTGACTACTTAATGCAAAGCCTATCCCCTGCCCAACCAACACACATACACACAAAACCCCTGACAAATTGCTATATTTTCCTCCCACCAAACTAGCATTTTCCAACAGATTTTATAAATGTCACTGCCAAGTGGTGGTTGCATAAACATCCACCATACTATTTTTTGTGTTTGGAATTTTCACTATTGAAAGGTTTATAAAAGTTTGATCTAACAGGAAAACTTAATGAGAAATAAACAGACTTTTAAGGTTCTAAAAAATCATGGGAAAAAACATGAAGATAAAAATATGAACATCAAGTATTAATAAGAATGTACCATGGGCTAGTAAGAACTAAGCAAAGATTAGACATAGATATTCCAGATAAAGTAAAAATATTTTAATTACCAAATGAACACTCAAATTGGTTTATTGTAAAAATGATATCTTGAAGAAAATAAAAGATGTAGAAAAACCCAGAATACAATCAAAACTACTTTATTTTCACTAAAATAAAATATAATCTCAATTGCAAATGAGGCTTCTCAAACAACAAATTTAAGTCTGATTAACTTATAATGAAAAGTCTCAGATAATAACTCAGAAACATTCCAAAGTAATTAAGTTCCCAAATTGGTGGAACACCCTCAATGTCCTTGAACAAGCAAAGAGAAAATGTGCAGAAATTCTGAACACAAAATAATCCCTAGCAAAACAAATATAAATATGAAAACCATGACCATGGTACTGTCTTTGACTTTTATAAAACATACTTGTGATCCAACTTGCAGGATAAATCCTTAACTCCCCTACATTCTCTCCAACAACATATTAAGTCTCCATTAATCTAAAACTAAACTTAAATCCAAACAGCATTTTCTTTTAATCAATTTAGCTCAACATACCATTATTATCAATCATATGTCATGTACTATTTTCTCTACAAAAAGGAATAAGATAATGGAGGACCCTGGAGTTTGCTTTTGATGACATGTATATCTAAGTCTCGGTTGGATATTCTGCACATCCAGAGGTATCATCCAAGGTTGATCACTGTTTGCACTTACACACACAATGAGCATATGGCACAATATTCCTATATGAAATGACACTTTCATGAAAATTTGCATTAATATGAAACTAAGATAAGAATATCGCTTTATCCAAGAGTGTAATAAGGTGCAGTCCTACATAGCTGTAATTGTGATTCTACTGTATGTCTGCTTCTATTACTATGCAGAACACAAGATGCAATGAGGTGACAGTCATAGAAGTAATTCTACAAAAATCATTTATATGCTTAAGAGTCTGGTTCCAATTGTTCTTGAAATATAAAACATTACCTTAAATGCAATCTACTGTTTCAGACTTTTTGTTTATACAGACTCTTTGCCTCTTTCCACTGAAGATCATACACATGAAAAATCAACCCAGGATTGAGTATATTCAACAGTAAGACTCCTGAACTGATTCTCAGGTGCATGGAAATACCTTCATAGCAAACTCCATAATAAGCAAACGCATTAATAGTCCTTAATGAAGTCTCTTACCAAATGTTACAGGAAAATAATGGAGAAGTTAATTTCTATGAATAACTCATTCAGTTAAAAATCCCTACTATTATTAGTTTTTGACCCAACACAAAATCAAGCAAGGAAACCCAGCAATGTATAACAGCACTTCCTGGCTTATTAAAGAAATACAACTTTCAGACAGTCAGGAATTTTCAAATACCCAGGTAATCTATGAATTTTAATAATCCCTGAATATGGAGCATACTATATGGATCTGGTACATGCCAAATATTGAGGGTAGATATTTACAAACTGGAGTGAGACCAACCCTCTTTGAAATAGTACTATGAGTTTGCTCAAGTCTTTTTCTATAATTTCTCACTAGATCTGAGACTAACAAAAGTTTAGGGAAACTTTTTTCTGATTTTTATATATGTATGTCTAATATACATCTACTGTATTCAAGATTTATCTACTCCAAAACTTCTACATTCTTTTTCTAGGGAGATAAACTCAGTTCTGAATATTCAAGAATCAGTTGCCAAATGCATTTATGATTCGTGGTTTGTGCCCATTTTACCCCTTGGTCAACCTTTTTTGGGGCCCCACCAAGCCAAGTAAAATTTCCTTGTTATTTGGAAGCTAGCAAAGGTCTACCAGGCCAGTCAGATAACAATGGCAGCTCTAATAACAGGATTCTGGAATCATCAGTGAATTTACATTAACTCTTCCATTCAAGTTCTTCCCTGAATACTATGGATAATCAAGTACTAGCTATGACAATGCTTATTCACATGCAATTATATTCACGGTGTCCATTCCTTAGGTTTACCATATACAAGACAGATTTTAACAAACCACAATGTAGTGTTTTGGTTCCTTTTCACAAGTTAAATATACTCACAGTATGATATTTGAAACTACACAAATTGTAAAGGAAAAAAAAAAACTAGCACACACTTTTACTATGACTGAGCAGTTAAAGAACAAAAGTTTGGTATATATTCTGCTGGTTTCCCAGTGCAATTGTATGTGGGCAAGTATAAACTCATTTTACATCTAAAAACTGTGTCATTATGTACATACTCAAAACAAGCATCTTCTAAAGGGAAATAAATACATGATACACCTATGAATGAGTCAAATACCACATGAACTCACTGTAAATGTTCTTATTACACAATGTCTCTGATGTCCTCAGGTCTTAAGCTAGCCCCTTTCAGGAACAGCTCTTATTTTAACATCGTTGGTCCCCATGCAGTGCTCTAAAGCAACCATTTTTTCAATGTCCTATTGCAGAAAATCAGTAAGGACAGAAGATTATCAAATAACTTGATCCAATAATCCAAGCAACAATGGCAGAACACACTTTTTTTTTTTTTTTTGGAAATGTACTTTCTTTTTTTAACTTTTATTTAATGAATATAAATTTGCAAAGTATAGCTTATGGACTATTAAGGGCCCCCCCCCCATAACTTCCCTCCCACCCGCAACCCTCCCCTTTCCCACTCCCTCTCCTTCTGTTCACATCAAGATTCATTTTCAATTCTCTTTATATACAGAAGATCAGTTTAGCATATATTAAGTAAAGATTTCAACAGTTTGCACCCACATAGAAACACAAAGTGAAAAATACTGTTTGAGTACTAGTTATAGCATTAAATCACAATGTACAGCACATTAAGGACAGAGATCCTACATGAGGAGTAAGTGCACAGTGACTCCTGTTGTTAACTTAACAAATTGACACTCTTGTTTATGGCATCGGTAATCACCCTAGGCTCTTATCACGAGTTGCCAAGGCTATGGAAGCCTTTTGAGTTCGCCAACTCTGATCATATTTAGACAAGGTCGTAGTCAAAGTGGAAGTTCTCTCCTCCCTTCAGAGAAAGGTACCTCCTTCTTTGATGACCTGTTCTTTCCACTGGGATCTCTCTCGCGGAGTTCTTTCATTTAGGTGTTTTGTTTTGTTTTGTTTTGTTTTGTTTTCCAGAGTGTCTTGGCTTTCCATGCCTGAAATGCTCTCATGGGCTTTTCAGCCAGATCCACATGCCTTAAGGGCTGATTCTGAGGCCAGAGTGCTGCTTAGGACATCTGCCATTCTACGAGTCTGCTGTGTATCTCGCTTCCCATGTTGGATCGTTCTCTCCCTTTTTTATTCTATCCGTTAGTATTTGCAGCCACTAGTCTTGTTTATGTGATCCCTTTGGCTCTTAGTCCTATCAGTATGATCAATTTTGAACAGAAATTGATCACTTGGACTAGTGAGATGGCATTGGTACATGCCACCTTGATGGGATTGAATTGGAATCCCCTGGTATGTTTCTAACTCTACCGTTTGGGGCAAGTCAACTTGAGCATGTCCCAAATTGCACATCTCTTCCCTCTCTTATTCCCACTCTTATATTTAACAGCGATCACTTTTCAGTTAAGTTTCAACACTTAATAATAACTGTGTATTGATTACAGTATTCAACCAAAAGTATTAAGTAGAACAACCAAAAAAATACTAAGAGGGATAACATTTTAAGTTGTTCATCAACAGTCAGGGCAAGGGCTGATCAAGTCACCGTTTCTCATAGTGTTCATTTCACTTTAAGAGGTTTCCTTTTTGGTGCTCGGTTAGTTGTCACTGATCAGGGAGAACATATGATATTTGTCCCTTTGGGACTGGCTTAATTCACTCAGCATAATGTTTTCCAAATTCCTAACAGGGAACATTTTTCAGTTAAAATTTAAACACCTAAGAATACTTGTGTGTTAATTACAGAGTTCAACCACTAGTACTAGAACAAAAAATACTAAAATGGATAAAGTATTACATTGTACATCAACAGTCAGCACAAGAGCTGATCAAGTCACTGTTTCTCATTGTGTCCATTTCACTTCAACAGGTTTCCACTTTGGTGCTCAGTCAGTTGTCGCCAATCAGAGACAACATATGATATTTGTCCCTTTGGGAGTAGCTTAATTCACTCAGCATGATGTTTTCCAGATTCCTCCATCTTGTTGCAAATGACCGGGTTTCATTGTTTTTGACTGCTCTATAGTATTCTATAGAGTACATGTCCCATAATTTCTTTATCCAGTCTACTGTTGATGGGCGTTTGAGTTGGTTCCAGGTCTTAGCTATTGTGAATTGAGCTGCAATAAACATTAAGGTGCAGATGGCTTTTTTATTTGCCAAATTAATTTCCTTTGGGTAAATTCCAAGGAGTGGGATGGCTGGGTTGTATGGTAGGGTTATATTCAGGTTTCTGAGCAATCTCCAGACTGACTTCCATAGTGCCTTAACCAGTTTGCATTCCCACCAACAGTGGGTTAGTGTCCCTTTTTCCCCACATCCTCTCCAGCATCTGTTGTTGATAGATTTCTGTATGTGAGCCATTCTAACCGGGGTGAGGTGAAACCTCATTGTGGTTTTGATTTGCATTTCTCTGAATGCTAGTGATCTTGAACATTTTTTCATGTGTCTGTTGGCCATTTGGATTTCCTCTTTCGAAAAATGTCTATTGAGGTCCTTGGCCCATCTCTTAAGTAGGTTGTTTGTTTTGATGTTGTGGAGTTTCTTGATCTCTTTGTAGATTCTGGTTATCAACCCTTTATCTGTTGCATAGTTTGCAAATATTTTTTCCCATTCTGTCGGTTGCCTATTCACTTTTCTGACTGTTTCTTTTGAAGTGCAGAAACTTCTCAATTTGATGCAATCCCAAATGTTAATTTTGGCTTTGACTGCCTGTGCTTCTGGGGTATTTTCCAAGAAGTCTTTGCCAGTACCTATATCTTGCAGGGTTTCTCTAATGCTCTCTAATAATTTGATGGTGTCTGGTCATAGATTTAGATCTTTAATCCATGTTGATTGAATTTTTGTGTAAGGTGAAAGGTATGGGTCTTGCTTCAAGCTTCTGCATGTGGAAATCCAATTTTCCCAGCACCATTTATTGAATAGACTGTCCTTACTCCAGGGATTGGTTTTGGATCCTTGATCAAATAGAAGTTGGCTGTAGATGTTTGGATTGATTTCTGGTGTTTCTATTCTGTTCCATTGGTCTATCCATCTGTTTCTGTACCAGTACCATGCTGTTTTGATAACAACTGCCCTGTAGTATGTCCTGAAATCTGGTATTCTGATGCCTCCAGCTTTGTTTTTGTTGTACAAGATTGTTTTAGCTATTTGAGGTCTCCTGTGCCTCCACATGAATTTCAGCATCATTTTTTCCAGATCTGAGAAGAAGGTCTTTGGTATCTTGATTGGTAATGCATTGAATGTATAAACTGCTTTTGGGAGAATAGACATTTTGATGATGTTGATTCTTCCAATCCATGAGCATGGAAGATTTTTCCATTTTTTGGTATCCTCTTCTACTTCTTTCTTTAAGGTTTTGTAATTTTTGTCATAGAGATCTTTAACGTCCTTGGTTAAGTTTATTCCAAGGTATTTGATTGTTTATGTAGCTATTGTGAATGGGATTGATCTTAGAAGTTCTTCCTCAGCCATGGCATTGCTTGTGTATACAAAGGCTATTGATTTTTGTGCATTGATTTTATATCCTGCTACCTTGCCAAACTCTTCTATGAGTTCCAATAGTCTCTTAGTAGAGTTCTTTGGGTCCCCTAAATAAAGAATCATATCATCTGCAAAGAGGGATAGTTTGAGTTCTTCATTCCCAATTTGCATCCCTTTAATTTCTTTTTCTTGCCTAATGGCTCTGGCTAAAACTTCCAGAACTATATTGAATAGCAGTGGTGAGAGTGGGCATCCCTGTCTGGTACCAGATCTCAGTGGAAATGCTTCCAACTTTTCCCCGTTCAATAGGATACTGGCCGTAGGTTTTTCATAAATTGCTTTGATTGTATTGAGGAATGTTCCTTCCATACCCAGTTTGCTTAGTTTTCATCATGAAAGGGTGTTGTATTTTATCAAATGCTTTCTCTGTATCTATTGAGAGAATCATATGGTTTTTCTTCTGCAGTCTGTTAATGTGGTGTATCACGTTGATTGTTTTGCGAACACTGAACCATCCCTGCATACCAGGGATAAATCCCACTTGGTCTGGGTGGATGATCTTTCTGATGTGTTGTTGCATTCTATTGGCCAGAATTTTATTGAGGATTTTTACATCTATGTTCATCAGGGTATTGGTCTGTAATTCTCTTTCAATGTTGCATCTTTTTCTGGCTTAGGAATTAAGGTGATGCTGGCTTCATAGAAAGAATTTGGGAGGATTCCCTCTTTTTCGATTGTTCTGAATAGTTTGAGAAGAATTGGAGTTAGTTCTTCTTTAAATGTCTGGTAGAATTCAGCAGTGAATCCATCTGGTCCTGGGCTTTTCTTTGTTGGGAGGGCCTTTATTACTGTTTCAATTTCTGTCTCAGTTATGGGTCTGTTTAGGTTTTCTATGTCTTCCTAGCTCAATTTAGGTAGGCTGTATGTGTCCAGGAATATATCCATTTCTGATAGATTTCCCTGTTTGCTGGCATACAAGTCCTTGTAGTAATTTCTGATGACTCTTTTTATTTCTGTGGTGTCTGTTGTTATGTTTCCTTTTTCATCTCTGATTTGGTTGATTTGGGTCTTTTCTTTTTTGTAGTTAGTTGGGCCAGTGGGGTGTCAATTTTGTTTATTTTTTCAAAAAACCAGCTCCTCGTTTGGCTGATTTTTTGTAATTTTTTTTTATTCAATCCTGTTGATTTCTTCTCTGATTTTAATTATTTCTCTTCTCCTACTGAGTTTGGGTTTGGTTTGCTGCAGTTTTTCTAGATCCTTGAGATGACTTGAAAGCTCATCTATTTGGTGCCTCTCCAATTTCTTGATGTAGGCACCTATTGATATAAACTTTCCTCTTAACACTGCTTTTGTTGTATCCCATAGGTTTTGGTATGTTGTGCTATTATCCTCATTTACTTCCAGAAAATTTTTGATTTCTCTTTTAATTTCTTCTATGACCCATTATTCATTCAGGAGCATGTTGTTCAATCTCCATGTGTTTGCACGTGCTCTAGGGATTCCTGAGTTGCTAATTTCCAATTTCATTCCTTTGTGGTCTGAGAAGTTGCATGGTATGATTCTAATTCTTTTGAATTTGCTGAGACTTGCTTTATGGCCTAGTATGTGGTCAATCCTAGAGAAGGTTCCATGTACTGCTGAGAAGAATGTAAATGCTTTATGTGTAGGATGAAAAGTTCTGTAGATATCTGTTAGATCCATTTAGGCTATAGTGTCGTTTAAATCTATTGTCTCCTTGTTGATCTTCTGTCCTGTTGATCTGTCTATTTCTGAGAGTGGAGTATTGAAGTCCCCAGAACACACATCTTTTTCAAGCCCACTTAGAACATTCATCATGATAGACTACATTCTGGGCCATAAAACATATCTTAACACATTTAAAAAATGAAAAGTATACTGATATTATCAGATGAATGGAATTAAACTAGGAATCAAAACAGAAAGGCAGCTGGAAACCCCAGGTATTTGGAAACAAAATCAAACACTTCAAAGGAACTCAGAGGTCCAGGAAGAAATCTCAAGTGAAAGTTAAAGTATTTTAACTAATGAAAGTAAAAGTACAGATAGTTGGGGCCGGCATTGTGGCACAAGGAGTTAAGCTACCACCTGCCATGCAGGCATCCTATATGGGTGCCACTTTGAGTCCTGGTTGCACTACTTCTGATACAGCTCCCTGCTAATGTGCCTCGGAAGATGGCCTAAGTCCTAGGGTTCCTGCATCCACATGGAAGACACAGATGAAGTTCCTGGTACCTGGATTCAGTCTGGCCCAGCCTTGGCCATTGCAGCCATTTGGGGAGTGAATCAGTGGGTGGAAGTGTTAGGCAGAAAGTTAGAAATCAGCCTATGTGTGTGTGAGAGGGGCCTGAGGAGAGGAATGAAACAGTCTCAGATGCAGCTCAGTATTTAACACTGCAAAGTCCTGCCCAGAATGATAGCTTCCCAGCTGGTGTCAGCACTTCCTCCGAGGAAAGCTCCCAGAAGAATCCTCTCTCCCCAGC
This sequence comes from Lepus europaeus, assembly GCF_033115175.1. Classification (NCBI taxonomy): domain Eukaryota; kingdom Metazoa; phylum Chordata; class Mammalia; order Lagomorpha; family Leporidae; genus Lepus; species Lepus europaeus. The sequence goes on from NC_084831.1 coordinate 101,834,294, forward strand.
ACTAAATGAGTCACCTGGGCTGAAAACATGGAGCAATAAAACCTTTACACCCTTCCTCCCAGGTAAGCGCCCTAGGGGAGACTCCTCCGCCCTGAGCCAGGTGGGCTCCCCAGTCTGATAACACTGAGCAGTAACCCCTTGGGAGGAATTTCACCTAATTTACACTCAGCGAACCCTCTGGCCTGGAGGAGGAATAAGAGGGGAACGAGAAAACCCTGGGGAGAACTGGACTCCTTTCCCTTACAAGCCCCAGTCTGAACTCAGACTGCACACACTCAGCGCTCAGCTCTCTGCTGAGCCACCACCTGGCCTGCCAGGTGTATGCTCTTCATTTAACCACGCACCCCCGCTTTCCTCAGTCTGAGTGGGTGATCTGCCTCATGTTCTGTCTGAAGAGGTGTCCATCCATTCTTACCGATGCCCTACTCCAGTAAACCTTGCTACCTCATGCCTGAAATCTCTCTTGTGCAAAGTCAAGAACCCCACCAATCTCCTCCAACAGAAGCGCAACTCATGCTCTCTCTTTCTAATTCTACCTTTCAAATAAATAAAATATTTATTTTATTATTAAGCCGGAACCGCGGCTCAATAGGCTAATCCTCCACCTTGCGGCGCCGGCACACCAGGTTCTAGTCCTGGTCGGGGCACCGGATTCTGTCCCGGTTGCCCCTCTTCAGGCCAGCTCTCTGCTATGGCCCGGGAGTGCAGTGGAGGATGGCCCAAGTCCTTGGGCCCTGCACCCGCATAGGAGACCAGGAGAAGCACCTGGATCCTGGCTTCGGATCAGCGCAGTGCCCGGCCGCAGCGTACTGGCCGAGGCGGCCATTGGAGGGTGAATCAACGGCAAAAGGAAGACCTTTCTCTCTGTCTCTCTCTCTCTCACTGTCCACTCTGCCTGTCCAAAAAAAAAAAAAAAAAAAAAAAAATTTTTTCAGGTAATCAAAAAGTGTGAGATGCTACAAAAGTAGTGTTTAGAGAGAAATTTATAGCACCAAATGCTCAAACTAAGGCAGAAGATCTAAAATCAATCATCTAAGCTCTCACTTTAGGAAACTAGAGAAAGAAAAAGAAAAGTAATTTAAGCCTAAAACAAACAGAATAAATAGTAATAATCAGAACAGAAATCAATAACATTGAAAATAGAAAAATAAAACAGAAGCCAATAAAACCAAAAGCTGGTTCTTTGAAAAGGTCAATACAATTAAGTAAACTGATCAAGAAAAATAGGGGTGGGCCGGCGCCATGGCTTACTAGGCTAATCCTCCGCCTGCAGCGCCGGCACCCCAGGTTCTAGTCCTGGTGAGGGCGCCGGATTCTTTCCCGGTTTCTCCTCTTCCAGTCCAGCTCTCTGCTGTGGCCTGGGAGTGCAGTGGAGGATGGCCTAAGTGCTTGGGCTCTGCACCCACATGGGAGACCAGGAGAAGCACCTGGCTCCTGGCTTCAGATTGGCACAGTGCGCCGGCCGCAACACGCCCACCATAGAGGCCATTTAGGGGGTGAACCAATGGAAAAAGGAAGACTTTTCTCTCTGTCTCTCTCTGTCTAACTCTACCTGTCAAAAAAAAAAAAAAGAAAGAAAGAAAGAAAGAAAGAAAAGAAAAATAGGGGTGACACAACCTGCCAATACTTTAAATCCAAGAGAGATCACTACTACAATCCCATGGACATCAAAGGGTAACAACAGAATACCATGACCAACTCCATACCCACAAATTTGATTAACTTACATGAAATGACCCATTCCTTGAATGATAAAAAGTTATACAGAGAGAAATAGATAATACTTATAACAGCTAAAGAAATTGAATCAACAATTAATAACCTTCCAAGAAGAAACTACCAGGTTCAGATGGTTTCATGGGTAAATTCTACCAAACACTGAAGGGAGATGTAATACCAATTCTACATTATCTTTTCCAGAAAATAGGATTGGAGAGACTACTTCCTAAAGAATTGTACTGGAAATTGCAAATGCTTCACTGTCAGGGAACAGGCACCAGTGTCTGAAACCCATTACATCAAAAGCTATTGTTTCAGGATGCTAGAGAACATGAGTTACTTTTTACTTCCTGTAACGTGAGTACTTTAAAGAAGTTGTACAAGGACATATGGTAGTCAGGAAACAGGTCATCAAAGGATGTTAACATCCTTTTGCCTTTTGCATTTCAACAGATTTTAACATGTCCCTCTCAGCCACACGTACTGAATTCCAGGGTTCTTGACCACTGACTGGCACATATGCCAAGGTCTTCTTTACAGACATTTTGTCATTTACATCTCATAGGTTTCTTCTAATCCATCAGGGCAGTGCTCACATGCTAAGGCTCTTAACACACCTCCAAAAAGATAAAGATAATAACAGAAGCTGAATCAGCTGTTCTGGTCAAGTAGGATGGGAAAAGGGTGTCTAGGGACAAAAAAAAAAAATGTTCAAAGGAACAGAGTTGGCAAAGTACTGAATGGGTTAAAACAAAAAATGGAGTTGGGGAGGAACAAATTGTTCAATTGGCAAGAGCGTGTCATACAAGAATCATGACAAAAAGACCAAAAAAGACAGTGTCAAGAACTATAAACAACTGACAGGAACTGAAACTTCTGAGCAAGGGATTAACAGGCTCAGAGGTGCTTTTTAATGATAAGCTGGCAATTCAACAGCTTGGAAGGGAAGGCTAGAGGCAATGAGACTGTAACTAGGCTGTTGCAATACCTTGGCCAGAGATACTGGGGGCCAGGCTGGCTGGCAGTAGGGAGATGAGAAAGAGTTCACGGGTACAAAAGGAAGACCACACAAGGTAATGATGGCAGTCCCAGAACACACAGCAACAGTCAATGTCATATGGTCTTTTTCTTTTATTATTATTTATTTGACAGGTAGAGTTATAGACAGTGAGAGAGACAGAGAGAAAGGTCTTCCTTCCATTGGTTCACTCCCCAAATGGCCACTACGGCCGGCGCACTGCACTGATCCGAAACCAGGAGCCAGGTGCTTCTTCCTGGTCTCCCATGCAGGTACAGAGGCCCAAGCACTCGGGCCTTCCTGCACTGCCCTCCTGGGCCACAGCAGAGAGCTGGACTGGAAGAGGAGTATCCGGGACTAGAATCCGGCTCCCATACGGGATGCTGGCGCCGCAGGCAGAGGATTAACCAAGTGAGCCATGCGCTGGTCCCTATCATGTAGGTTTTTTTTTTTTTTTTGACAGGCAGAGTTAGACAGTGAGAGAGAGACAGAGAGAAAGGTCTTCCTTTTTCCATTGGTTCACCCCTCAAGTGGCCGCTCTGGCCGGCACATTGTGGCCGGCACATTGTAGCCAGCGCGCTGCACCGATCCGAAGCCAGGAGCCAGGTGCTTCTCCTGGTCTCCCATGTGGGTGCAGGGCCCAAGGACCTGGGCCATCCTCCACTGCACTCCCGGGCCACAGCATAAATCCATTAATTCACATCATCCATGTGGCAGACACTGTTCTAGGGTGTGGGAACATAGCAGCTAATACAACAAAGTCCATGCCTTCAACAGAGCTCATCTTCTAGGATGAGGGAAAATAATGTAGGCACTGAATGAAACAATTTTAAAGTGTGAGTTTAATAAATAATAAATATCTCACAAGTACTAAGAATCACTGAGGTGATGGCACTGTGGCATAGTAAACCACACCTCCACCTGCGGTACTGGTATCCCATCTGGACGCCAGTTCGAGACCCATCTGCTCCTCTTCCAATCCAGCTCTCTGTTTATGGCCTGGGAAAGCAGTGGAAGATGGCCCAAGTGCTTGGCCCCTGCACCCACATGGGCGACCCAGAAGAAGCTCCTGGATCCTGGTTTCAGATCAGCTCAGCTCCAGCCTTTGTAACCATTTAGGGAGTGAACCAGCAGATGGAAGACCTTTCTCTGTCTCACCCTCTCTCTGTCTATAACTCTTTCAAAGTAATAAATAAAATATTTAAAAAATAAAAAACTAAAAATAAAGAATGATTGGAGACCACTAAAAAATATAAAGGACACAGGAATTGTCAGGGGGTAGAGGAATTGGTGGGGGTTGTTTTTGGTTTCAAATGTTCAGGAAAGGCTTCTGTAATAAGGACATTTAAACAGAGATCTAAAGGAAGTGAGGAAACCATCTTTCCATACTCCATCCCTTTCTGTGGTGAATATATCTCAAAACTGAAAGAATATTAGCAATAATATTTGGCTAGAGGTCAAAAGCTATAAATATGTTCCAATCTAAAATAGGTAACATTGGCCAGCACTGTGGCTCACTTGGCTAATCCTCCGCCTGCGGTGCCGGCACACCAGGTTCTAGACCTAGTGAGGGCGCCGGATTCTGTCCCGGTTGTTCCTCTTCCAGTCCAGCTCTCTGCTGTGGCCTGGGAAGGCAGTGGAGGATGGCCCAAGTCCTTGGGCCCTGCACCCGCATGGGAGACCAGGAGAAGGCACCTGGCTCCTGGCTTCTGATTGGTGCAGCGCTGGCTGCAGCGGCCATTTGGGAAGTGAACCAACGGAAGGAAGACCTTTCTCTCTGTCTCTCTCACTGTCTAACTCTGCCTGTCCAAAAAAAAAAAAAAAAAGGTAACATTAAGATATAAAAACACAAAAACATTAGATGAGAAATATTTTAGCATGACAATGAAGTGGAAATATCTGCTATTTACATAAACACAGTTTAGGTTTCAATAGTTATTTCTCATTCATTACAATAAAATGAATAAATGACTACTCATTTATCTAGATCTGAACAGCCCAATACTCTGCACACTTGAAATGATGTTACTGTAAATTGCTATGTGTGGTAAACACATATATAAACTGGAGTTTGAATAAGTGGGAAGACATAAAATATCTTAATACTTTCTATCTTGTTTACATGTTGAAATTATATTTTGGATTAGACTAAAATATTAAAATCAATTTCTTTTTCTTTGTTAATGTTGCAATTAGGAAGCTTAAGATTGCATTTGTGACTCTCATTATTTCTGTCGGATGGCATTGTTCCAGATGGTGTCATTACTTGTTAATTTTTCTATACTACTGCTATAGCAAATTACTTGAAAACAGATATCAACTTAGCAAGAAGAAAGGAAATACTGAAAAAATAATTTCTACCAAAAACTGTTTCATTCTAATACTTGTATTATCTAACCAGTACCTCCCTATTCTGAGAATAGAACACTTGTTTGGGGCACTGCTTTAAGCATTAGTTCCAGAGGAAGTTGTTAAATTCGGAATGAGTGCTTTCCTGGGAGCCTCTGGGCGGCCAGGGAAGAGCTGGGGGATGGGACAGTAGCACACAAGGGCCCTGCACTGCTGGCCACACACCCAGGGAAGGGCAGCTGACCCACACTGAGCCAGTTTCAGTCCTTCCTTCTGAGCGAACCACTTTGTTTTAGGTGTGGCCTTTACAGACAGTGTATAGTTGTATCTTTATCTCTCACACTGAAAACATTTTAAGTATTTTCACCCACTTTTCTTTGGGGATACTTTCACATTAATCTTGAGTCTCTCTCTTCTACTGTATGTAGCTTTTCAAATTGTATTTGTTTATGGCAAAAGTTTTAGGTAAGATGAGAAATCATTCAATTAGATTTGGTTTCTTCTTTATCTTAAAATAAATATGAACTTTGGTGTCATGATTTTCTAGGTATGCAACTTTGTTTTCTTGTTCTGTATTGTTGGGTCAAATTTGGTAGAGGACATAGATTTAATCAGCTATTATTATTTGATTTATTTAACTATAGCTTAAAGTATCCCCAATGAGAGAGCTGTGAAACATTAAAACAAGATTTATCATTGGTCATGTTCCTACCAAGATGAGGAATCCAGCCTACTAGAAAAGTAGAGAGATAATACAGAGAAGGACAGAATGGTATTTAAATTCCTGGTTCCAGCTATTCCTGAAGTCCACTTCTACCTTGCCCTTCCCTGTGGTTTGGCTCTTCCAATTTATGGTAGAAACTACAAGTCATTAAATTCTCTACAGTATGCTCAACATGAAAGCCACCTGAATTAAACTCCTGACACTTAACATTGTTCACCCTAAGTTGTCAAGAAGCCCTTTGTGCCAGACCTATCTCATGTGTAAACTGAAAATGATAAAAAGTATCTACCAAATAAAGCTGTTTTAAGTTTCACTAAATACATGAAACCTGAAGACAGTACAGTTACATAAAATACTTAAAAAACATAGTTATCAGTACTGATTAGTACTAGTAGTAGATCAAATTGGGTTTCTACCATTGACAACTCTGAGTCCTCACTAACCCAATATAAACTACTGTCTTAAAAGTACTGCTTGATATGGAAGAATGAAAAATTGTGTATGTATTTTTTGGAGGGAGGTAGTTCAATTTACTAGCAACCTGCTTCAAGATTGAAGAGGCACTTCCATACGTGCACACCAGCATGGATATTCAGAAGTGGTTAGGATACAAAAAGCCAAACTTCATCCAAGATGGTCCACACCTAATTTTTTCACTCTGCCTTATTCTGGATTGCTAAACTTGGACCCTGGAAAATACACTGTCGGAAAGCTCAGGTCCAGTGAACTGTGGTGGATAATCCTAGGGTAATACATTCCCTACAAAACGGGGAGATTTCCACTGCGCAGGTTTAAAGAAGATCCATTTGGAAGAGAGGGGAGAGAGAGGGCAGAGAGAGGAGAGAGTGAGGGGAGGGAGAGGGGAGACAGAGGGGAGGGAGGGAGGGAGGGAGAGAGGACTTCGTAACAATGAACAAGGCTGAGAACTCAGGAATATGGACCCATATATCATAAAAGACTCAACTTTTACTAAAGTTTTCTTCCTTTGAACCTGTAGACCGATCAGAACAAGCAACCATTTTTTAGAATTTTCTCCCTGTCAGATACAAAGATCTAGCAAAGTATTCCACACATTTTTCCTTTTAGATAGAGGCACAGCTGAAACCAGAGTCACAGCCCTCCACAGCACTGGAGCGTGGAGGGCAAAAGGCTGTCCTAAATCCCAGGTAGGGATCAGCAGCAAAATTACAAGCACCCAAGGTGCAGACAGAACAGGGCAGATGGGGAGTAAGTGCAGAGAAGCAGTTGCTATGGACAACTAAGCAGACCTGCATTCCCAAAGCTAGCAGAAGGCCTGGGAGAGAGCGCAGTAGAAGAGAGTGACCCTGAGGCTTACCAGCATTTCTAGCCCATATCATCAGGCAGGCTGTGGACAGACATGCTCGAAACAGTCACAGACACATCCATTCATTTCATTTCAATTGTTAACAACTACCTTACCTTAATTAAAAAACCACTAAGGTGGAAAAAGGCCAATTTTATGTTTTAACAGTAAATGTATATTTTATCTTTCATCTTAAATGCTCTTGCTTATTAAGGAGGAAAGCACTGTATCTGATTTACACTGTACCACAGAAGAGTAAGATTTTCATTTTTATTTGCAGGAGAAAATAAAGTCACCACATACCTACACTTGTTCTTTTTAAAGAGTCTTTTAAATACACAGGAAGCCAAAGGGAAATAGAAGCACTCCACAGGATGCTGACCCAAAGGGACAGCCGCTGAGAAATAATTCCTGCCAAACCAGGAAGTTGCGAGGAATAAACAGATAACAGACATGATTTTAAAAATATATTTAATATTATCATTAAGCATTCTCTGCTAAATGTGCTTCAGTAAATATACCAACTACCCACTTAGAAAATACATGATCAAATCAGTGCTTTCTTGATCAATATTTTAGAAAGGAAACTGATTCTACTTTACTAACTTGCTAATTTTTTTTTTTTTTTTTTGACAGGCAGAGTGGACAGTGAGAGAGAGAGACAGAGAGAAAGGTCTTCCTTTTGCCGTTGGTTCACCCTCCAATGGCCGCCGCGGTAGCGCGCTGTGGCCAGCGCACCGCGCTGATCCGATGGCAGGAGCCAGGTGCTTCTCCTGGTCTCCCATGGGGTGCAGGGCCCAAGAACTTGGGCCATCCTCCACTGCACTCCCAGGCCACAGCAGAGAGCTGGCCTGGAAGAGCGGCAACCGGGACAGGATCGGTGACCGGGACTAGAACCTGGGGTGCCGGCGCCGCAAGGCGGAGGATTAGCCTAGTGAGCCGTGGCGCCGGCCACAAACTTGCTAATTTTTAAAAGTTTTCTATTTTACTGGACACAAAATGGAAATGATTCTCCATTTCAATGACACGACTGTGATATTGTTTTTTGATCTGTAATTCTCATTGGGGCATAGCTGATTTATGGAAATACCAAGACTGAGAAGCACAAATGAGTTCTTCCTCCAGCCTGCATTCCAGCGCCAAGCAACCAGAGCCAGAGCGATGGCTACCAGAAGTCTGGACTGCTGATGACAATGGATCCAAGACTGCACCTGTACCTTCAACACACATTTCAAACAGGAGTGTATAGGAAGTGTCTTTCTCCTACTAGAATGATGAAATTTCTAATTCCTTACTGCTTTCTATTTCCCTGTTACTTTTTTTTAAAAAAGATTTATTTATTTATTTGAAAGGCGGGGGGGGGGGGGGGGAGGGATGGAGGGAGGGAGTCTTCCATCTGCTAGTTCACTCCCCAAATGGCCACAACAGCCAGAGCTGAGCCTATCTGAAGCGAGGAGCTTCTTCTTGGTCTCCCATGTGGGTGCAGGGGCCCAAAGACTTGGACCATCTTCCACTGCCCTCCCATGCCAGAGCAGAGGAGCTGGATCAGAAGTGGAGCAGCCGGGTCTCAAACTGGCATGCATACGGGATGCCTGCACTGCAGGCAGCGGCTTTACCTGCTATGCCACAGTGGCAGCCCCGATCATTTCCCTGTTTCCTTTTCTTTTTTTTTTTTTTTTTTGACAGGCAGAGTGGACAGTGAGAGAGAGAGAGACAGAGAGAAAGGTCTTCCTTTTCTGTTGGTTCACCCCCCAATGGCCGGTGCGGCCGGCACACTGCACTGATCTGAAGCCAGGAGCCAGGTGCTTCTCCTGGTCTCCCATGGGGTGCAGGGCCCAAGCACTTGGGCCATCCTCCACTGCCCTTCTGGGCCACAGCAGAGAGCTGGACTGGAAGAGGAGCAACTGGGACAGAACTGGCACCCCAACTGGGACTAGAACCCAGTGTTCCGGCACCGCAGGCGGAGGATTAGCCTATTGAGCCGCGGCGCCAGCCAGTTCCCTGTTTCTTTACAAGTATAATACTCCCCAAAAATTGAAGTCATATTTTCTCACGCAACTCTTCAAAATCTTTTTTTCTTAACAGTTTTGAAATAAAATTCGTTTCTGACTAAAGAAAACATTCATCACAAATAATTTGCAAGATACAGGAAAAAATTCTAAAGAAAACATTTTTTAAAGAACTCACTCTAATCTAGCCACTGATAAACAAACCTGGTTAAAATTTTTGGTAGTTCCTTCTGGCTTATAAATATAATCTTAAAGCTGGGATCATAGTTTACATACTATTTTATACCATACTTTTCACTCATACATTTTAAAGGACATTCTCCGTCATTCCATTACTCTTTCAGAATATTTAAGTGGCTATAGAGTACTCCATTGTATACAGCTTTGCAAAGTCATTTAACCAATATCCTTCTATAAAATGGCTATTTGAGTTCCTATTTTTATTACAAATTATTAAATCAACATAGCATCTACCGCTATCTAAATATGTAAGGCTTCATGCATATTTATTTATAAAGATAAATTCTTAAAAGTATAAACTACTAGGTCAAAGATGATTAACTATTTTAAGGTTTGGACACACCTTATCAAAATGGTGTATCAGCAACCATGCCATCAGTGACACAAAGAAGTTATTTTACCACAGAGATATGATTAAGAGGACAAGATCACCAAATTTTACTCTGCCTTCATCAACTCAGTATTCTCATTGAAGCAAAATATTTACCAATCTTATAGATAAAAATAAAGACTTGCATTTCTTAAAAAAATATTGTGTTGACTATTGTTACAATTTTGAACAGGGTTAAGAATGCTTATTGGTCATTTGTATTAAAAGGTATATGCAAGTGTATGCACATTTTTGTGAGGCTATGTGGGTGAAAATCGGTTATTTGTGCCCTTGGGCATTCCTCTCTTGAATCTTCCATTTGTGTATTGATCTAGGAGAGTGGAGGTTAACAGCTTACAACCTGACCTAACCACATAGGTTCAAATCCTATGTCTATACTTATTAGTCATGGGGCTATGTCAAGCTACCGAACCATCATCTGTAAAAGGAGGAGATAATAATAGAGTTACTCAGAGTGTTAAACACAACAATCTATTAGGGGACATAGCAGATACATGCTTTCTATTGTAATCTATATTTATTCTTTATAGAAAACAAAACTTACCATTGTATTTTCCATATGTGTTCCATATTTCATCACAGTTTACCATACATGCCTTTGCATTAATTTTTAAATTTTCTAAGTTTTTTCATTTTGAATCAAGAAAATCTACCAACATCTGATTTATGTGTTCTTGCTTCTACACTTAAAAAGGCCTTTCCCATCCTACAAACAAAAATCATCTATACGTATATCACTGCTAGTTCTTATAATGTGTCATTTTTTTCAAACAAACTACAGTTTATTAAAGCAGGACACAGAAACACTATCCAAGAGAAAACCCAGAGAAGCCATTAGAAACAGATCAGAAGAAATCAAGAGCAGTGGAGGCTGTCCAGCATTCTGTCTTGAACACTCACATAATGTTATACTTGAATCACAGTAAATCTACAATGTCAAGTGGAATAAGAAACATGATCATCCCACTCCTTCATGAGATGTAACTGAAGAACATTCCAAACATGACGGCAACTCGTGAGCTAACTTTCTACGTGTTTAATAGCTGCACTTTCATATCTAAACCTCCTGTGTACTCAGATGAGGTTGCCACAATGCAAGGATAACTGTATAATATTTTTATCAAAACTAGAACACTTTAAGAGTGAAGGGTCACATTAAGCATTGCCAAGTCAAGAGATATACACCAAAACTACCTTGGGCAAACAGGAATTTATGGTTACTTTATTACATCACTGAGGATCCTTGCCTTGAGGTCTTTTAACAAACGGCTTCAACAATAAATACTTCCTTTTTTTTCCTCAGAATTTTGCAAGCCCATGGTTGTGCTGCTAGAATCTAATAGATTCAACAACCTCATTCACGAACCCCTTTTGCTTCCCACCTTTCATATTTCTCCAACCTTGTGACCTACCACCTCTACTCTATTCAGGTTGCTGTAACAGTCACCTGGTTGTCCGCCACATATAATGACATTTCTCTGAAATTTTCCTTCCCAGCCACTTCACAGCATGTGATGTAGTGAGGTGCCTGCCCATCTTGAAGCTATCTTCTCCCTGCCAGAGCAATTCATGAAGTGGCAGGAGTATCTTACATGTCATATGTGGGAAGGTGAAAAAGGTTGAGAACTGCTGAAAGATGGTGTGAAAGCCTAACACCAACTACAATGAACATCCCAAAGTCAATGTTTTACATACCACTTGTCCAGGTCTATTTTCATTCACGTAGTCACCTCGTAATGGTGCTCCCAGGTCACAAGCAGCCTTCACTGTCATGCTGATTCAGAGGCCTGAGACCTTTTTGTGTCCTCACCATAATCTAAGGCCTCAAAGACCTCTACATTTGGCTGGTGAATGGGGAAAAACACAAATATATGGGATATGGTATACAGAAAGTTCTTATGGGCCAGGCCTAGAGATAATACACAACACTGTCACACACGTTGCACCAGCTAAAACTCAGTCACTTGACTACACTTGACTGCACGGGAGGCTGGGGAATGCAGTCTAGCTCTATAACCCCAAAGAAAAAACGGCTTTGGCAAACAGCGCTCTAATATCTGTGGTAGATCTAACAGCATGAGGAACTAAGGAAGCTAATGAAAAGACAACGAAGCAACTAGAAAAAGAACCCAAAAGCAAGATACAGCATGATGTCTTGCTCACAACAGATTCTCTGTTTCAACCCTAGGAATATTTGCTGAGTCCAGAGAGGACACAGGCTAGAAGAGAGGAGGAAATACTGAGAGTCACAAGCACAGCCTACATTCCACTGCTGCCCAGCACACAGTGCAAATCTGGAGACCTGAAGACTTTTTTTTTTTTTTTAAGATGTATTTATTTATTTGAAAGGTAGTGTGATAGAAAGAAACTGAAGGGAGAGAAAGGATGAGGGATAGGGAAAGGGAGAGAGAGGGGGAGAGGAAGTGAGAGGGAGAGGGAGAAAAGAAGAGGGGGAGGGGGGAGAGGGAGAGGGATAGAGAGAGGGAGAGGAAGAGGGAGAGAGAGACAGAAAGACAGAGATCTTGCATACATCGTTTAACTCCCCAGATGGCTGCATCTGCCAGGGCTAGGCCAGGCTGAAGCCAGGAGGCAGCAACTCCATCTGGGTCTCCCACATGGGTGCAGGGACCCACACTTGGGCCATCTTCCACTACCTTATCAAACACATTAGCAGGGAGGTGAACAGAAGCAGAGCAGCCAGGACTTGACTCGACATTGCAAGGGGAAGCTTCACCTACTGTGCCACAATGCTGGCCCTGTTAGGTAGGAAGTCAGTTATGAGCTTATGTGTGTGTGACAGGCCTAAAGAGAAGACATCTATATGCATCTGCATCTCAAACACCCTGCTCCCTTCCTCAGGTCTGATAACATTTGCATCCATAAAGTCCTTTGTTTCAGACCTTCAAGAGAAGTTTTTCTATTTACATCCAAAAAGCCCTTTGTTCCAAGAGGAGCAGAGGTGGGGAAGCAAGACCCATCTCCTTAAAACCCCCAGCCTCAACTGGACTGCGCGCTCAGCTCTCTGCATCTTTGCTGAGTTGCCTGCCTGGCCTGGCCTGGCCTGGCCAGGTGTACTCTCCACTCACCCATGCAGCCCCCCCCCTCCCCCAGTCTGAGGGACTGGGCACTCTCTCTCAGGTCCTGTCTGGAGAGGTGCCCATCCGTCCTTACAGATGTTCCTTCTTAATAAACCTTGCTATTTTACCTCCCACTACTCTCTGTCTCACGCCTGAATTCTTTCTTGCGCGAAGACAAGAACCCTGCAATTTCTCCGGTAACAGCCCCATCCCTGAAGGTTTCCAAAGGCCCTCACACAGCCTCAAACGATTTTCCTACCCAACAGTCTTACCTGCAAGAACCACAGAGGCATTTGCGAAGTGGCAGAAGCAGAACCTGATATCTTTCGGAGCATCAGACCGTATCCACACAGGCTCATAAAAGGAATTGGTGACACCAGATGGAGAAGGAAGGAACAGAATGAAATATGCCCCCTAAGTAACCAACAGGACTACTCTACAGCTGACATGAAATATGGGCATTTACAGTATTTGGAATAGCTTGAGCTATTGAGCAGAGGGTATTACATTAATCTGTGAAGCTCTACATACAAATTATCTGGTTTAAGCCAAAATCAATGGGAATATATCTTTTCTTTTTATGAGTAGATAATTGGAAGTTGTATCCATTCTATATACTTGCTGCTCACAAGACCCATTAAACTTTATTTTTAAGATTTATTCATTCATTTGAAAGGCAGAGAGAGAAGGAAAGACACAGAGAGAAAGATATTCCATCTACTTGTTCACTTCCCAAATGGCTGCAATGGTCAGGGCTGGGCCGAGATGAAGCCAGGAGCCTTATCTCCATCCAGGTCTCTCATGTGAGAGGCAGTGGCTCAAGGACTTGAGCCATCTTCTGCAACTTTCCGAGGTACATTACCAGGAAGCTGGATTGGAAGTGCAGCAGCCAGGAATCAAACTGGTGTCATATGAGATGTTGGCATGCAGGCAGCAACCTAAACCTCTGAGCCACAATAGCAGCCCTGACATGGAATTTAAATAGCACTTTTCTCTCTGGGACAGGCACCCTAAAAATCAACACTACTATTTTAATAGTCAACTTAAATTGCCTATCAAGTTTACCATAACTAGTAGGTCTCTGTTCTCAAGTCTGATTCTCTGGTTAACTAATTGATATCTCAATTACTGGCTGAAATCCACCCAACAAAGCAAATATAAGATTATTACTTATTATCATAAAAAGTTAAGCAACTTCTAAGTATCAAAGCAGATATGCAAGTTCATTGTTTTCAAAAATCCCATCCACTCTGAAGACATTAAAAATGCTTGTATTCAGTCCCAAGAATGGCCATGAGTTTCTTTCCATATTCTAATGATTAATCAATAGTCTTACAATTATCTTTCTGAAAAATCCATGCTGAGGTGACAGAACTACTAACTAAAATTTCACCAATCTAAACTAGATCAGTCTAGCTGATTTTACAATGCTAAGTAGGTAATACTTTTGTCCTTTTCAAATTCTCCATATAAACAATCAAAAGAAACAGCATCAGCCAAAGGGACTATCTATAAACTTACCTCACCTTTCCCTGTACTCATGAAGTTGATCTTCCAATAAACAATTAATAGATTTGCTCTTAGCAGACCTTTTCAAAGATGAACAGAGTTCAATTGAGGCTTTTTATGCAGGAGATTTTAAGGTATTTGCAGGTTTCAAAGACCTGTAATACAGTCTTCATTGGTTTTCACTGTTTGTTTTAGTACCAACCTCTGAGGCAGTACCTAAATTTTCAGAATCACTTTTAAGAGGAATTCCAGCCAGGGGCCATCCTGAGTACTACCATTAGTGAACAAGTAGAAAAGCAAAAACGTTTTCCAAAGTTCTTATCCTCTTTCCCTGTCAGAATATTTTCCTTTCCACAAAATTTCATGAATGTCTAGCAAAAAAAATCCAACCTTGTGACCACAAATCACTCTTCTTGAAGGAATTAAAATCCACTGTCAGGCATAATAACATAAAGCAATAACTACTAATCATTTACCCACACAGAAATTCAAGATTCAGATCTAATATTAATTTGCACTCACAACCTACTAAAAGCAAGTCCAGCTCAGGATCACTTGGATTTCCAAAAAGTGAACACTAAATTTTTGTTGAACAGCCAAGAGATAATTTAACAAGAAATCAGTAAGAGACAGAACTGGAAATCTCTTTTGACGTAAACCCAGATTACATGACTAATTCTAAGAATCCTTTCTATTATGCACAGTACTGTCTCTAAGTTCCTCTTTATGCTAAAGGAAAATCTAACTTTCTATAACATACACTCATTTTATCATTATTTTTTAAAAAGTCATAGAAAAAATATCAACTGCACCATCTGTAATAACAACTCTTTTCATTTTAAAATGATTATTTTGTCTTCTTAAGTCAGCCAGAGTCAAAGAACTAAGTGACAAGAAATTCTAATTTTTGTCACATATTAGCAGTTTCTTATGACTGATTTTATATATATATATTATATATATATAATATGTATATATCACCTAATTTCAAAAGAGTAAATCAATAATTTGATTATTACTGGAGAATCAGTATCAAATAAACTGTACATTTATTTATATCTTTATTCCTCTTTACCTCTTAGTTCCTCTGATATAATATATTTAACCTCAAATTATCACAATCTATATAATACAAACTATGGTGAGAAGAAAGATTTCATTTAAAGAAAGAAGATCATATAATCAGAAATATGGAAAGAACTGCCTCTGTCCATTAGGTTTGAACATGCATTGCATCAACTGACATTTTTCTATCACATATTCATGTCAGACATTTTTCTGAAGAGTTGACATTCAGAATTTAAGTATTTTGAACTTGCCAGAAACTGTACAATGTAAATTAAGTAACTTGATTTTTAGTGAGGAAACTGAGTATTCTTTTTTTATTAAGTCATTTAAATGATTAATGAGGTTCTGACTGCCTTGAGATTTTTGTCATACTTCCTGCCTATAACCACTTGGATCGAAATTTCAAAAGTTAATAAACTTTCAGAACTGTAAATGTAGGCACCAAAGAGAAACTAGCTATGAAAGTAAAGATTGTCTTGGTATTACTAAATTGCTAATGTATTACTTTTATTCTTTTTAGGCAATAAATAAATCACTTCCTTATAGGTACTAAAGTATGTAATAATAGGTAGTATTCCTATTAGAAGTCCTAATGTAAGTTAAATATGAATTTTATTGAAACTTATGACTGTATTGGTATTTTTCAATGGCAATGAAAGGGTGGTTTTAGCAACAATGGAAGATACTGTGTGTGAATCCATTTCAGTACAAGAATTTCAATTCCTGTTTCACTGTCAGACTCTAATGGGTATTGTTTTGTTTTGTTTTGTTTTTGGCAAATCAAGGATTTGAACTTTTTTCTGTAACAAAACTAACAGATTTTCTCATAAAATATTCAGAATGAATTTAAAAAGCAAGGGAAACATTAGTGTATGATTGTGCCTGGTTCTTGTCTCAGAAAAAGAACTGACAACTTTACCAAAAGACTTGGCTGGGCCTCCCAAAGTGGGAAGACTGACTCCCAGGTTTGTTTTAGATCAGCTGAGGCCAGAGAAAATGGTAGGAGGGAGCTGTATGGACTTCTTGGAGATTTTTCAAGAAAAGATGGGGAGACATTGTACTACTGAAAAGACACAAATCAGGGAAAGAATTTCTGTATCAAACAAACAGCATATGCTTACAGCACGGATTAAGAAAATGTCCTGAACAAACTACACTACCCTGGCTCTGTGATTATATGATTATAAAAATTTTTATAATTTTTAAAATTTTTATTTATTTGAAAGGCAGAGAGACAGAAGGAATGGTGGAAGAAAGAAAGAGAAATGTCTTCCATTTTATATATATATATATATTATCTTCTATCTTCTATAAATATAATAAAAAATATGGTGAAATTTAATAATTTTTAAAGTGGACATGTAAATAGTCTTCACAGTGGCCTTTTTTATGTCTCACTTTTTCTATAGTAATTTTCTAAAATTACGAGGTTTCCCAATTAATTTTTTCCAAATCACATAGGGCACAAAGACTTTCAGGCTAGCTCATAACCTCATTTTTTGGATTAACTTGGTTTTTTCTCCTTCATTTCACAACAGCGAGAGATAAGTGTAATGCTCAGACTGATATGGTGGTGGCTGTTCTTTAAACGGCTTCTATTTCTTTTCTTTTTAAATTTCCTGCTTTCTATGTGTCATGATTAGACACATAGACTTTTTCTTTTTTTTTTTTTTATTTTATTTAAGGTATACAAATTTCAGGCATTTCCATATATTCAAATTTAGGAACATAGTGATTCTTCCCATCTTACCCTCCCTCCTGCCCACACTCCTACCCTTAACAACCTCAATGTATTTGCAGGATTGTTCCATAGAAAATTTAGAAGTTGACTCAATACTACTATATGGCATTGATTAAAAAAAAAAAAAAACAAAATTTATGAAGACATATATGGTTTGCCATGATGATAATTTTCTAAATAATTTATTACCCTATAACTGGACCCGTAATTGGAACTGCTACTTAGGAAATTTCCCTATCATCACTAGGAATCACTCAGCCACTACAGAGGGGTTTCAACTGTGAATGCAAAACAGTGAAGGAAAACACATACATATATATGCTTGACTGCTTATTCATAAACCTAAATATCTACATATTTATGAAAATCTTGGGGCAATTTATTGACTGAAATCCAAGTTACAACAAAGGAGAAAATACTTCAGCAATTTTTTGGAAAGCCAAAGATAAATAATCACCTCTTCCTATCATCATTATATTTACAGTAGTTTTGCTTAAATGCCATGGAGTTTAAAATTAGTAGCATTAGTATTATTAGTATAATAAGAAATCATACCTTATTATTGGGCAGACAATACAATTTTTCTATTGCTTCTTCACAAAACCATTATTAGAAAAACGATTAGGCTATTAGAAAAAAAGGCTATTAGAAAAATATCAGCAAGGATGGCATGAAAGATTCATTGTTAAACTTTGTAGAAATAAGGAACAGAGGTCATTTTAGATCGAAGTTAGCCTTTTACACATGTTTTTATTTATACCCAACCCACATCCAATGGCTATCAATCATTGTCAAAATTTGACAGACTGACCAATAAGAATGATGACAACCTTGTAGAGTTACTTCTTATCTATTACACAGCTACTTTAAAAAAACATATAGAATAGAAAAGATTTAGTCAACATCTATAAGGTACCTCTCAGAAGCAGCCAAGGATGAGAGCAGCAAGGTAAAGCCTACACCTATGGTCACCAAGAACACTTTCTGCAAAATTAATGAGGGGCATGCACACTTCCATGGGAAATATTCTAAAGACTTGACTGCCATTCATTCTGCCCAACCTAATGATGTCTGACCCTCTGTACACTGCCCTGTCCTCACACTATTGGGCCTCATCCATTACATTGATACAATAAGACTTTCACATCCAAATGGCATTATAATTGGCACCAAGGCAAACCAGAGAAGGGCATGATCAACTGTTTCTCCATTGGAGCTCTGCAAGACACAAGTATTTTAGGGGAAAACAAATGACCTAGAACTCAGCTCTACCTAGGGGAAGACCCTGTGGCCAGATTCCACAAAGTGGCAGTGAGTACCAAACACTGTTTCCTGTAGTTGTTTGGAGCTTATACCACTCCTAAACACACTTCCTGTGTCTAATCCTGTGCAAGTGAGAACATTCATCCAGTTCTACCCCGTATCAGCCTTCTCACTGAGCATGGGAAGTAAATGCCAGCACTTCTTTATTCCTACCGATATGCCATCAAGCCACTGGGGGTGGGGGGAGCATGAAATAAATATAGAAAATGCCATCCTCCCTATCTAAAGGATCCTGTTGATAGGAAATAAATACACAGGCCCAGCAGGGAAAGGTCTAAAGGCCCAGAGTTCTGTATCACTGCTGCTGTGCCGACAAGTAAATTGGCTATTAAACATCGTGCACTGGAGTTAACCAATTCTCCTTGTGGATTTCTCATCCATCATAATCACAATAATTTATTGAAAGCAAATTAGACCCAATAAGCTCCATATGTAATTTGGATAAAGTACATTTTATCTTATCTTTAAACCACTGTGACAGGGTTAAGGATCTCTGAACTCAGCTGAAATGGGATAATGGCCCATAAGCTCAGGCTGGGAAACAGAATATGACACTTATGAGCATGTATTTGGCATATCCTTGGAAACAGACATAAATATTCCTTGAAAGTATCCTTCAACACAAAGTAAATATTTCCATCTAATGAAATCTCTAGAGACCAGCATTGTGACACAGTGAGCTGGGCTGCTGCCTGCAACCCTGACATGCCATATCAGAGCATCCACTCAAGTCCAGGCCACTCCACTTCCTATCTAGCTCCAGGCCAGTGGACGATGGCCCAAGTACTCTGACCTCTCCACTCACTTGGGAAACCCAGATGGAGTTCCTGGTACTTGGCTTTGGCCTGGTCCAGTCCTGATCTTTTCAGATATTTGTGGAATAAACCAGCAGATGGAGGATACTCTACATTAAAATAAATAGACACATCTATTTTTTTTAAAAAAAAGCAAAAATTTCTTAAGTATTTTATCATTGATCCTGTTTCCCCCAGAAAATTAGAAAGTACAAAAAAACCCACACAAATAATTTTTAAAAGGAATGTAAGTAAAAATTAGAATGGCCTAATATAGTAAAAATCTTTGAAAAATTAGACAAAATACTTACTGCATTGCAGATTATATCTATGGAAAATTAGTGTAAAGGGAATTATCTTAACTACAAAAACCAATGTAAAATGTGCAACTGCTCCATTATTTTCCTTTCCAGTGTTCTTCAGTCATCCAGGAATCACCATTCTCTCTTCTGTCCCCCTTACTTTCTCACATTAATTCCTCAACAGTCAAGGTCCAGCCCCCACCTCCTTGCTATGGTTCTAGTAACGGTCTGCATTACTTTTGAACCACAATGCTTCAGTCTCATCTCTGGGCTTCTTGCAACTGATATTACACCTGTCCTTTCCAGCCTCTCCAGCTGACAAAGCGCTTAGCTCAAGTACACAGCAAGTCATCTCATGCAGGTCTGTGGAGAAGCACTTACTAGTCTTTTGTCAGAGTCGATGGAGGCCCCAAGGACCCTAACACCCTGGCTCCAATCTCTGCTGGGCACCAAGTTTCAGCTATCCCCAGCTGCATCAGACGTAGGCTACAGAGACTATCTGCCAACCCCAACATCCCATGTGGATTCCCACTCTTTAGCCTCCTATATGACTAAGCCCTTCCTGCAGGGTGCTTTCTCCCTTCTACTTAGAAGCAGGGCTGTAAAGCCATTAAGAAAATGGCCCATGAAGACAGAACAGAAATTATCCACATTCCACTGCCTATTTGCTGTACTTTCTTTTCCTATATTGAGCCTAAGATTCTTCACTCATAAATTGGGGATAGTAATGTTAAGAGGAAAAAGAAAATTAGTATAAGATATGTAGCCAGTAGCAACACGCTTCCCACTTTTCTGTCCAGATTCAGCATATGGGTAAAATTCAAGTAAAATGACATTTCAAGGTACCCTTACTAACCATATTTGGGGAGAGCTGATCCCTTTATCCTGTGTTCTTCAACTTTGGCGACTTTGCAGAGGTCAATTATTGCACTTAGAACAGTATGATATAATTGTTATTTAGTTACTTATATCCTGTGTAATATATGGAATTTAAGAGAATATTAAAAGAACCTTTTGTTTTAAAAGCCTCTTTGAATAGCTTACATGTAAACAATATTAAAGAAAAAATGAAGTTCAGATAAGTCATCATGGAACAGCAATTAGCTACAGAGTACTCAATATATGCATGTAAGATGTTTTTTTGTTTGTTTGTTTGTTTTTTGGACAGGCAGATTTAGACAGTGAGAGAGAGAGACAGAGAGAAAGGTCTTCCTTCCGTTGGTTCACCCCTCAAATAGCCGCTATGGCCAGTGCACTGAGTTGATCCTAAGCCAGGAGCCAGGTGCTTCTCCTGGTCTCCCATGCGGGTGCAGGGCCCAAGCACCTGGGCCATCCTCTACTGCCTTCCCGAGCCACAGCAGAGAGCTGGACTGGAAGAGGAGCAACTGGGACAGAATCTGGTGCTCCAGCTGGGACTAGAACCCGGGGTGCTTGTGCTGCAGGCGGAGGATTAGCCAACTGAGCCGCGGCACCAGCCAGGTTTTTCTTTTTTTTTTTAAGATTAATTTATTTATATTGAAAGGCAGAGTTACAGACACAGAAAGAGACAGAGACAGAGAGAGGTCTTCTATCTGCTGGTTCACTCCCCAAATGGCCACAATGGCCAGAGCTGGACCAATCTGAAGCCAGGAGCTTCTTTGGGGTCTACCACATGGGCACAGGGGCCCAAGCACGTGGAGCATCTTCCACTCTTCCCAGGGCATCAGAAGGCACCTGGATGGGAAGTGGAGCAGCCAGGACTCAAACCAGCAACCCATAGAGGATGATGGCTCCACAGGTGGATGCTTAACCTACTATATCACAGCACTGGCCCCTATGCATATAAGTTAAAAAATCATAAATTATATGTATACATGTTTATAAAGTTCAATAAGTTACTAGTCACTAAGTGTACAGACATGTAGATGAAGGCTCTTCAAAAAATTCATAGAAAGTAAATGCTATGAAAAAACTATGTGGGATTTGGAAACAATTTTTGCACCCAAATAAACTCACTCCATTTTTCCATAAACTTTTTGAAGTACTATTGTATTATACCTTGGTATTTCTATAAAACTGTACCTAAATGCATTTTTATTTACATGTATAGTAGAAATCTCAAAGAGAAATTCAAAATTAAGAAAAACGAAAACTACATAGATTCACTGCATGGTCAGTGGCGGAACCTTTCGAACCACAAAGGGAAGTTAATTTCAGTTCCCAAACTAGATTTCTGGGAACACCACCAGGGGGAATGAAAATTCATAACAGTGACATCCCTTGTCATGCTTTTAACTCTCCAGTGTACAGTGACGTCTTGATACATCTGCAGAAGTTTACAATTCTAGGGCACTGCCAATATCACTGAAAAGAAAGCAGACTTGGGCTCAAAGGGAATGCCTATGCCGAGTGTTTTCAGAGAGGACTGCACAACTAGGAATTACCCAAGCAAAACACTACTTTCTGAAATGGCAAGATTGCACACCACATGTACCAGTAAATGGCATTATGGAATCAGAAGGGATTTCAAAGTTGAAGACACTGAGAACAAGTTAAAGGACTATCCCAGGGGCATCTACTGGAAGAGGCAGGACTAGCCTCTATTTACAATGTGTTTTTTAATGTATTCATAATTTAATTAACGGTGCAGTAGTGCTGGTATCCTCCTCTCCCTGGGTTTTCAGTAGATCAAGGTGGCTTTTCTCACCGTCGCAGCTGGAACAGCTAACTCCCATTCCTCATTGCTTTATTTCCTCAGTGGCACTGGCTCTAATTCTGTGTCATGCTTCACCTGTTTTGTTTACTCAACTCTGATGGTACCTTGAAGGTACAATCATCTTTCACATCTCTTAAGATGTACGTGGATCTGGCGCAGTGGCTCACTTGGTTAATCCTCCACCTGCAGTGCTGGCATCCCATATGGGTGTCGGGTTCTAGTCCTGGTTGCTCCTCTTCCAGTCCAGCTCTCTGCTGTGGCCCAGGAAGGCAGTGGAGGATGGCCCAAGTGATTGGGCCCCTGCACCTGCATGGGAAACCAGGAAGAAGCACCTGGATCCTGGCTTCAGATCAACTCAGTGCACTGGCCATAGTGATCATTTGGGGAGTGAACTAATGGAGGGAAGACCTTTCTCTCTGTCTCTCTCTTACTGTCTATAACTCTGCCTGTCAAATAAAAAAAAAAGGAGGTACATGGGATAGAAGCATTTTTGGAATGAATGAATGAAGGGTAAACTACAGAAGTACCTCCTTACCCACAGGGGATACACTCTAAGACCCCTGTGGACACCTGATATTGCAAGTAATACCAAACCCTGTATTTTCCCGAATCCAGGTAACCCTTCTTCTTTTCAGGAAAGGGGTTGGTGTCACTTGTTTCAGGGCATCCCAGGTTCAGCACATTCTGATGTAATACATTGCTGTCAATCAGAACACGTTCTTTGCTCATGTCCTCCATTTACAAATTTAAAACCTTTTCTCTCTAAACTGTGCACTGGGGACCATTACGCTGGTCCCCTTTGTTTGTACTTTCCATGGTTTCAGTTACACATGGTCAACCAAGGTCTGAAAAGATTTAAATTGCCAAGTTCAGAAATAATTATTAAGCTCTAAATTGAGTGCCATTCTGAGTATCTGCTTTATGTCATCCTGGGACATGAACCATCCCTTTGTCTCCAGCATACCCACACTGTTACACTACCTACTCATTAGTCATTTGGTAGCTGACTCAGTTATCAGACTGTCAAAGTATTATATAACTCAGTGCTTATGTTCAAATAACCCTGATTTTACTTAATAAAGGCACCAAAGCCCACGAGTACTGATGCTGCCAATTTGGATATTGCCATAGAGGAGCCATGAAGTGTTTCCTTTCCATGAAAAGATGAAAGCTCTTGACTAAATAAGAAAAAAAATCATACACTAAATTTGCTAAAATCTATGGCAAAGGGCCCACACTGTGGCATAGTAGCTATCCCTCATGGACACCAGTTCGAGTACTGACTGATCCACTTCCAATCTAGCTCAATACTAATGCTCCTGGGAAAGCCGCAGAGGATAACCCAGGTGCTTGAGCCCCTGAACCCACATGAGAGACCAGGAAGAAGCTCCTGGCTTCAGATCAGCCCAACTGCACTGGTTGCAGCCACTTGAGGAGTGATACAGTAGATGGAAGAAATCTTTTTCTCTAATCCTGCCTTTCAACTAAATAAATAAATCTTTTTAAAAATCTATGGCCAAACAAATCTATCCATGAAATTGTGAAGAAAAAAGAAATTGATGCTAGTTCTTTTGTCATACCTCATGCTACAAAGTTTCAGCCACATGTGTAAGTGTTATTTAAGATGGAAAATCTGAGTATGTACATAAAAGAAAAAAACACAGAACAGATAGGGTTGGCATGCTAGAAATTAGCACTACAATGCCATGACAAGTCAATCTGATAACCAAGGCACCTACTAAGTAACTAATGGGCAGGTAGTATATACAGCATGAGTACACTGGCTGCAAGGACTTATGTCCCAGGCAGGATAGAGCAATACTGTATAAGACTGTATCACACTACTCAAAATGGTACTCAACTTCAAACTCAAGTTATTTATTTCTGGAATTTTCCATTTGATATTTTTGGAGCACAGTTGACTGCAGGTAACTAAAGCCACAGCAAGTAACACCACAGATGACAGGGGGACTACTGTACTCATAAGTTACTACTGACTGAGCCCTTATCCTCTACTTCACACTGCGTTAACTGCTTTACCCACAGAATCTGATCCACACTCCTTGCTACAATCCTATTAAGTAGAAATAACTATTAGGGCCATTCTATAAACTAAAAATTAGATTCTGAGAGGCCGAATCACTTTACCACACACATGAAGCTGGGGACAGAGTTATGTGAAACCTAGTTTTACTTGAATCAAGATCTTAAAATGACCTAAGAAAGAAAGTTGGTTTAATGGTCAAGGTCAAGTTTCTGTGAAATGGAGCAAAATGACCAAGATTCCAGTTGGAACTGAAGGAATAAGCAGAGACACATGGGCAAAGCTAGGACCTGGAAGATTCAATACACCAAAGAACCAACTAAACCTAGAGCTCTGGATGAAGCACACATTCTGGGATGGGTTGAGATACAGGGGTTAAGCTGCCATTTAGGACACCTGCGTCCCATGAGTGCCTCCTTGGAGTTCTACCTCCACTTCTAATCCAGCTTCCTGCCAATTTGTACCCTGGGTAGCAGCAGCAGAAAAGATAGCTCAAGTACTTGGTTCCCTGCCACCCACATGAGAGACTCAGATGGAGTTCAATGCTCTTGGTGTAGCCCAGCCCAGTCATGGATATTGTAGGCTTTGGGGGAATTAAAAAACAGGTATTGTTTGTTTGTCTGTTTGTCTGTCCCTCCCTCCCTCCCCTTCTCTCTCACCACTTTGGCTTTCAAAAAAAATGAAAACCAAAATAAGTAAACACACACATTCTCAGGTTTGAAACAATGTGTGTATGTGATCTTGAACTAAGTCACTATGATAAGGGGCTGGCTATGGGATAGGAATAGGAAGGAAGGGACACAGACTCAGGAAACTTTTTTTTTTTTAAAGATTTTATTTACTTTGAAAGTCAGAGTTACACAGAGAGAAGGAAAGGCAGAGAGAGAGAGACAGGGAGAGAGAGGGAGAAAGCAGTCTTCTATCCGCTGGTTCACTCCCCAATTGGCCACAATAACCAGAGCTGCATTGATCAGGAGCCAGGAGCTTCCTGTGGGTCTCCCACAAGAGTGCAGGGGCCCAAGGGCTTGGGCCATCTTCTACTGTTTTCCCAGGCCATAGCAAAGAGCTGGATCAGAAGTGGAGCATCCAGAGGCCGGCACCTCGGCTCAATAGGCTAATCCTCCACCTGCGGCGCTAGCACCCTGGGTTCTAGTCCCGGTTGGGGCGTCGGATTCTGTCCCGGTTGCCCCTCTTCCAGGCCAGCTCTCTGCTGTCGCCCAGGAATGCAGTGGAGGATGGCCCAAGTGCTTGGGCCCTGCACCTGCATGGGAGACCAGGAGAAGCACCTGGCTCCTGGCTTCAGATCAGCGCGGTGCATTGGCCACAGCACGCTGGCTGCAGCGGCCATTGCGGGGTGAACCAACGGAAAAAAGGAAGACCTCTCTCTCTCTCTCTCTCTCTCTCACTGTCCACTCTGCCTGTCAAAAACAATAAAAATTTAAAAAAATAAAATAAAACCTAGGAGTAAAAAGATAAGATTTGCACTTCTGGAAGGTACTGTAATAGTTTGGAGTCATTCAAAATGGAGACAAGGGGACACTTAGAACACTATTTACCCTGTGAGGAGGGTCCTTACAGTAAGGGAAAAAAAACAAGGTTACAGAAAGGGCAATTCTAACTGTTCAGTTACCGGCAGCAGGAATAAACAAACAGCTTTACTGAAATAGAAATAAGTTTGAAGAGTAAATAAAAAGTGGTTCAGAGAGCAGGCATTTGGTCTTGCGGCTTAGATGCCCAAATACCATATTGCAGTACCCAGGTTCAATTCCCGGATCAAGCTCCTGGCTCCAGCTTCCTGCCAAAGCAGACCCTGGGGGGCAGTGGAAATAGTCATGTATTGGAGCTGCTGCCAGCCACATGAGATAGCTATATTGCATTCTCAGCTCACAGATTCAGTCCAGCACAGCACCAGCCATTTACAGAGTGAATCAGCAGATGGAAACTTGATCTGAGTCTGCCTCTCATATAAATACAATCTTTAGTAATAGCAAAAAACAAAGTTCTGTTTTGTCCACAGTTAGTTTGAAACAATCTAATACCTAACAGCTGATCATATGCATATTTTAGAAATTCTGAATTAAACAGAAGTTTGATTTCCTTACTGTAAGACTTTCAAGTGCCTTCCTATGCTCTATCTAAAAATATATGAACAAGAACATTTTTCCCTAAGCTTTCTATTAACATTTCTTAGGAGAATAAGTTTCATTGCAAAATACTAGTCCAGAAGTTTTCAACTGCATTTAGGTTAGAGAAGAGTAAAAAAATTTTTGGTCTCAAAAATAATTAGAAAGTGAAACTGAATGATCACTAAGGTATAAAGAATAATCTTTGCATGGCAAAGGTGTTAGAGTTCTCTAGAATAAGGTAAGAATGAGAAAATCTCCTAGCAGTAAGCGAAACAGATGTAGAAGTTGCTACAAAGGTCAGCTCTATCCACAGACAAAAGAGAGGAACAGTGTTAATGATGCAGAAATTTTATTAACAGACAACCAGACACATATATTAGGGAAGGCTAGAAAGCTATTTCCTCCTTCTCTGCTTAAATATACACAAACCAGGCCATGGAACAAACTTTCTTTGTCCAGGGAAGAATCATTCTAGTGCTCTCCTTTGGTTATGTAAATACAAGCAAACCTCCCACTGCTAGGAGGACAAAGCACAGAGGCCTTTGTAGGCTGAGGGAGGCTGACTCCTGACACCACCCTGTGGTTAGGCTGAGCCTGCTCTAGGCTGGAAGTTGGCTGATTGGCAGGAAAAGTCCAGAGCCTTCTGAGAAAATTGAGACCAGAGATCCCAAATGCTACCCAGAATCTAAAAGTCGTACAACACAGGATTTGAATACGGAGGTCCTAACTCAAACATGCAGGAAGGAGCCCCTGAACAGAATTCACTGGAAAGCCAGGAAAATTGTCTCCCTAGGCTCAACACATAGGTTACAATGTTATAGGGGTGGATTAAAAACTGGTTTGCCTAGTATGGGGCTGTGAAGGACTAGAACTATAAGAGCATGCCAGCACCAGAAAACTAGAGTTCTCCCAGGAACCATAGGAAACCAGTCTTCCACAGTTCCATACAAGCAGATCATCAACTGAAGATCAAATTCCTTGTGTTTTGAAGCAGGACTGATCAGGACCCTACACAATGCACAGACACCACAGATTCTTTAATAATGTAGGGTGTGAAATGTTGAACTTCTATTAACAGTAGGAATTCAAACAATTAACTCTAAACAGATTACAATTATAAGGCAAGATATCTTTCCTTGTTATACAGGTGTTGATCACTGTGCATGTACTACACAATTCATACAGATCCTTCAAACTATACCAAGGTGAGGTTCTTGGGGCTACCTGCAACCAGGAGACTCTGGTTGGAAACATGTTCTTATGACCAAGAAAGCCAGGAAGAAAATTCCAAGAAAATAATCCATCATGCATACGGTTCTTTAAAAGGTGAGCTTCCCAGTACCTGCAAGGACTGGAAGCACAGAAGCAGTCCATGGAGATTAACCAGTAACCCAGATACAAAATGCTGAGAGGTCAGCCTGGTGGAACAGCACAGGCTGGCCAGGAGGGGACTCTTGTACCACACTGGGTGTCGAAGTCTGGTTAGAAAGGATGACAACTGAAAACATACAAAGTATAGCATGCTACCTGAACTTAAAATGTAAGGAATTATAGGCTTGACAGAATTCTGTGCTGACAGAGGCCAGCATTGTGGTACAGCAGGTTTAGCCAGCACCTGCAATGCCGGCATCCCGTATGGGCACTGGTTTGAGCCCCAGCTGCACCACTTTCGATCCAACTTTCTGCTAGTGTGCCTGGGAAAGCAGCAGAAGATGGCCCAAGTACTTGGACCCCTGCTCCTACGTGAAAGAACCAGATAGAGCTCCTTGCTCTGTTAGGGGCAGACAGACAGAATTAAACTGATTAGATTTGTGAGCTGGAGACCATGCCTCACCCTCCCTCTGTGTGAGCTCATGTCCATACCTGACCTCACCTGTATGCCCACCTGCCAATAAGACAACGTAACTACTGCCCTTTGGAAGTGAATAAAAGGCCTGGAGAGCCTGCACCCCCTCCCTTGTCCTGGACCTTTGGGTGTGCGACCCTTTGGCCGCCTCTCTGGCTCTGCTTTCCTGTCTACACTATGCTACCTGTGGCTGCTCCTAACTGTATGTTTTGCTCCATGTGGCTCCTGGCCTGCTCTCTGCCTGGTATGGACCCAACTTACATTTCTAGACTTCCTTCTCCCCCAAATAAAGCCCTCATTTTCCTGTGTACTTCTCTTTCTAAATAAATGCTAAAACCTTACCATGTTGCCTGTTTTATTTGAGCTGATATTCAGAATTCTTATCTGAATAGATAGCAATGACCCTCAACATTAATATTAAAATTATTAATAAAGCTGGCCCATTTCAGTTCCTGGCTTCGGATCAGCCCAACTCAGGCTGTTGCGGCCATTTGTGGAGTGAACCAGCAGGTGGAAGACCTCTCTGCCTCTCCCTCTCTCTGTAACTCTGCCTTTCAAAAACGTAAAAGAAATCTTAGAAAAAAAAAAAAAAAGAAATCTGCGCTGACAATTTAAAGACTGCTTCACACCATCAGTTCTCTGCTCATAAGCCATTTCAGCAAGGAAGAATGCCTCCTGTGATATACAGCATAGACAGATGTGAATTTGTTACACAAACCAGTTAAAAGTCCCTTTCTACTTTAACAATGTACTCCTTGGTTTTCTCAGCAAGCTGGAATTTATTTTTAAGTGGTAATGTATCTAAAGTGCTAAGAGACCAAACCAGCCCCCATCCTGAATCTACTCCGATTTAGTTTCTAATTTAGTTCAGATCCCAAGGGGGAGAAAGTTTTAATGAGCTTAACAGTATCAACTACTTTCAGTGTAAACGTCTTTTCTTTTTTTGACAGGCAGAGTGGACAGAGAGAAAGGTCTTCCTTTTGCCGTTGGTTCACCCTCCAATGGCCACCGCGGCCGGCGCGCTGCCGCTGGCACATCGAAGGCAGGAGCCAGGTGCTTCTTCTGGTCTCCCATGGGGTACAGGGCCCAAGCACTTGGGCCATCCTCCACTGCACTCCCGGGCCATAGCAGAGAGCTGGACTGGAAAAGGAGCAACTGGGACAGAATCCGGAGCCCCGACCGGGACTAGAACCCGTTGTGCCAGCGCCTCAAGGCGGAGGATTAGCCTATTGAGCTGCGGCGCCGGCCTTCAGTGTAAACTTCACTGCAGATCTATCAACCACAATATCTATGCCAAAAAAAAAAAAAAAAAAAAAAAAAGCAAATGAAACATTCTTACCATAAAAGCCAAGGGAAACATAAGTTATAACGAAAAATATGTGCATATACCCATACACACACTCATGGATTGTAATCTTCCTAGTAATCTGAGCCACAAACAAAACAAAACAAAATAAACTGCATTTCAAGAAAGTGCCACAACAATTCTCTTTTTCAATTCTACAGATAGCCACTTTCAGTTCTTTGATTGATCTGTATTTACTCAAACTACTAGTCCCAGACTGGATCTAAATTCACTCACTCAAACATTTATTAAGCAAAAACCCAGACCTTTTACCTAAATTAAGCCTATTTTCACAACAGTCTTGTCTGGTAGGAATGATTATACCACCTCCAGAGAAAGGACTATGGAGCAGAGGGTCGGGGGCAACTCTGAACACACAGAGAATTCTGCAGGGTTTTCTGACCTTAGACCATTTTGTACAAAACAATGAGTTAACTCTAAGCCTTATTCATCTCCAAAGGAGTTAGAAGGTTCTTTAATTCCTTTCTACCCTGTGGAGTATGGATTTTTGGGTTTTGCTTGTTTATTTTTGTTAAGATTTGTTGATTAAAAAGGCAGAGTGACAGAGAGAAAGGAAGAGACAGAGACAGATTTTCCCTCTGCTGGTTCACTCCCCAGATACCCACAGCAGCCAGGATGAAGCCAGGAAATCCATCCAGGACTCCCACACTGATGGCAGAGGTCCAAGTACTGGGATCACCATCCACTGCCTTCCCAGGCACATTAGCAGCAAAGCAGAGCAGCCAGGGCTCAAGTCAGCCCTGCACAAGCAGTGGCTTAATCTTCTACCCCACAATCCTGGCCCCTTTACCCTGTGGTTTTCAAAAAAATATCATTCTGTATAGCCCCAAAATATAGACACAGCTGGGGGTCTCAGGAGGAGAGGAGTTCTCAGGCTACAGAGTAATTCCAGCCTGTTTCCCAGATCCTGCAAAGACAAGGACAATGGAAAGGAGCCTGATGATTGAGAGTCTTATAAATCTAAAGATCTACAATATTCCTTAAATCAACAGTAAAGACAAGACAGACCACAAAACAAGGACATTCCTTCAATTATTTTTAAAATGTTTATCTGAAAGGTAAAACAATAGAAAGAGAATGAAAGAGGCAGAGACCCTCCATCTACTGGTCTGTCCCCCAAATGCCTGCAACAAGCAGGGATGGGCCAGCCTGAAGCCAGAACCTGGAACTCAGTGTGAGTCTTCCACATGGGTGGCAGGGGCCCAACTACTCAAGCCATCGTCTGCTGCCTCCCAGGATGCATTAGGAAGAAGCTAGATCAGAGGCAGAGGAGTGACTTGAACCCAGACACTCCAATACGGGATGTGGGCATCCCAAGCAACAGCTTAACACGCTGCAACACAGCGCCCATCTCTATTTATTTACATGCTGTAAAACACAGAGGTTCTAGCATTCAGCCTTCCCATCTACTCTTCGTTATATCCTAGAAGATATAAAGCCAAACAAATGGTCTCCAAGTTGCATGGAACTAGGATAACACATAAAATAAAATGAACATATCTACAGAGCCTGAAATCATCCAACCAATGAAACACTTAAATTACTCTCATTCTAGGGTGAGAGAACAAAAATTGGCTCAAAAGTGAAAAAACAAGGAATGCGTTGGCTTACGTCAATGGCAACGCCAGATACACGTACTTAGCTTAGGGCACAGCTTGATTCCAGGCCCCTCCTCAGCTCTAGATCTCTGAACTGGGTCCATTTTGAAATTCCATGTGGTACCCAGATGGCTATGTCTTCTCCAAGCCTCCCAGACTGACATTTTATACTTCTAAGCCAGAAGACAGTGAAACAAAACTGCCCCTGCAAATGACCCAAGACATCAAACGGTCTCAGCTGAGTGACCCACCCCATCCTGAACCCATCACTACAGCCAAAGGCATGGGGAGTTTGCACTGATTAAACATCCAAACCATACTAAGAAAAAGGAAAAGATGGTGTCTCAAAGTAGATCATGAGGAGAGAGGAAAGATGGATAAGCAGAATTAAAGAAATTGGTGCTATCTCACATTATAAAGAACAAGTTATTTCCTAATTTCAGCCCTCAAATAGTTTTGGGGGGCTGGTGTTGTGGTAGAGAGGGTAAAGGCACTGCCTGTGACGCCAGCATCCCATATGGGTGCCGGTTTGTGTCTCAGCTGCTCCACTTCCCATCCTGCTCCCTGTTAACAGCCTGGGAAAAATGTGAAAAATGCCCCCAAGTGCTTGAGCCCCTGCCACACCATGCATGACCCTGAAGAAGCTCCTGGCTCCTGACTTTTTTGGCCTGGCCCAGCCCTGACTGTTGTGGTCATCTGGGGAATGAAATAGCGAATGGAAGATCTTTATCTCTGACTTTAAAAAATAATAAATAAATATGTTAAAATATATTAAGTTTACCTTTATGTCTCAAACAATGATAGTGAATATAGTAGCAATAAGAATAGCTAATAAATTTATTGAGTGTACTTACACCTTGGATCTAGACCCTCTGTTAAGCACAGTACATGCACAATTTCATTTAATACTGTCCTAATCTCAATTTATAGATGCAGAAACTATATTGGGCTCAGCCCAATATCATTCAGTAAGGAAAACAACCAGGATTCAAAACCAAGATCCAACTGAGAAATCACGTTCTTAACTAAAACACAACTCTCTCTCAGTAATGATCTTACCGAGTCCCAGACCCCCGAAGCTGATGATCTGAACTCCTTTTGACAGCACCTGTCCTAAATCTTAACGTGTCAAAACTATGCTATAACTATTCCAATCAGCTGGAACTAACTCCAGCCAAGGATGATTCTCTTCAAGAAAACGTATCACCTTACACTGGCAAGGTGCTTTATAATACTTGAAACAACGGACATGAAGTCTGTGAGTAGCAGGAGGCAGGTGCCTGCCCCCAGAGTCACCAGGGGAAGGTGTCACTCCTGTCACTTACTTCGCTGGACAACAGCAGCAGCCTTGTTTCTATTACTCACTGGAAATGGTCTCATTACAGAAAAATCCCATGTGTTTCTGCACTGCAAATGTGCCAACAGAAAGGTCAGTAGGAAATGTTTCCAAATAGCAAAACATTCACCAGAGCAGAGTAACAGAAAATTGTTCATAGGCAGCAGGGAAGTGAGCAAATTTATAGATCCTGTTGTGATGCCCAAAAGGTAATATATCTTCTAATTTCTTTTTTAAAAATGTTTATTTTTACCTACTTAAAAAAAGGCACAGTGACAGGCCAGAGTGGGACAGAGAAAGAGACAGAGAGATGTACTACCCACTGGTTCATTCTCCAAATGTCTGCAACAGCTAGTGCAAGGTCAGGCCAAAGCCAGGAGCCAGGAACTCCCTCTAGGTCTCCCATATAGATGACAGCCATCACCTTTGGCTTCCCAGGGTGCATAGCAAGAAGCTGGATAGAAAGCAGAGTAGACAATTCTCAAACCAGCACTCCCGTAGGAGATGTAGGTGTGCCAAGGTGCTTGCTACAACACTCAGCTCCAACTAGTGATTCCTCACATTAATCCAGTAGAAAATATTTTTAAACTGCAATATTCCAAGCAAAGTAAATAGCAAAAATTTACTTATTTTGTCACTGGCAAGTCAGAAAAGGCCTCATCTTTTTATACTTATTTTTATTTGAAAGGAGAGTTACAGAGACTGGGTAGTGGGGGAGAAGGAGAGGGGGAGAGAGAAAAGGAGGATGGAGGGACAGAGGGAGGAAGGAAGGGAGGGAGGGAGGGAAAGGGAGAGGGAGAGAGAGAGTTTTTCATCCACTGATTCACTTCTCAAATGACAGCAATGGCCAGTACTGAGCCAGGCCAAAACCAGGAGACCAGGAACTTCATGCAGGTCTCCCACCTGGGTGCAGAGGCCCAAGCGCTCAGGCCATCTTTCAGTGTTTTCCCAGACTCATTAGCAGGGAGCTGGATTGGAGGGGAGCAGCCAAGACACGAACTGGCGCCCATATGGTATGCCAGTGTTGCAGGTGGCAGCTTTACCAGTCCCCTTCATCTTTCTTTAAGGTAAGAATTTAAATGATTTTTCAAAACATAAACCCAAAGTCAGGCAGGAGCTGTGAGGGTTCTTAAAAGGGTATCCAGACTCCCCCACTGGGGAGAAGGGACAAGCCCCAACCATCCAAGACAAGCCTGCCTCTCTTTCAGGAACCTCCGGCAGCACTGGACAACCCTGAGAGAGAGAGAACCCTACTTCACCTCAAGGCCTCTGCCAACTCCTAAGTGAATTCAAGTACTAAGCTCATTCCTCATCTCTGTATGATCTTAAAAAAAAAAAAAGAAAAAAGAAAAAAAAAGTGTAGAAAATATGCCAAGCTATCCTCATTATTGTTGGTATTGAATCCATTAGAAGTGCAGTTAATTAACACGGAATGAAGAACTCCTATCAGTAAATAAGGGTAATAATACTGGAAAGCGAAGTTTCCATAAGCCTTTCTAAAGTGTCCAAGAGTGGGCTTGTCACCATTCTATAAAAGAATTATCACTCATTTCTGGTAACATTTATTTTCCGGGATTTTCCTCATTTCCAAGAGAAAACATCCTGATCAAGCCTCTGATTCAAAATCGTTTTCCTGAGGCCAAAACTGAGGGAAAGCTTGGGCAAAGATTAAGAAATAAAACACAACAGAAAGGGGGGAGAGACAGTGTAGCTACAACTGGATCGCGTGTGTATGCACATCAATCTGTGAGGTGTTTGTTGAGAATTACTAATTGTAATCATTAGTACACTGAAGACTCATAAAGCAGTACCTGAAATCTTACTGCTCTTGCAAAAGTTAAACTATAACTAGACTCCAAGTGACACATCACTTGTGCTTTTTAGTTTTGTACATCCCTGGGGCCAGCGCTGTGGTGTAACGGGTAAAGCCGCTGTCTGTAGTGCCGGCATCCCATATGGGCGCCGGTTCATGTCCCAGCTGCTGCTCTTCCAATCCAACTCTCTGCTGTGGCCTGGGAAAGCAAGTCCTTGGGCCCCTGCACCTGTGTCAGAGACCTGGAAGAAGCTCCTGGCTCCGGATTGGTGCAGCTCCAGCCATTGCAGTCATCTGGGGTATGAACGAGCAGATAGAAGACTCTCTCTCTCTCTCTCTCTCTCGCTCTCGCTCTCTCTCTGCCTCTCTTTCTCTTTCTGTGTAACTCTGACTTTCAAGTAAACAAATAAATCTTAAAAAAAAAAAAAAACTTTTGTACATCCCTTTGGTCTCTCCTATGAGTCCATCCTTTTCCGTGACTATCCACACAGTGAGACACAAAATAGACAGCAGACAAGAAAAGCAATGTCAGAAGTCAGAGGCCTCAACTCCAAATCCTGTTCTTATTCTCTCATAAGACTTTAAAACCATCATCTAACCTCTCCTGTTTTAGTTTGCTAATCTGCACAGCAGGAATTCTTGCTTGTTGCCTTTAGGAGATTATTATGAGAATCAAGTGAGGTCAGTAATATTGAGCACCCTGAAAACTTCAAAATGTCACAAAAATATTAGGTTCTATTTCAATTAACATAATCCTAGGCAAAAAGGTACTAAATTTACATAAATTCTAGATTCATGTGCAAACACACATATTTTTCAGCTTCACTTGACAAAATTTGAATCCTAAGAGGAGGAAATAAACTAACTTGCCCATATCCCATTAAAACGTATAGTCATGGAGCATGGGCAGTGGTTAGTTTGCTGTTTAGGACACTCACATCCCATATCACAGTGCCTAAGTTTGAATACTGTCTCCTAATACCAGCTTCCTGCTAATGTGCACCTGGAAGGCAACAGTGCTTGGGTCCTGGCCACCCATGTGGGACACCCATATTGAGTTCCTTGGTCCTGGTTTTGGTCAGACCCAGTCTCGGCTGTTGTGGGCATCGGGGGAGTGAACTGATGGATGGAAGGCATCTCTCTCTCTCTTTCTTCCTCTATCCCTCTCCATCTCCCTCTCTGCCTTTCAAATAAATAATTTTTAAATGTTTCTATTCACAATACCAGAACTTATTTTGTATCTGAAACAACAATGTTCAAAATTTTTCAACTATAAACTTTTAAACTGCATGAATTATACCAGTTCCATCACATACAAGCTAATAAATCCATAAACACAGGCAAGAATACCACAAACATAATAGAACTGAGAAGACTGTGTCAGTATTTCCAAAGCACCTGGGACACTGCAGCCACAGGTAATGGAACAGTGCTCAAGAATCAGCTAGATCTGGGATCAGACCACTGCTCCAGTCCCTATGAGATCTGTGACTTGGGGTGCAGGCTTTCTCCTATGTACAGTGGCATAAATAATGCTGTCCACCTCTTAAGGTTATGAAACATTTTTTTTTCTTTTTCTTTTTGACTGGCAGAGTTAGAGAGAGAGAGTGAGGGTGAGAGTGTGAGAGAGAGAGAGAGAGAAAGGTCTTCCTCCTGTTGGTTCACCCCCAAAATGGTGCTACAGCCAGCGCACTGCGCTGATCCGAAGCCAGGAGCCAGGTGCTTCCTCCTGGTCTCCCATGCGGGTGCAGGGCCCAAGCACTTGGGCCATCCTCCACTGCCCTTCCGGGCCACAGCAGAGAGCTGTACTGGAAGAGGAGCAACCGACCAGAACCAGCACCCCAACCAGGATGAGAACCCGGAGTGCCGGGATTAGTGCGGAAGATTAGCCTATTGAGCCACGGCGCCAGCTCAAGGTTATGAAACATTATTAAGTAATACACACACGGAGACTGAAATGATACTTCCACATCCTAGGTATGCAAGAAGTGGTGCCATTGGTGCTTTTGCCTAGAATGCATCATGTCTAACAGTGGCAGCATTGGTAACTTACAAAGTGGTATCACAAATTCTTTAATTTTTAGGACTTTAAGTACAAATTCTGTTCTGAGAGATGAAAATAGCAAAAATATACATGATTTTAAAACAGCAAGTAGAGTTTGTAGTTCTAAACCATAATGCCAAGTCTAATTCTGCTTCAGACTTACCTATGCCAAAATATGTTAAGTAGTCAGAAATATAGTTTATTCGTACATTTTATTCCTTTACATTCAATTTCTTGTAATTTCATCTCTCTTACATAACTGCCATTGTCATGTCAATACGACACACATTATTCCACTGGAACAAAGCCATGTATTTTAAAGTATTCATATCACCTCCCAATATTTATTAACAGAATTTCTTGCAAATTTGAATGTAGACTAGTACTTTCTTAACAAGTTTTAAACACAAAAATCTTTTTACTTCCCCGATTCTTTTTCACTTTTCAATTCCCTAAAAAAGAAAATGAAAAGAAAAGAAAATCAAAGGTTAGAGAAAGCAATGGGCTCAGGGAAGGATCAGAGAAAAGTAAGAACAGGAGCTCCCTGGCATTGCTTTAGGACCAACAGCATAGAAAAGCATCCACCTCACTGGGGCTTCTATTGGATTTCTCTTCATTCTGCAGCCATAGACAAATGTGCTACTCGTTCCTGGCTAAGTCTTGGCTTCTAGTTCCTTGCACTGATGCACTGATTATTATATTTTATCCTCCATCATTTTTTTTTTTTTTTTTGGACCTCAGGACAGTTAAATCACCGCTTGCTGGAGTTAAAAGGGGTCTCAGAAACCACACTCTGACATCTATTTCCTTTTGCAGCCTTCCAGGTGAGCAGGCAATCTGATGGCTAAGGAGGCTGGTGACCTCTAGAGGGTCACACACGACTCTGGATCAAGACCAAGCAGAGAACCCAGGACGTGGCCCTGCCTGCACAGAGCAGTTTCGGCATCTACTTTTTTATGTTTCTGCCTCGCATTTGTGCTCTTCTTCCCACTGCCAAGCACGTCACGCCCTTGTTTGGTTTTCACTGTATAACCAAAATATTACCTCTTTGCAATCAAATAAAGTGTCACTCTCAAACTGCCTTGTGTTACAGCAACAGCACCTGAATTACAAGAGTAAGGACAGGCTGGCGCCAGGGCTCATTAGGCTAATCCTCCGCCTGTGGCGCCGGCATCCTGGGTTCTAGTCCCGGTTGGGGTGCTGGATTCTGTCCCGGTTGCTCCTCTTCCAGGCCAGCTCTCTGCTGTGGCCCGGGAGTGCAGTGGAGGATGGCCCGAGTCCTTGGGCCCTGCACCCACATGGGAGACCAGGAGGAAGCACCTGGCTCCTGGCTTCAGATCGGCGCTGCGCACAGGCCGTAGCAGCCATTTGGGGCGTGCAACGGAAGGAAGACCTTTCTCTGTCTCTAACTCTGCTTGTCAAAAAAAAAAAAAAAAAGCAATAACAAACATCTGCACATTAGTAGGTGTTTTCTTTCTTCCATGCTGACTTTCGTAATGCAACTATGTAGGCAGGGGCTGAAGTCAAGTCAGCTGAATTACCTGACTCCTTCGTGATTGCTTACTTGTCCGAAGCTTAAAACTAATGCCCCACCACTTCACAAGAGATGCCCATGGTGTCTGAAATGATGATTTCTTTCACCTAACACATATGCATTTAGTGTACAAACAAGTAGTAACAGTACATATTAAAATTTCCATAAAGGAATTACCCAGAAATAAAAAATATGATTTCTAAATAGAAATGACTTAACAATCTTAAGCATTTCAAGTTGTCACTTCAGCTGTCAACACTGAGAAAGTGGGAAGAGAGGCTGAAATTTCTCAACTTCCAAAAATTAGGTGCCCTCCAAATACAGAAAATACTGGAGGGAAAAACAGTGGTCCTCGGAGAGCCAGGGAGCCAGCTAAGTCAGGGAGGATGGTAGTCCCAGCCTAAGGGATAGCCAGCAGGAAAAATCTGCACTGCACAAAAAGATTTCCCTTCCGCTGCTTCAACTCCAAAGCAATCCTATCTCATTTGGAAAGCTGCTGCTATTTATCTGGTTGTTGTTACCATTGGATGTTGTTTTTGTGTGGTGCTAAGCCAGCTGGGTGTGAAATTTAGCCATATTACACAGACAGGTGATCCACTTACAACACATCCTCCAATTTAAGGAATTCGATAAAATATTCTCCAATCAAAATATAAAAAAAATAAATGCACTTACCTTTCCAAAATCACGAACATCAAACAGGTCAAATGCTTCAAAGAGTTCGCTTTTCCTCATTCCAAATGTCTCGCAACAAGCCGTGAGGAACGTCCTTATGTTCTTCAGACAGAGAAACTGAGGGATGGGAAACAGTCATTAGTATAGAGAGAATGATGCTGAATGCTTTCTCTCCTCCGTCACGCTCACACTGTTATCTAGGTAAGAGGCAGCCAGCCCTAGAGGCTGCTTTCCAATTGCTCCTGTAGCAGTACTGACTGAGCAGCCACTCTCAGGCCAGGAGATCCAACAGGGACACAGCAGACCAAACCTCTACCCTCAGGAAACTTCCATTCTAACACGAGAAGACAGAAGGGAACAAATGCAGCAACAGACACCAAAAAGATAAGGACAGCAGAGAAGAATAAAGCGAGCGGCGGACAGGAAGGAAGGAGGAGTGTGTATTTCAGACACAAATTTGGGAGTATTAGCATAGAGAATGCTTAACCTTGAGATGGGCTGAGATGAGAGGAGTGGACCTAGGACCAGGGAACTACATCAGGAAAGGAGGAGGAGCCACAAAGGAGTCTGAAAAAGAGTGACCAGTGAGGAGGGTGAGAAAACTGGAGAGTGGGCTCCCAGAAAGCCAAATAAAGCCAAGTGTTTCTAGGTGGAGGGAGTAGTAAACTACATCAGACACAAGTAAGATTTATATCAAGTACTGTCCCTGGAATCTGGCAGTGTGAGGGTCATGGCAAAAGCAGGTTCTGCGTGGGAGACTAGGGAAAAGGTTGCTTGAAGTAGGTTCCAGATACAATGGGAGAAGAGGAAATGAGAATAGGATGTAGAGTCTTCAGTTTAACTGCAAAGAGAAAGAAATAAAACTTAAGGAAGGGCTTTTTAAAACAATGGCAGATATTGTAACATGTATTTTTTAAAGATTTATTTATTTGAAAGGCAGAGTTACAGAGAGAGACAGAGAGACAGAGAGATCGAGAGATTGAAAGAGAGATCTTCCACTTGCTTGTTTACTCCCAGTATGGTCACAACAGCCAAGGGTGGGCCAGGCAGAAGCCAGGAGCTTCTCCCAGGTCTCCCATATGGGTGCAGGCGCCCAAACACTTGAGCCATCTTCCACTGCTTCCCCAGGCCATTAGGAGGGAACTGGATCTGAAGTGGGGCAGCCAGGGCACAGATCTGGCCCCCATGGGATGCCAGTGTCAGAGTCCATGGCTTTACCCCCTACGTCACAATGCCAGTCCCTTAACATGTATTTCTATGGGAATAACCTGATAAGGAAGGAAAAGTTAGTCACAGAGAAGAGAAGAGCAATTACTCAGATCAATTACTTGAATAGGCAAAGGGGTAGGGGACCAGGTGTTCATGTGCAGAGCTGACCTCATGGGGAGCAGGATCAGCTATGCACTCCACCAGGAGGGACAGGAAGAAAGGAGAATATGATTGACAATTGAAAAACACAAACATCGAAATCTACTTTCAGTGTCTAAGACTCAGATCCACCTAAGCAAAATACAGAATCCCCTCAAAGTGAATTCATTCTTTCTGGAAATGTCAGCTGTAACACCACACATATGCCGAAACTTAAATCAGGGTGACTTATGTCAATTACACAAGAAAATTAGGCTGTTTTTTTTTTAAACAATAAAAGGAAAATCCTTAACCTCTGATAACAATCTGCAACATATCAGCCAATTATTGAATATTTGCTCTTCTTCTTTTGAGCCCTGTGTCAATGTTTTTGTGTTTTATCTCAGTTTTTTAAAATTTGTGTAAAGTACATTTTACTTTCTCTATATTTGAAACATAGAAGCTTTTCAAAAGCTTAACTTAAACACAGTTTTACCCTTTACAGAAATCATTCTCAAGACCTAAATATTTCAGGAGGGTTAAAAACCACACGGGAAGCATCATAAACCCTTTGAAATACAAAGGCAGCAGCCAATCACCACATGCAGCTACTTTCACTTTAAAAAATTCATGAGGGACCTTTACAACACAGAATCACTCTGCATGTAGCTCTTCCACATAGAATTACTTACTCACAGATTAAAAGCCATGCATTTTGCCAAGACAGACAATAATTACTCTCTCGGGGATTATGCAACTGCTCTCTTGCAATATTTTTTACATAATTAAGTGCCCCACTCATAGCTCACCAAGGAACAAAGCATAATTGCACATGCCACCCTCTGAAGGTTTCTCACCAATCACAAATTTTCCCCATGTGAAGGAAAAATGGCAATCAGCTTCCACTAACGTGCTTTGATCATTAATTCAGAAAAGCAAATATTATTACTGAAAATAAGAACCGTGTGTAACCTAGTCTCCACTGCATACATAGAGGACAAAGTTCAAATCAGACCTTTCCTTAACTTCTTGTCCCTTAACTAGTACAGTTCTACTAAAATTAACAAATAAGTACTGGATTTGAAAAATGTCATCGTAGGGGCTCGCTTTTCCAGGCAATCCTTATACCCGATTACCCCTTTATTTATATTATTTCTTCAGTCAGTAGTTTTAAATGATTTCAATGCTACATATACTAGAAATGCTAAAAATGAATAACACAAGGTTAGGCCTCAAATTTCTCTTTTAAGTTTATCAGGAGATTTTCACACTGCTCCAAAATTCAGCTAATATCACTAGGCTCACACGTCACTCCATGCTCACTGGTGTTCAGCTCTGTGCACACAGAGGAACAGTGTTGAGGGACAAAGGAAGTAAGCTGTGTACAATGACAACTCCAAACATGCAACCACTACAACACAGGCCATACATGCTACTCGCTGTATCCCTTTCTCTTTATTTATAACATTTATTTTGTTGAACTATTCCAAAGTAAGTTGCAAACACAGCACTGCACTCCTAAATAATGTCTCTCCTAGGAATAAGAATATTTTCCTACATATCAACAATACTATTATCATAGCTAAGAAAATTAACAATAATTTCACATTAATCTAACAGCCATTCTATATTTTCAAATTTCTTCAAATGCATACCAATGCCCTTTTGTACTATTTTCCCCCAGTCTAAGATCCAGTTAAGTTTTACCCTTGTATCTGATTATTTAATCTTTGCATTATCTTTTAATCTCCTAATCCTTCTGAGGTTTTTTTTTTTTTTTTTTTTTTTTTTTTTTTTTTTTCCTAACTGATAGCAACATTTTGAAGAGTGCAGGCAGGCTGTCTTATGAAAATCCCCATTCTGCATTTGTTTGGCTTGTATCATTAAACTTGTTCTTCCAACTCTTATATTTCCTAAAAATCAAATCTTATATTTCATGAGTCTAGATCCAAGTTCAAAAGTTTTGACAAAAATAACTCATAATAAGAATTCTGTATTTCATCATGTCACAAAGACACAAAACATTAGATTGTTCCATTATGGGCAATGCAATTACTGCCATATCTCTCTATTGTAAAGGTGGATGTCCGCTTAACATTCATAAACTGGGGATGCAAATACAGTATCATGTGGTCATTCTGCTCCCCAATCATCTTTCACAATGGGTATAACATCCATTAATTATCCTTCCTTAAACTGTTTTATTGGGACTGCAAATAACATTTTTTCTAATTTAATTATTCATTCCACATTTATTAGCTGGTATTCTTTTCTGAATAAGGGCTTTCCTGCCCTCATCCTCTCCCATCACCTTTTTGTGTTTATGCAATAATCAACTACCAGGGCAGGCATTCAGCCCAGCAGTTAAGATGCCAGTTATAATTTTCACATCTCATGTCAGAGTGCAAGGGTTTGATACTCAGCTCTGGCTCCTGACTCCAGCTTCCTATTGATGCACTGCCTGGGAGGCACTGGTGATAGATTAAGTAATTGGGTCCCTACTGCCCATATGGGGGAGCTGGATCAAGTTCCCAATTCCTAGTCTCCTGGCTGTTGCAGACATCTGGGAAGTGAACGGGGGAATGGGGGCTGTATGTGTGTGTACTTCTCAAGTAAAATTTTTAAAATAATCAACTGGCATCATTATTTTTTTGCATTCTTCTTGTCCCAGATTTGACCAAGGGTCCCTTCAAACTGGTTCCTGACATGTCCTTCTGACCTGACACCATTTGCCTTTGTTTTCTCCCTTTCCTTATATCAAATTGTCCCAGGCCCATGTCACATTTTCCCTGTGCTAGTTCTAAAACCAGCCATTTCTCCAGGTAGATCTGTTTCCATTTGTATGCAAACGGTATTTAGAAACCAAAGTCTGAGCCCCAGGTTGCACCTAGATGACATGAACCAATTACATTAAATGAGCCAATACCTCTACCTTTTGCTTAAGCAATCACTTGCAAAAGAAAGAGTGATTATAAACAGGACTGGCCAAATCAGCCTTTAATGGATTTCTATAGCTTTCTTTGTGGAATGCCTACTAAAGCCAATTCTCATCTCTGGTGAACAAAAAAGAAATTTGAGATCACTAAAGATGACTAATAGACCAGTGACATTGTGGCTAGAGATATGACTGGCATTTTACACATTATTTCAGCATCAATTCTTTTTTCCTAATCTACTCACTAGAATCTTTTTGCTAGGCATTTAGATTATCAGCGGCAGCTTACAATGTGCTGTCTTCAGAATTAATTCATGAGGTGCAAGGCCAAATCTGTCTTAAATCCATCATAAACATATCTTACTTTTGAACAAAATTTATAGAACTTTGCTAAACCATCTAATTAAGGCTTTCCCAGAATTTTAGTAATTAAGTTTAAATAGCTTTAGGATGTTTAAATTATTAAATCTGTCCCTGAGACAGAGGTGAAGGAAGCGGTTGAGTTATCTGGTGATAATGGTTGCTGTTATTTCAAGACCTACAGGACATGGGTTTGGTTCCCTGGCTCTGAGATATACAGATCTCCTGCTAGGACCAGGCTTATACCAGTTTAGAGAAGCAAGGCTAACTAGATTGACCTATAGTTAATTGTACACTCATGGGGCCACACTGTGATATAGTGTCTTAAGCTACCGCCTACTACACAAGCATCCCATATGGGCGCAGTTCATGTTCCAGCTGTTACACTTTCAATCCAACTCCCTGTTAATGTGCCTGGGAAAGCAGCAAAAGATGGCTCAAGGGCTTGGGCCCCGCCATCCACATGGGAGACTCAGGTGAAGCTCCTGGCTTTAGCACATTCCAGCCGTGGACATTGTGGCCATTTGAGGAATGAACCAGTGGATGGATGGAAGATCTCTTTCTGTCTCTCCCTCTCTGTAACTCTGCCTTTCAAATAAATAAGTTTTTTTGAAAAATTATATGCTAAATGACACACCTACCAGCTGCCATGGCAGAAAACATCAAACCATCTAAGAGCTCAAAGGGGTGGGGGCTAGATACCAGGTGATCTCTACCTACTCCTCAGAAAAACCATGAATATTTCTCCTCTTCATTAGAATGCACCTCTTCTTCTATTAAATGACCCATATAACGTTAAACACAGTTCAGGGATGGGGC
Organism: Lepus europaeus; assembly: GCF_033115175.1. NCBI lineage: Eukaryota > Metazoa > Chordata > Mammalia > Lagomorpha > Leporidae > Lepus > Lepus europaeus. The sequence goes on from NC_084831.1 coordinate 101,878,420, forward strand.
CACTCCCCTCCAAGCAGGCCCTATTCCACCTACAGACGGTGCATCTCTGTTTTCTCAATAAAATGCTTGCCCAAGCTCACTGTTCACTCTTCTACAACTCAGTCCCAAGTTCTTTCTTGAAGCCAAGTCAAGGAAGTGCAGCTTTCCCTGTCCAGTGCCATCCCTACAAGATGAGGAGTTGCCAATTAAGGATACAGAAAAGTTTTTTTTTTTTTCTTTTCTATATCTTGAGGTTTAGTGATTTACTCAAGTTTACATAACTGCATTTGCCGAAGTAATGGAATCAGGATTCAAATCCAGGCACTCTGCTACAGAGCCTATATCCTTATTTAAATGAGCCAATACCTCTACCTTTTGCTTAAGCAATCACTTGCAAAAGAAATAGTGATTATAAACAGGACTGGCCAAATCAGCCTTTAATGGATTTCTATAGCTTTATAAATAAATATCTTTATTTGTTTCCTATACCAGTTCCATTTTTACAGTGTGTAGAATTAAATGTTTGTCTCTTATTAGGGAGACAGTGTTGGGTTGGTAGGTAAGACAAGATTAGTTGGGATATTGTCGTATTAATTTGACAGAAAATCATAGTGATTTACACTAGGATAGGAGAAAGGGAATCGAACAAACTCTAGGAGGTAACAGAAGAAATACCCGACACTGATTGAATACTGGCAAGCACTTGTGGGAGCACAGATGGGAGACTTAAGAATTACAGGTCTGTCCTAGATGGGCAGTCACAGCATGCAACGAAAATGGCAATTCAGTAAATAAAGGCATAGGGCTACAGAAAGGGGCCACATGGTGTCACTTAATTCTCATCTTCACAAACGGAAAGTCCGCAAAATCGATGGCCTCTCTCGGTATGCACTGGCAAGCTATATATTCTAATCACAAAGTCACTGTCTTCAAACACCATGCTTAGCCTCTTTGCCCCTTCAGAAAGTCACGAACAGTTTGCTTATTCCAAGTTGTGGAATGAAAATGATAGACAAGCACTCAACACAGATGGCATGAAACCTTCAAAGGATAAATCTTACACCCTCAAGGCCTAAGACATCCTAAACTCACATCAGGCCAAAGCTCTCCAGATTAGAAAATGTTTCACAACCAGAAAGCTCTCCCAGTGGAGGAAGCACAAGCGGCTTTGCGTGGTGCAGCCTCCGCTGGCAGCACATCAGTGTTAGGGGTACTGATGTCACAGAGAGAGGAAGCAGGCAGAGGTCTCACTGCTCATGCTCCTGTAAAACCGACAGGCTTTCTCCTTTCCCTCTACCCCTCCCAAGCCACGTGTTCAGTTTCCTTGCTCTCTCCATGCAGAAGAGACAACTGACCTCTTCCCAGGGATATGAATGCAAACAGGGCCACTTCTCTTTTCCTTTGTATTTGAAACAATAAGCACCTACATCTGTAAAACTGTTAGCAACCGGGGACTGGCTGTGTCCACTGAGGTCACCTAAGAGGAAAAGCCTCCCTGGCTTACTGTGAAATGAGCTGTGTCAAGCACAACTGAGAAGTGGTATCTCGTGGGCAGGTCAGCAATTCCTAACAGCCTCAGCACCGAGAGGTAGAACCAGCTTCACAGCCAAGCCGTCAGGTGAAGAGAGGGCCTCAGGGCCTCACTTTAGAGACACTCATTACCCCATCTGAAGGGGAGGCCATGAGTTTGGGTGCTTGGCATAATTCAAACTAGAGCGGTCACTAACAGGCAGAGCACCCAGCAGAGACTACCACGAAGCTCCCTTCCACGCAGTGCGGCACAGGAAGAGCTCGCCTTCTGAGCTGACCCGATCAAGCCTCTCCCAGCACCGCTACGACTCTGACCCCTCCACCTTTCCTCTCCAAGGGGCTCCAACCACCCTTTGCAGAACTAGTCAGGAAAAAGAAACCGGAGGGGAATCACGACCAAGCTTTCTCCCTTATTAGAGCTTCCTGTCCCTGGCCCTTTCACCAAATCTTCTCCAGCCTCGCTCTACATCCGTCTTTTCAGATTCACGGAGCTGAATCTTACCTCTCCTAGAATTGTGTTAAAAAGATGATTTTTATTTTCTATGTAGAACCCATCTGTCTTTTCCCCTGTGAGTCAGGAGGTCCCTAACAGACGAGGCTTCTTTGCCATTGTTCTGTGAAGAAATCATGTCTTCAGATGCCTCAAGAATTCTTATAAAATAATTATGCGGCACAATCTCCAGAGCAGCGCCACCCTGGCAGTGCTGAAATTTCTGACAATGGATACCAGAAAGGACACCGAGGAAACAGGATGGAACGGGAAAGAGCTCCTCTAGCTCTGATCTTGTGTTCAATCGTGAACCCCAAGCTCCCCTATTTTCAGTGAACTAAAATTCAGTATTTCTGCTTGGATTATTTTTCAGGCCTCAACTCATTTTTAATTGATAAAATTTAAAAATACTTCATTAAAAATATAGAAATTTCACAGCATTCATAGTTATATAAGGGTTTGTATTTAATGATACTGAAAGTGAGGAAGCCCATCAATGTAGGGCTGCATTGTAGAAATGCACACAGCCTCCACTGTACAACACCTGGGCCACACTTCAAAGGGCAATAACTATGCTTGACTGTAAGGTATCTGCCCAACATTGTCCTTCGAAATAATAAAGATGCTGGAGTATAAAGACAATCGATTTCATCCTTAGATCACAAAGCCTTTAATAAGACTTTTTTTTGTTTGTTTGTTTGTTTGGACAGGCAGAGTGGACAGTGAGAGAGAGAGAGACAGAGAGAAAGGTCTTCCTTTTGCCGTTGGTTCACCCTCCAATAGCCGCTGCGGCTGGCGCACTGCGCTGATCCGAAGGCAGGAGCCAGGTGCTTCTCCTGGTCTCCCATGCAGATGCAGGGCCCAAGGACCTGGGCCATCCTCCACTGCACTCCCGGGCCACAGCAGAGAGCTGGACAGAAAGAGGAGCGACTGGGACAGAATCCGGTGCCCCGACCAGGGCTAGAACCCGGGGTGCCAGCGCCGCAGGTGGAGGATTAGCCTAGTGAGCTGCAGCACCGGTCAACAGACTTGTTTTAAATCATCAATGAGTATGTTCTCCCTGACCTGTGATAACTAATAAAGCACATAAAAGGCAATCTGTAGAAGTGAAATTGACACTTTGAGAATCAATAATTTGAACAGCCCGTCTTTATTGTTGAAGAACAGTTTTTTTTAATACTATTTGTTGAATACTTAACAAAGAGTTAAACATATGTATATAAAGTCAATTGAAAATAGATTTTATTTAAAAATAAGAGTGGGAGCTGGTACCACGGCTCAATAGGCTAATCCTCCGCCTTGCGGCGCTGGCACACCAGGTTCTAGTCCCGGTCGGGGCGCCGGATTCTGTCCCAGTTGCCCCTCTTCCAGTTCAGCTCTCTGCTGTGGCCTGGTAAGGCAGTGGAGGATGGCCCAAGTCCTTGGGCTCTGCACCCCATGGGAGACCAGGAGAAGCACCTGGCTCCTGCCCTTGGATCAGCGCGGTGCGCTGGCCACAGCAGCCATTGGAGGGTGAACCAACGGCAAAAGGAAGACCTTTCTCTCTGTCTCTCTCTCTCTCTCTCACTGTCCACTCTGCCTGTCAAAAATAAATAAATAAAAATAAGAGTGGGAACATGAGGAGGAGGAGGAAGAGGAGTGTTGGAGTATGAGTGGGAGGGTGGGCATGGTGAGAAGAATCATCATGTTCCTAAAGTTGTAATTATGAAGTGTATGATGCTTATAACTGTAAAGCTGTTTAGTTCTGTATACATTCCTATGGACCTACTTCTAAGGGTACAGTTTAAAAACTTGCCATGGGACCCCAAATCCCCTTAAGCTGGGTGGTAAAAAATATCATCTTAAGTGTTAAAGTGATCATATGAATAAGATTAAGAGTCTGGTAATAATAATAGACAGAATTAAAAGGAGTGAATGCTCCAACGTGGGAAGCAGTCCACACAGCAGACTCAGAATGACAATGGCTTTCAGTATTGCTCCATCTTCAGAATCAGGTCTTAAGGCATTTTGGTTTGGCTGAAAAGCCCACAAGAGCATTTTTTAAAAAAATATTTATTTATTTATCTGAAAGTCAGAGTTACACAGAGAGAGAAAAGGTAGAGAGAGAAGAGGTAGAGACACAGAGACAGAGAGACAGAGAGAGAGAGAGATTGGTCTTCCATCTGACGGTTCACTCCCCAATTGGCCACAATGACTGGAGCTGCACCAATCCGAAGCCAGGAGCCAGGAGCTTCTTCCAGGTCTCTTTCAGGTGCAGGGGCCCAAGCACTTGGGGCATCTTCTACTGCTTTCCCAGGCCATAGCAGAGAGCTGGATTGGAAGAGGAGCAGCTGGGACTAGAACTGGCACCCATATGGGATGCCGGCACTTCAGGCCAGGGCGTTAACCTGCTGTGCCACAGTGCCAGCCCACCACAAGAGCATTTCAAGGATGGACAGCCAAGACACTGTGGCAAGAACTGTTCTACATGAAGAATCGCGATGGGTGAGACCCCAGTGGAAAGAAGTGATCATGAAAGAAGGAGGTACTTTTCTCTGAAGGGAGGAGAGAACTTCCGCTTTGCTTATGGCCTTGTCTAAATACTGACAGAGTCTGTGGATTCAAAAGGCTTCCATAGCCTAGGCAGCTCACGTCAAGGGCCTTGGGTGATCACTGATGTCATACATAAATGTTAATTGTTAAATTAACAACAGGAGTCACTGTGTACTAACTTCCCATGCAGGACCTCTGTCCTCAAAGAGTTGTATTATAATTACATCTAAGGGTTTGCAAAAGCTGTATCATTTTTGGGTGCTGCTTTAAAGTTAGTTAAGTTTCTAAAAAAAAAATGTGAAATTAACTTTGAGATGCAATGGCTTTAAATAGCCCTTGTCTGGACTGTTGAGGAACAGGTTTTGTTTCATTTTGCTTTTTGTTTTTGTCCATGCAAATTGTTGAACTCTTTACTTAGTATAGAGTTGGTCTACTGTGTATAAAGGTTAATCAAAAATGGATCTTAGTGGAGAATGGGGCTGGGAATGCGCGAGGGAAGAAGAGGAGATGGGAGAGTGGGTGGGAGGGCAGGTATGGTGGGAAGGATCACCATATTCCTAAAGCTGTACTTCTGAAATGTATGAGGTCTGTATTCCTTAAATAAAATGTTTCTTTGGGAAGAAAAATAAAAATAATCAATGACTAAACATTTTTGTAACTTATCTATAAAAAAAATTAGCAACCATCTCTTTGGAATAAGAGAATCATTCCTCAGTAGCCAGGAAACTCAGTGAAATTTAACATGAAGCTATGTTTCTGTCCCTTTACTTACATGTTTGTGTGGCAATGCCTTTTTTAGTGTTACCTCAAAAGCTGTTTTTTAGAAGTTGATCATCTATTATTAGTATTTACAAGTGAAGTGAGTAAAGATGTTAAATTATTATACAGCTTCTGCACAAAGTCTTCAATCTGAGCCACCTGCCTATGGTGTACATTCAACAGTGGGTGTTCTCTGACCTTCAGGGGCCCTGGGGCAGCAACCACCATAACAGACACATACACAAGTCCTCCACTTCCTTGAGCAGCTCTTGTCCTCATAGAGGGAGAACAGGAGCCTTCTACCTTGGCAGGAATTTCCAAGGCCTTCTGTCAATCCCTGAATGAGCCCCCAGACAAGGAAGAGGTTACCAAGCATATCCTTAATCCTCCTTAATGTGTTTTTAGTCTCTGCACTGAAAACTTGAAGACCTGGGATGTGCAGAGGTCAAAGCTGACTGATTTTAATGAGAAAAAGTAGCACTCAACCAAACTGTTATCCTGAACACAGCTACCTCAAAGCACACTAAAAATGCTCTTTACATTCTGAAGGCAACTTGCAAGGTTTTATTAGGTGCACATAAAGTGGCACAGAAATCTATGTTGTCCTTGAGGGCAAGTCTTAATGCAACTGTCAATCCCGAGAATGTGTAAAAGTCTAATGTGTTCAAGTCTAATCTAAAAGGAAAAGAGTTGTATGCAAACTCAGACAAGATGATCTGAAAGCAGGCAATCCCACCACATGAACCTCCTGCACCTGCAAACAATCACCTGTGGACAAAGCCCCAGAACCCCCCAGGCCTCACTGTTGCATTGCCCTCTCTAATCTTGGCCCCTCTGCTTACTCCTGCTATACACCCACCTTCTACCTCACATGTACAGCCAGGGCAGGATTTAGTCAGAAGATACAAAGGGAAAACAAAGAATGGAAGCAGAGTTAAAGCCAACATTGTCTCCTTCCTCATTTAATCTGTCTTGACTCTGTTGAGAAGTACTATCATGATTTCCATTCATAGATGAGGCAGCTGAGGCAGGCAAAACACTTGGCTCTAAGTCACCCAGTGAGTAACAGGCGGGGAAAGGTTCTACTCCAGGCTGTCGGCTGCAAAGCCCACACCCTGAACCACTCTGATATTCTGTAAACCAAGGGGCTGGGAACCACAGGTTCTGTCCATGAAGGGATGACAGTGGTTGAAGGAGAGAAACAAGTGAATACAGCATTTCAGTCTCAGCGTAAGAATACTAGGTTTAGTGAGAGTACAAGGGAGGGACTCCCACAGACAGGAGCACATGCAAAGGCCTGGTCTCCTGGAAGAACAGCAGTCATTCAAGTGTAACTCAGAATTAATGTCTCCATAAGGCCCAGGCAATGCCCCACCAGGGGGGCAGCCCACCACAGACAAGAGAGTGTAAATGGCTATGATCAGCAAGGGCACTAAGCACTCCCCATGGAGGAGCTCCTGAGTGGACTGAACCCAATTAACAATACACTGCTGTTCCTTTCCATCCATGAGGACTGGGACACAATACATCAGCCACGGTGGCAAAAAAGCAGCAGAGGGAAATCCAATCCCACTGTGGCACCCTGTAGTGGTGGGCGGGGAGGGTTTGTCCAGTAGCAGCAAGCAGACTGGACTACAGGCACCTGCCACTCAGACCATGAGCCTCCCTACTGAAAGCCCGGGCCAGCCTCCAGTCCCCAGGAAAACACTACAGACAACTGAAGGTACAAGGTTGAAGGTTTCCTTTATCCTCCTTACTCCCCTAAAAATTTCAGTGGATGATTTTGCTAAGAAGGCTTCTGACCAGCAGATAGTTTCCAAAATTCTCTCTGTGGCTCTTATTACCTGGCTTCGCGGAAACTAGTTCTTTCTTCCTTCAAGTCCGCCCATGCTGGAAACTTCTGTCACTTTATTTGCTCCCTGTTCTTCACTCCCCCAAATGCCACTGCCCCATAAACCAAGTTTCCATATTTGCCACTCACTGGGTAAGTATCTAACATAAATCCAAATTGAAAAAAAAAACAAAATTCCTACTTGTCATGAGAAAAAGACACTAGAGAAATGAGAACTTTTTTAAAAACAACATCAACCAGATACCTGAACGCATTATGTAACCAGATGCTCTACCAATTATGGGGTTTTTTTCTATTCAAAGTCAAGAAAACAAGGAAAGTATGATTTGCCTTCCTTAAATACAAGTCATGAAGCTGAACTAGAAATAGTTGGAATATTATTTGGTAGGTTTCCACTAGTCAAAGAAAATTCTCTCCTGAAGTCTGCCCTCAACCTCAGGCTCTGGGCCACTCCAAGCCTCAGGCCCCACACTTTACTCATGGAGGCTGTCCCCAAACCCCCTGAGTGAACAGCACACATGCGGACTATGGGCAGGTGCTCCCCAGTGTCAACTCTGACCCAAATGGCTTTAATCACCCACTGACTTAGCATTTTGTTCTGGCTCTAGTGAACTGCCATTGAGTACTGTTAAAAAGAGGAACATCAGGCTGGCACCGGGGCCCACTAGGTTAATCCTCCGTCTTAAGCGCCAGCATCCCATATGGGTGTCGGTTCTAGTCCCGGTTGCTCCTCTTCCAGTCCAGCTCTCTGCTGTGGCCTGGGAAGGCAGTGGAGGATGGCCCAAGTGCTTGGGTCTCTGCACCCACATAGGAGACCAAGGGGAGGCTCCTGGCTCCTGGCTTTGGATCCGCAAAGCTCAGGCTGTTGCAGCCATTTGGGGAATGAACCAACATAAGGAAAACCTTTCTGTCTGTCTCTCTCTCACTGTTTGTAACTCTACCTGTCAAATAAATAAATAAAAATCTTAAAAAAAAGAACAACATCAACAATATTCTTATAAGTAAATTTAATCTGACTTTAAATCATTACATTAGGATTACATCATTCATCACAATAATTATTCTTTGGGATGCAAATGAGCCCAATACATAAAATCAGCAGCCATTCATTCTAGCTCTTTGTTAATTTTCAAGGAAATCTAAACTCCAGGATATTGTCCTTCTATCTGCATGACAAATGCTCCTGACATATCCATATATGAAGACCCAAACTATATCCACAAGATTGAAACATTTTTCAAATCTTTTTCAAGGCACATAACTTAGTGTTTTCAGTTCAAAACTCTTGTCCACTGCTCACACAAAGCCAAGGTATATACGAAGTCCCTCTTCTGAATGGTGCCGCTGTGATACTTCAACCCTTACACCAAAGCCACCCACTATTCGCAGACCTGGTATCTCATGATCCTCATGCGTTTTGTTCTCCTTACCAGGACTACATATAAATAAATATGTATCTATATATGTGCATAGACATATATTTTTTCTAGTTCCTTGTCCACTTTGTCAAGTAGGGAAGATACATCATCACATTGAAAATATTAATTTAAGGGTGGCGCCACGGCTCACTAGGCTAATCCTCCACCTTGCGGTGCCAGCACACCGGGTTCTAGTCCCGGTCGGGGCACCAGATTCTGTCCCGGTTGCCCCTCTTCCAGGCCAGCTCTCTGCTGTGGCCAGGGAGTGCAGTGGAGGATGGCCCAAGTGCTTGGGCCCTGCACCCCATGGGAGACCAGGATAAGCACCTGGCTCCTGCCATCGGATCAGCGTGGTGCGCTGGCCGCAGCGCGCCAACCGAGGCGGCCATTGGAGGGTGAACCAACAGCAAAGGAAGACCTTTCTCTCTGTCTTTCTCTCTCACTGTCCACTCTGCCTGTCAAAAAATAAAAAAAGAAAAAAAAAGAAAATATTAATTTAATAAAATATCAGACTGAGTTCCAACCAGTCTGTCACTTGGGTTCTATCTTTAAAAAAAATGGAGATTATATTACAAAATGTTCACCAAAATCAGACTTAAGAATACTATATGAATTCCTATATATGAAGTAAAAATAAAAGGATTAAGGACTGCTTTATAATCTTGTAACATTATTTTTCCCACTGGTTTAATCAATACAGAGAATATTTTTTTAGAAAACATTTATTTAATAAATATAAATTTCCAAAGTACAACCTTTGGATTATATCAGTTTTTTCCCCCATAAACACCCTCCCACCTGCAAACCAACCCATCTCCTCCTTCTCCCATTCCATTCTTCATCACAATTCATTTTTAATTATCTTTATATACGGAAGATCAACTTGGTATATACTAAGTAAAGATTTCAACAGTTTGCACCCACACAGACACACAAAGTATAAAGTACTGTTTGAAGACTAGTTTTACCATTAATTCATATAGTACAACACATTAAGGACAGAGATCCTACATGGGGAGTAAGTGCACAGTGACTCCTGTTGTTGATTTAACACTGACACTCTTATTTATGATTTCAGTAATCATTCGAGGTTCTTGTCATGAGCTGCCAAGGCTTATGGAAGCCTCTTGAGTTCACAAACTCCGACCTTATTTAGGGCCATAATCAAAGTGGAAGTTCTCTCCTCCCTTCAGAGAAAGGTACCTTCTTCTCTGATGGCCCATTCCTTCCACTGGGATCTCACTCACAGAGATCTTTCATTTAGGTCATTTTCTGCTACAGTGTCTTGGCTTTCCATGCCTGAGAAACTCTCATGGGCTTTTCAGCCAGATCCAAATGCCTTAAGGGCTGATTTTGAGGCCAGAGTGCTCTTCAGGGCATTTGCCATTCTATGAGTCTGTTGTGTATCCAGCTTCCCATGTTGGATCATTCTCTCCTTTTTAATTCTATCAATTATTATTAATAGACACTGGTCTTATTTATGTGATCCTTTTGACACTTAATCCTATCTTTATGATCAATTATGAACTTAAACTGATCACTTTAACTAGTAAGATGGTATTGGTATCTGCCAACTTAATGGGATTTGGAGTCCCATGGGACATTGCTAGCTTTACCCTTAAGGGTAAGTCTGATTGAGCATGTGCCAAACTGTACATCTCTTCCCTCTCTTATTTCCACTCTTATTTTTAACATGGATCAATTTTCAGTTGGATTTAAACTCCTAAGAATAATTGTGTGTTAATTAAAGAGTTCAACCAATGGTATTAAGTAGAAAAAGAGAATACTAAAAAGAATAAAATAGTAAGCTGTTCCTCGACACTCAGGACAAGGGCTGATCAAGTCATTGTTTCTCATTGTGTCAGTTTCACATCTACAAGTTTCCTTCTAGGTGCTCAAGTAGTTGTCACAGATCAGGGAGAACATATGATATTTGTCCCTTTAGGACTGGCTTATTTCACTCAGCATGATGTTTTCCAGATTTCTCCATTTGGTTGCAAATGACTGGATTTCATTTTTTTTTTTTTTAACTGCTGTGTAGGTCTCTACAGAGTACATATCCTGTGATTTCTTTATCCAGGCTTCTGTTAATGGGCATTTAGGTTGATTCCAGGTTTTAGCTATTGTGAATTGAGCTGCAATAAACATTGAGGTGCAGACAGCTCTTTTATTTGCCAATTTAAATTCCCTTGGGTAAATTCTGAGGCGTGGGATGGCTGGGTCATGTGGTATGGCTATATTTAGGTTTCTGAGGAATCTCCAGATTGACTTCCATAGTGGCTTTACCAGTTTGCATTCCCACCAACAGTGGATTAGTGTGATTTTTTCCCCACATCCTCACCAGCATCTGCTGTTAGTTGATTTCTGTATGTAAGCCATTCTAACCGGGGTGAGGTGAAACCTCATTGTGGTTTTGATTTGCATTTCCCTGATTGCTAGTGATCCTGAACATTTTTTATGTGTTGTTGGCTGTTTGCATTTCCTCTTTTGAAAAATGTCTATTAATGTCCTTGGCCCATCTCTTAAGTAGGTTGTTTGTTTTGATGTTGTGGAGTTTCTTGATCTCTTTGTAGATTCTGGTTATTAACTCTTTATCAGTTGCATAGTTTGCAAATATTTTTTCCCATTCTCTTGGTTGCCTCTTCACTTTCCTGACTGTCTCTTTTGCAGTACAGAAACTTCTCAATTTGATGCAATCCCAATTGTTAATTTTGGCTTTGCCTGTGCTTCCGGGGTCTTTTCCAAGAAGTCATTGCCGGTGCCAATATCTTGCAGGATTTCTCTGATGTTCTCTAATAATTTGATGGTGTCGGGTTGTAGATTTAGATCTTTAATCCATGTTGAGTGGATTTTTGTGTAAGGTAGGAGTCTTGCTTCATCCTTCTGCATGTGGAAATCCAGTTTTCCCAGCACCATTTGTTGAACAGACTGTCCTTGCTCTAGGAATTGGTTTTAGCTCCTTGATTGAATATAGGTTGGCTGCAGATGCTTGGATTGATTTCTGGTGTTTCTCTTCTGTTCCACTTGTCTATCCAACTGTTTCTGTACCAGTACCATGCTGTTTTGATTATAACTGCCCCTACAGAGAACATTGTTATTTACTATATACCATGATATCTCCTTATCGAAAGAGGTGATGGGGTAGTGCCTCTAAAAATGAAGTAAAACATTTCCCCTGACTGATTTCAACATCATAATAAAACAAGAGGCATAAGTAATCTTTCTGTAGAAATTATCAGTGGGGGAAAAATCTGCAAACTACAAATCAGATAAGCAAAATAGCAGAACACTTAAGTTTTAAACTAAGCAATGTACCATTCCTCTTCCTTCACCCAAGTACAAAGAAGAAATCTCTTCTATAACGCCTTTCAGTAGGACCCTTGCACACACTAACTTGGGAACAATCCTATTCTCATGTATATCAATCATTGTTTTTCTGTGCCAAATTGCATTCCATTTTGTGCCCACATTTCTAACTTCTGTAATATTTTCACTGCACCCATACTTCTCTCCAAATTTAGCATCATCTCCAAATTTTATGAAAATAAAAACAGAATCATCTGTATTTTACAATCTAGTGATTAGAAAAGTTAACATGCCTAAATTCTACTAGCCAGTGGGAAGAAGATTTGAACTCACATCTGTCTAACTACAAAGCCCACTCAGTGACTTCACAAAATTACTTGCCACCCAGTTCCTGATGGCAAAGCCAGTATTTTTCCTCCTAGTCTTTCCTATACCTAGACCTCTCAGGTTTTTCCCTCCTAGTCTTGCTCCCCTATGTATGCACTGTGTGCATACACACGTGTGTGTGTATACCCATTTAAAATTACCTAACACATTTCAAAGGATTAAAAAAAAAATTGTACCATTCTGTCATAGGTCTAAAAAGACTGTTACACTAATTGAGATAATTGAGGAAAAAATCTAAATTTCAGTAATACAGTTAATTTTATTAAGCACTGAGTGCCCAGTCCATGTTATGATACCATGTTATGTACAGGCTGAGTTCAAGGCTAAATGCCAAAGATACAAAGAGATGATAAACAGGTCCCTTCTCCCAGGAAGCTCATGGCCCAAGAAACAGCACAAAACTTGAAGGAAGTGGACAAATAAAAGCAGCTTTACTATTCTCTTCACTGTCTTGTAGATATATATAATTCAGGGATAAGAGATCTACATCTATATATAAAATAGCTTTTCTCTCTCCCTTCTTTTATTTCTTCAGTCTTAATCTTTGCTATTTGAATTTAGGCTAGCTTTAAGATAATCACTTACCTTATACAAGGAAAAATAGAACAAATGAATTAGAGAATCAATAGAGGACAGCCTATTCTATGTTTGTACATAAAGACTGTAATACATGCACTAAGTCAATAGGCATTCATTAAAAATGACAAACATTCCATAATGTCTCCTGAGAGTATTTTCCCCTGAATTCTGTGGATAACGCATTAAGTCTGCTCTTATACTCTCTCTACATTCTCAAGTCAAAAGAAGACATAGGTAACATTGTTGACCCAGATTTTTCCATTTCTATACCATTTTGCATTAGAATTTGATGTGTACGTATTCATTTATTTTGGTTTACTTGAGGGATAAGGAGAGGGGGGACAGAGAGAGAGAGAGAGAGAGATCTTCCAACCATTGATTCACACCCCTAATGCCCACAACAGCCAGGGCTGAGCCAGGCTGAAGCTAGAAGCCCCAAATTCAATCTGGGTCTCCCACATGGGTGGCAAGAAGCCAAGTACTTCGACTATCATCCGCTGCCTACCAACATGTACATTAGCAGGAGACTAGATTGGGAGTGGAGTAGCTGAGACTTGAATCAGCACTCTGATATGGGATGCAGGGATTCCAAACAGCAGCTATAATTCTGTGCCCAACACTTTCCCCAGAATTAGTACTTGAATGTTAGCTTTGGTTTTCTCTTCTGTGTTGTGCATTTGTTTGGACATTAACACTAGGCTAGGTGCAACCTGGCCTTTAGTCTATGACTGATACAAAAGATCACTACAAAGTTGGAAGCAGCTCCACTAATATCAGGAACCAGACAAGGATGCCCACTCTCACCATTGCTATTCAATATAGTCCTGAAAGTTTTAGCCAGAGCCATTAGGCAACAAAAAGAAATCAAGGGGCTACAAATTAGAAAAGATGAAGTCAAATTATTATCCCTATTCACAGATGACATGATATATATATATATATATATATATATATATATATATATACACACACACACACACACATACAGCAACCAAAAGACTCCATCAAGAGAGTATTGGAACTCACAAGAGAGTTTGGCAAAGTAACAGGATTTAAAATTAACACAAAAAAGTCAATAGCCTTTGTAGACACAGAAATGTCATAGCTGAGAAAGAACTTCTAAGATCAATTCCATTCACAATAGCTACAAAATAAAATTAAATACCTTGAAATACATTTAACCAAGAAATTCAAAGATCTCCATGATGAAAATTATAAAATATTAAAGGAAGAAACAGAAGACACAAAAAAGTGAAAAATCTTCCATGTTTGTGGATTGGAACAATAATGTCATCAAAATGTCCATACGAAAAAGCAATTTACAGATTCAATGTAATCCCAATCTAAATACCAACAACATTCTTCTCAGATCTAGAAAAAAACAATGCTAAAATTCATATGGAAACACAAGAGACCCCAAATAGCTAAAGCACTCTTATAGGATAAAAACAAAGCTGGAGGATTCCAATGCCAGGTTTCAAGATATACTACAGGGCAGCTATAATCAAAACAACCTGGTACTGGCAAAAAAAAAAAAAAAAAGACGTGTAGACCAATGGAACAGGATAGAAACTTCAAAAATCAATCCCTGCATCTACAACTAACTTATCTTTGACAAAGCAGCTAAAAAACATTCCTGGAGTAAGGACAATCTCTCCAATAAATCATGCTGGGAAAATTGGATCTCTGTTTGCAGAAATATGAAACAAGACCCATACCTTACACCTTACACAAAACTCCACTCAAAATTGATCAAGGACCTAAGTCTACGACTCAAACAATCAATTTATTAAAGAATGCTGGGGAAACTCTAAAAGACATTGGCATAGGCAAAGACTTCATGGAAAAGACCCCTATAGCATAGGCAATCAAAGCTAAAATTGACAAGTGGGATTACATCAAGCTGAGAAGCAAAGTGAAGAGGGAACCAACAGAATGGGAGAAAATATTTGCAAGTTATGCAATTGATAAAGGCTTAACATCCAGAATCTATAAAGAGCTCAAGAATTCAACAACAACAAAACAAACAATCCAGTTAAGAAACGGGCAAAGGACTAGAACAGGCATTTTTTTTTTTTTAACTTTTATTTAATGAATATAAATTTCCAGTGTACAGCTTATGGATTACAATGGCTTCCCCCCCCCCCATAACTTCCCTCCCACCCGCAACCCTCCCCCCTCCCGCTCCCTCTCCTCTTCCATTTGCATCAAGATTCATTTTCAATTCTCTTTATATACAGAAGATCAATTTAGTATAAAGATTTCAACAGTTTGCACCCACATAGAAACACAAAGTGAAACATACTGTTTCAGTACTAGTTATAGCATTAAATCACAATGTACAGCACATTAAGGACAGAGATCCCACATGAGGAGCAAGTGCACAGTGGCTCCTGTTGTTGACCGAACAAATTGACACTCTAGTTTATGGCGCCAGTAACCATCCTAGGCTGTCGTCATGAGTTGCCAAGGCTATGGAAGCCTTCCAAGTTTGCCGACTCTGATCATATTTAGACAAGGTCATAAAAGACAGAGTGAGGATAGTAACCAATGATCCTAAGAGTGGCATTTACCAGGTTTGAACAATTATACAGCATTAAGTGGGGAAGAGGACCATCAGTACACACAGGTTGGGAGTAGAGCCATTGGTGGTAGAGTAGAGGTTATGATTACAAAGGAATGAGGCCCAAGTGCACTAGACAGGGCCTAGAACAAAGGACAGAGTCATTATTAGAGGAGCTAAGAAAGGTGCTGTCTAAGCTACAATTAAGTTCTCTGATTGAGAGGCAAATAGAACCTGATAGAAGGGGCTTGATAATAATCTGGTGGGCTTTAGGCCTTGTAAATTCAGAACAGGCATTTTTCAAAAGAAGGAAATTCAAACGGCCAACAGACACATGAAAAAATGCTCAGGATCACTAGTAATCAGAGAAATGCAAATCAAAACCACAGTGAAGTTTCACCTCACCTCAGTCAGAATGGCTCTCATACAGAAATCAACAAACAAAAAATGCTGGCGAGGATGTAGGGGAAAAGAGGTGGGAATGTAAACTAGTACTGCTATTGAGTAAAAAATCTAATGTAAATTTAATGTAGGGGAAAAGGGGTGGGAATATAAGCTAGTACTGCCATTGAGGAAGACAGTATGGAGCTACCAGAGAAATCTGAATATAGATCTACCATATGACCCAGCCATCCCACTTCCGGGAATTTACCCAAATAAAATGAAATCAGTATATGAAAGAGTTATCTATACCCCCATGTTCATTGAAGTTCAATTCAAAACAGGTAAGATATGGAATCAACCCATATGTCCAAAAACTGAAGACTGGATAAAGAAATTATGCTAAATATACACTCTGGAATACCATGCAAAGGTAAAAAAAAAAAAAAATGAAATCCTGTCATTTGCAATGAGATGGACACAATTGTAAACCACTACATTTAGTGAAATAAGTCAATCCAAAAAAAGACAAATACTGTATGTTTTCCCTGATTTGGGGTAACTAATAGAGTACCTAAAATGTAATGTATTGGAGTGTTTACAGCCCTTGTCTCCATCATTGAGGAGCAGTATTTTTTTCTTCATACTATTTGTTGAATACTTTACTTAGTGTAGGGTTAATCTTATCAGCATAAAGTAACCTGAAAATAGATCTTTGTAAAAATTAAGGGTGGGAATAAGAAAGGGAGTAGGAAGTGTCATCCTGCAAAGAAAATAATACTCATGAGTCAGATGTTCATATAGCCAATTATTCTATCACTGAATATTTTTACTTTTAGCACCATAATTTTATTTGGTGACTAATTTTTTAGAAAATCTGTAACATTTAAAATTATTTTCTATTAATAACTTGCTAGACTAAATTTTAAATATTTGCTTAAAGTTTAGTTTTTATATGGCTAAGAAAATATTTTTCCAACAGTACCCACTTCCAATATTATAATAAAAATCATAGGTTTAAAGCTTTTACTTAAAAAGAATCTACTTTTGTACAGCCTGTGTGTTATTCCAACAAAGTTATATGATCTACTTGTAAATGATCAAGCATTGAACATGGCATTATTGTTATCCAGCACATCCAACTTTCTTATAAGAAACTACTATGTCCGTTATATCCTTACAAGATCACTACGAAAGAAAATCCCTACATAAATAAATGCCAGGGTTGTTTTTATGAATCAGCAGTACATGCAGAGGATACCACGGGTCCATGGGTAAGTGATAAGAAGCGGCAACAAGCCAAAGTGCAGGTCAGAGGCTGGCTTGGACTGCAGCAGCTGCTGACGCCACCCCTCTAAAACACTGCTGTCAACTATTACATTATTTTCCATGATGGACCAGAAATGACCATTCCTAAACATTGTATTCATGAATCATCACTAAAGCCCAAATTCCAAATAATGGTATATTGAACACCTATTAACTTAAAGTACACCCTCACACAGAGATTACTTTGAGGAAAAATTACCTTCAGTAGTTCTCACCATGAATTTAAAAGCTAGGTAAAAATTCAGTTTTCACTACTCAAAAAAGAAAAAGTGGGAGAAAGGTAAAAATGTATTAAGTAAAATACCTTCCTCTTATTACAGATTTCCTCCTGACTGCAGAAAGTGTCAGTGCAAGTTCTCAGACATCCCAGTTGCAACAAATCTCATTATAAGGAAGTGACACAAATGTCATTTCACAAGATATTTCATTACAATGCAACTGTTTAGAAAAATGAAATGAATCCTAAACCTTGACAAGAAGCTTACAAAATGAGAGAGGAGAGACAGAATATCTGGTTCTAGAACACTCTATAATCAGGACAATAAATGCTTTCTGAATAATCATGTTTTAAGTGGCAAATGTCCAACCTCAAAACCAATGAGGAAAAAAAGAAAAAGAGCTATGAGAAACCTGGGGGAACAGGAACAGGAACATGGGGCCACAATGAGAACTTTAGCCCAACACTTCCTAAAGATGGCTTAGATTCTCTTATCTGAACATGAGCTTAGAGCTAAAGTCAGTTTGATTTCCTCAAAGACAAAGAAAACTATGGCTAATATCTGGAGTTCCAAGGTGTACTTACAAAGGTGCTATTCCATATTTACCATTATCTGCTATTGTAAAAACACGCAGGAATTTGAAAAATAATAATGAGTAGCACTAACACGTATGCAGGTCTTACTCTAAGGGTAAATCACTATTCTAAATAATCTAATCCAGTCCTCACAGTAATCCCACAAGAGGCTAACCTACATTTTACAGATAGGCAAGGAAGGTAGAAAAAGTTAAATATTGCCCAACATCATACAGCCAATAAATAATTGGAGGGTAAGAATCCAAACATACGCAGCCTAGCTTCCTAATCATGGCTCTGTCTCACTGTACTTCTAGGTCTCCTAACACAGGAAAGAAAACACTATGAAAGGACACTTCACTGATTTCCACATACCTTTCAAACACTCGTAACAAACAGAAGAGCATTGTCTTAAATAGTAATCCCATCTCAATCATGTGTCCTTGCTCAAAGATCAATTATATGTAAATGTTGTGTACTTTTACCCATCTGTGACATTTTCTCTCAAAAAGCCATGACTCGAACAGCAGTACAGAAACCCTTTTGTGATGTTGAGCCCACCATGCTGACAGGAATGTACCCTTGGATTCAAGAGGAACACTGGAGAACTGATGCTGTCCAGAAGGGTGTTGAGTGAAAGGACTTCATAAAATGTCCCAGTTGGTGTTGGCCTGCAGCTTGGACTTCACGCAGGAGGTAGCAGCTTCCTCCCAGAGAGGGTGCCACACACCTCCTGCCACGGGTGCAGCATTTGCCAGACTTGCATTGTACCAGACCAACACCACACACCACGCTCAATTTAGGGAGCCAGGGCATGGAACTGTGGAGCCCTTGCTGCAAAACACTGGCAGGTAGCTGCACTGGACAGAACAGACCAGACGTAAATCAAGTGTTAAAAAGAAATCAATACATAGAGCTTTCCATTTAGAAACTGCTTTGAGCCAGTCTGTAAGAGCTGGCCTTTGGAGGAAGACAAGCATGTGGAGTGCCTCTCCTCAACTCACGCCCTCCCAGGAACCATCTATTTTCTAGTGTCATCAGGATCACCATTGCCTGCATTCATCAGATTAACTGTACAACAGCCATTATTACCAATTTGATACCTAAAATGCCAGGACTTTCTCCTTATTCAGCAAACTGCTTTGATTTTCAATGTTAGTGAATTAAAAAAAACTTAAATAAGGATGGATGTTTGGCCCAATGGTTAAAATGGCTGCTTGTAATGTCATAGTGGAGTACCTAGTTCAAGTCCTGACTACTCCACTTCCAATCCTGCCTCCAACTAATGCACACCCTGGGAGGCAGCAGGTGATGCTCAAATACTTGCACCCCTACAACCTTCCTGGGAAACCCAGATTGAGGTGCAGGCTGCTGGCTTCTGTCTGGTCCAGGCCCAGCCACTGTCACCACCTGGGAAGTGAGAGTTGATAGCATTCTCTCCCTCTCCTCCACACTCCCTTCCACTCTCAGTCCTGTCCCCTCAACTCTCTCTCTGCCTTTTAAAGAGAATGAAACATTTTTTTTTAAATTAACTTATATAAAGGCTTTAAGCAGTTTGCTTACAGATATGGTCTCCTACCATCTATGTTTACTAGGAAGTCCTTTAGCTCCTCAACCACAAAACCTCCCACTACAAAAAAACTAAACACAACCCAAGCCTAGCAGGATCAGCAGAGGTTGAAGGTGCGTGCTTCTCTATGTTGCCCATAATCTTTTTCTTTTTTTCAATTTTGAAATACATTTAGTTTTATAAAAATGTATAAAAACAATACAGAGAATTCTCATATCCCCTTTTACCCAGAATTCTTTAATGATAACATTTGACAAAATCATAACCTAATTATAAAAAACACAAAACTAGCACTGATGCACTAGGAGTAACTCATCCTCATTTGACATTTGCCAGTTTTCCACCTAGTCTATTTTTCAATCAAAATAATCTAGATTTTTAGCTGTTTCTATATTTAAAGTAGGTTAACAGCATATTTTTAAAGTAATTTCATTAATAGAGAATAGATTTTATGCATTCCATGAGTACAGTTCTAAGAAGAAAAGCACACTTCCCTACCACCTCAGCTTCCCTCCCAACCACCCTCCCTCCTTCCCCTCTCTTCTTTTCATCAGTTCTTGCAAATACATAATTCTAACCCACTCCATGTACAGGCTTAACTCACCACTAACCATACTATTCAGCAAGTAAAAAGCAGGAAGACCACAGTTCCACAGGAGTATAAACAAGGGTTAAAAATGACAATCATATCACATACATTTTTTGAATTCTCCGTGTTAAATGCCACATATCAAAGAAAATATATGATGTATGCTTTTATCACTCAGGGAAACCATATTTATTTAAAAACTTTGTAAGAATGACACAGTCCATTTATAACACCTTTCCATACCTACAGCCCATGGTTTATTGTTTTTTGTTAGAATTTCAAGCAGGTGCAACATACTCTAGTGGGCCACATTTGGGACACAGCAGATCTTTTAGAGGTTGGAATCTAATCACTGATCAGTTCCTTACAAATAGAAATAGAAGATGACATCTACTCTGTGTGAGACATTGCTCAGCACTTAATATAGGTGAGAGAAACAAACCCTAGCCAAAAATATCTACATCTGCCATAGCACTCAAGTCAGTACCCAGAAGTCCGTAACACAGGAGCAGGAGCCACATGACGCCTGCCCAGAAGTGCTCAATAACCCAGGAAACAGCCACTGCAGTTGCATCCCTGTTGCCTATACTCACGTGGTAATAAACTCAGTCTTCCCTTGCAAGCAACAGGGGCTTGGACAACAATCCTTGTATACTCAAGTCCCTTATATAAATGGCAATATTTTCTTAGGAAATCCTCCTGAATACTTGAATACATAACATAATCGAAGTGCTATGTAAATAGTTGTTATACTGTACTGTTTAGGGATTAATGACCACGGGGGAGGGGGTGCAATTTTCCTCTGAATTTTTTCAATCTAGGGTTGGCTGAATCCAAGGATGGGTGTGGAAATTCCAAAAGGGAACACCACCTCCCTCTGTGTTGCATGAACATGTAAATGAATGAATACCTTTGCATTCTTTACCTACCACATAGGGGAAAAAAAACTGTCTTAAATCAGCTTTTCTCTGCAGGAGAACCATGAGAATTAGAAAAAGCAGAGGAGGAAAAACAGGAGAAAGACAAGGAGAGGTGATATCAAAAACAACAAGGAGTGAGCAGCAGTGACAGGGAGAGCTATGTCCTGCAGAACATTGAGAACACCAGGAAAAAAGGAGTGGGAGAAGTAAGGCCAGAGAGTTATGTCCACTGGTCTCCTGTACCACATCATGTATATTTATCCTGCTGAAGGCACAATAACTCAGTGACAGCACATGAGGGCACTTCAAAAAGCACATGGGAAATGGAAATAAAGCTAAGTTTATATTGGTACAAAATTCTGAAATCCATGCACAGTGTTTGCATGAGACACATTTCCCATGAACTTTCTGAAGGTCCCACATGAACTGTGGTGGTTCCACAGAACTGCTTATGAAGATACTTCCTGGTTGGCTGGTATTCTGAGATTACACCTCCCCACATTTATGATGTGAGAATCACTCCCCTTTCTTATTAAACGCAGGTGAGAGCAGACATCAAAACATTTATGTGAGTTTTTTATACAGGTCCTTTTACTTGCTAAAATTGCCCCATAACTTTTTGCTTACACTGGTCAGTAAAATCCAAAGTCTTACAACCAGTCATATGTGCTTCATCTGGGAAAAAAAGTTTTTAAATAAAAGAGCTAAAACTGTGAGTGAGCACCAATCTAATTTTAAAAAACATTAGATAGAAAGTATATTCTCAGGGTGGACAGTGTGATACAATAGGTTAAGTGGCTGGCTATGATGCCAGCATCTGATAAGAGCACTGGTTCAAGTCCTGGCTGCTCCACTTCAGATCCAGCTCCCTGCTTTATACCTGGAAAAGCACCAGCAGATGGCCCAAACGCTTGGAACCCTGCCACCCAGGCAGGAGACCCTATGGAGTTCCTGGCTCCCGGGCCTCGCTCTGCCCAGCTGTTGTGGACATTTGGGAAGTGAACCAATGGATGGGGAGATATCTCTCCTTTCCTCTAACTCTGCCTTTCAAGTGATGTCCATCAACTGAGGACTGGATAAAGAAATTATGTATATATACACAGGGAATAGTACTCAACCATCAGAAAGAATGGAATCCTGTCTTTTGCAACAAATTGGATGCAACTGGAGACTATTATGCTCAGTGAAATAAAGCAGTCCCCAAAGAAAAATAGTGTATGTTTTCCCTGATTTATGGTAACTAATATTCAGAGTACAAAAAAAATAATGTATATGAATTAAACTGGCATTTTGAGATTTGATTATTATTTATAGCCCTTGTCTATACTCTAGAGGAACAATGGTTTTTCTACTTCCTATTTGTTGAATTCTTTATTTAGTATAGGGTTAAGTTTGTGATAATAATAAAGAATATATAATAATAAATAATAATAAAAGAAAAATTTAAAAAGAAAAAGGGAGGGTGAGAGTGAAGGTGGGTAGGGAAAGTATCATTATTCTCTTAAAACTATATATGAAGTACATGAAATCTGTTCCATTTTTATAAATAATTTTAAAAGCACAAAGGCAAAAAAAAAAAAAAAAGAACAATGAAATGAAGAAGAAGAATGTTGTGTTGCCCACTAATTTAAACTTATTAAATCTTACCCAAGTTATTCTGTTGGGTAAAGAAGTCATTATAATTTCAATCAATTGATAGAAATCACTGACAATATTAAGTTTGGAAAGCAGCTCATAACTTAGCGTCTACAGCATGACTTCTTTTGTAAAATACAGGTGGATTAACACAGGAGCCTGTGAATACCCATATATAACCCACATGTACATGCATGTGGCAGTACACACAATAAGCTCAATAATGATTATCTCTGAATAGTGAGATTTCAACTTACTCCTACTATCTTCATACATAGAAATTACTTTTATGAGTAGTAGTCACCCACACATGAAAAATTAAAGCTGCTTTTCTCTTAGAAAAAATATATAAGAAAAAAGTTACATGAGAAATTAATATTTGCCATCCTCATCATGAAGAGATACTAAGTTTCCACCATGGCCTTTCTGTCCAATACATCAAGCCTGTAGACAAGGATCTCTCTGTAAGGGCTCTGTTACTTAACATATCCGTTTACATTATTAACATAAGGCTGACTTTCCCTAAATAAAGTTCCCAACCTCTAGAGTCCCTGAAGGAGCACAGGAAGCACTTGGCAGACTACTACTACTGTAATATGTTTTACTACACTTAACTACTCAGGCATTTTCAGCACTAGGAGTTTTGTTGGTATCTAAAATGTACCTCTTACGAAATATATCTACTTTAAATGCATTGCCCATAAAATATGGAAGCAAAATGTAACAGATGATTATACCTGAATACTAGAAATAAAATGTTTCTTTATTCTAAACAGTCTAAAAATAAAGTCAAAAGTCTTTCAGGATTAAAATGGAAAAAAGTGACATATCAAGATTTCAGTCTAAGAAAGGGATACGACCAACACACACCCCAGAGTACTCAGGATGCAGAGAGGGAATGGCCACAATGCTCTCTCTCAAGGAGTTACTATCCTTGGGAGAAACAAACACATTAACAAAAAGAGTTCAATCAAACAGTCCAAATGTATGGTGAAGATGAAAGCATATAGTCATACGTGGTCCTCAGAGCACAAAAACATAAGATGCATGTTCCTTCTAGAAAGATGGAATTAGAAAATTTTCCTCAGTGCGATTATTTCCTACAAAAGAATTATGATAGCATATATTCCTGTACTTGCACCCAGAAGCACGGGATAGGTTGTCACGGGCACATAGAGATCATTAATGCAAAGACCCTGGGCTGAGTCTACAGAGGTATGCAGCTTTGCCATCTTCTCATTCACTGCATTATCAGCTTCAGCACTTACAGATGTTGCATAAGGTGAATAGACATGGCCCCCCATGTCCACAAGGAGAGACAGACAGGAAGAAATCACCACAACACAACTTAGTAAGAGCTGTAACAGAAATATGTCCACAGCTATGGAGGCACAGAGGATGACACAGTTCACACACATTCAGGGAAGGCTGAAGAAACCAGGAGTCATCTGTGTGCTCTGAAAGGAGTCTGCTCTTTGGGACCTCCTCAGACAGCAGGCTATGTGGGGCTGAACAAGGTCCGCTGTGGCATCACTCCATCTAATCCTTAGGCACAACCCACCAAATAGACGTTGCTCTTATTGTCTGAGGTACATGAGATTACAGAGGTGCAGTTAACTTGCCCAAAGCCCAACTACTAATAACTGGCGAAGTTAAGTCTGAAAGCAGATCAAAATTGCACTTGGGTGCCCTGACTTGCCCCCAAACAAGAAAGCAGTAAAGGTATGGCTTGTGTAGATCTCTATCCTGGATGGTTAGATCTTTAGTTTCCTGAAGCTTGATCTCTTCAAGAATACTCTTAGATCTTTAACCACCATTTCCCCATGAAAATCTCTTCTATATGTCCATATATTTTCAGCATACTTTCTATCAGCAGGAATCTATAACTCACTAAAATTATCTCTACATATAATTTTCAAGAAATTTTTAAACCAGACAGATTACAAAGTGAAACTCAATACTTGATGTTGTCAGTAACTTGCAATAGTCATGTATGGGTAGATATCCACTTACTACGTAGTATACAAGCTACAATACTAAGTAACCCACTGAAAAGTGACAGGGTATGTGAAGTGAAGACACAGTACAGTGAAGTAGCCAAGTGTAGCCATCATACACTGTGTTGCCATGGTTCAATGGGTGGAAGGTATCTGTACATCCCCTACTACCACATGCAAATCTGATATCTTCTGTATATTATTCTGGGAAATTTGCACGCAAACGGTTCAAAGTCATCAATGCAGAACTTGCAAGTTGTTTTTAGGTCTTCAACTATTAAGAGGTAGAAATGAGAAATCTTCTCTTCTACATGGAAAGTAACATGGTACACTTTATAAAGTACAGACTTTAAGGGATCCACACATTAGACACACATTTAATCCACCAGATCTGTCAGGATAAGTCTCTGAAGTATGAGTGCATGTTGATGGCTGCCGTCTTGTTACAAAACGATCATTGCCTCTAAACCACGAGTGCAGCATGCTAGAATAAGCAGTGTGATGAATAACTGTATTTCTCTTAATGGTCCTATAAACAGCCTTCTGAAATAGCAACCCTCACCATGATATGGAGATGCGGCTCAGTTAACAGGAGATTACGGCATCACAACAGGGAGTCTGTGGTTTCTGTGAACTTTCCAGACATATCTTACATCTAATTTCTTCTGCTAGTGGGGTTTTTGTTGTGGTATAATTAAATTCTCAAAAAATCTTACGTTGTTAATGAATGCATTTCTTTGCCTTGTATGTTTCATGTAAATTAGGCTTTATAAAATCACCTGCTTTGTCACCGAGGCACAATAATAACCATGTCACCCACTTAACAGCAGGCAATAAAATATGTGATGCTATACATAATAAAGATTACTAGACTGTAAATATAAATCAGAATACAAGGGCTATGCATGGCTATAAAAACTGATAGTAAGAGAAAGATAATTTATATTGATGAGGCGCCTGCTATGTCCCAGGCATTATAGCCAACAATTTACCTAAGTTATTACACAGCAATGGGAAGCAAAGAATTTCCAGTCTCTCTCCCATGATCTACTGATTTAAGATCATTGATCTAAGGTTCCCAAATTATATACCAAGACCTTGAAGAACACCTGAATTATCACAGAGACACTGCAGGATATTTTACATTTTCAAGGAAATCACAGTAAGATTCAGCATCTGTCAAATACTGCATGAAATCTCAGCTTGAATCAGTATGCAGCTTCACCATGAGACAACACTAAATGCCCTCAATGTCACCTCTTTGTGAAGGTGGACATTCAGCGGTTATATGATTGACAAGTAAACAAGCACAAGAACCAAATAAAGCACAAGAGAAGATGGACTGTGGGGGTGTGTGATCTTTTTCCAAGAGTGAGAAAGCAAGTACTGCCCAACCAGCATGCACACTCCGTAAGTATTTGTGAGTATTTGGCAACTCATGACTAGAGCCTAGGGAGATTACTGACGCCATGAACAGGAGTGTCAAATTGTTAAGTCAGCAACAGGAGTCACTGTGTACTTACATCTCATGTGGGATCTGTCCTTAATGTGTTGTCTAATGTGAAGTGATGCTATAACTAGTACTGAAACAGTATTTTACACTTTGTGTTTCTGTGTGGGTGCAAACTGATGAAATCTTTACTAAGTATATACAGAATCGATCTTCTGTATATACAGATAATTGGAAATGAAAAAAAAAACCTGGTGTTAAATTGGAAATGGCATAGAAAATTAATTTTTTAAAAATATCATGTAGGATCTCTGTCTTTAATGTGCTGTACACTCTTATTTAATGCTATAACTAGTACTCCAACAGTATTTTTTCACTTTGTGTTGCTATGTGGGGGCAAACTGTTGAAATCTTTACTTAAGATATACTAAACTGATCTTCAGTATATAAAGAGAATTGAAAATGAATCTTGATGTGAATGGAAGGGGAGAGGGAGCAGGAAAGGGGAGGGTTGCGGGTGGGAGGGAAATTATGGGAGAGGGAAAGCCATTGTAATCCAAAGCTGTACTTTGGAAATTTACATTCATTAAATAAAAGTTTTTAAAAAAAAAGATAAAGCCTTACATTGGGACAAAACAGTTTTTACTCACTAAAAATAGTGATACATTAAAAAAAATAAAAGAAATAAAACAATTGAAAGTTTTTCTTACAACTTATGTATTTTCAAATAATTGCTATGTTGTTAGGAAATAAATATTTATTAAATTGTTTAGAACTAACTACTTAAAACTATTTGCTGTTGGTGGTGTACTTTTGGCCTAGGGATGAAATGGGGGAAAAATCACTAAGATACTAAAAGAGCTGTAAATCAAGCAAGTTGAGAACCTCTATTGTCCATTAATTCTAACCTCCGCATACAAAGAGCACAAGCTGGACCAAAGGTCTTTAGCGGCTTCACCTACTTTTCTGTGCTCAGTTTCTAAAGCAGTTAAAAGGCTATGTGTGATAGGATGTACAATATCATATCGCATTATCAGCATAACAGATGGAGACGTAATTGTTACCATACATTTTTCTCCACTCACATTTACTTTGCTAATCTTCCATTCTGTGTCATTAGTCTAAATATCATGATTGATTTTGAAAGCATCTGTATCATGTTTATTACACATTTGGGAAGAGTACCATTATCTATTCTGGGTAACGTCTCTCCTGCCCTTTCACTACTGCCACTCACAGGAGTATGAAGCACTGGTACACAATCTTATGAAGGGCTGTTTAGAAGAATTTTCTCTATGCATGTAATCTGAAAGTAGAATGTTGTTGAGTTTCTCCTTTTACTCCACATTTTTGAATAACCTGTGGCCCTACATGTTTAAACCTTCAGGAAAATATTTATGAAATTATGCCAACTATAACGCCACTTGTCATGAAGTTATAAATCATCTATGTAGACATCTATATATCTTATACAAGAGGTAGAGGAGGGGGGAAGTAGGATACCAAGAAAATTCATTTTTAAAAATCTTTTTAGGGACCAGCACCGTGGCTCAGCGGGTTAACGCCCTGGCCTGAAGTGCCAGCATCCCATATGGGTGCCGGTTCCAGTCCCGGCTGCTCCTCTTCTGATCTAGCTCTCTACTATAGCCTGGGATAGCAGTAGAGGATGGCCCAAGTCCTTGGGCCCCTACAACCTCATGGGAGACCTGGAAGAAGCTCCTGGCTCCTGGCTTCGGATCGATGCAGCTCCAGCCGTTGTGGCCATCTGGGTAGTGAACCAGCAGATGGAAGACCTCTCTGTCTCTACCTCTCTCTGTAACTCTTTCAAATAAATAAAATAAATCTTTTTAATTTTCTAGGTCCTTGAGATGCATTCTTAGATTATCTGTGTGATAACTTTTTTTTTTCCAGATGTAGGCAGTCACTTCTGTAAACTTTCCTCTTCATTTTTGCTGTATCTTACCAGCAAATATGCTGGTAAGCAATATGCTGTTTCCATTTTCATTATTTTTTTAAGATTTATTTATTTATTTATTTGAAAGGCAGTTATAGAGAGGCAGAGGCAGAGAGAGGGAAATCTTCTATCCACTGGTTCACTCCCCAAATGGCCACAACAGCTGGAGATGCGCCCATCTGAAGCCAAGAGCTTCTTCTGGGTCTCCCACGTGGGTACAGGGGCCCAAGGACTTGGGCCATCTTCTACTGCTTTCTCAGGCCATAGCAGAGAGCTCGATCAGAAGTAGAGCAGGCAGGACATGAACCAGCACCCATTTGGAATGCTGGCACTGCGGGGAGCAGCTTTACCTGCTACAGCATGGGCCTCTCTAGAGTTTCTTTTATTGTTATTTTCCAGCTTTATTTCATTAGGGTCAAAAGAGACAAGATATGACTTTAATTTTTTTTAATTTGTTGAGATTTGTTTTATGGCCTAGTATATGATCTATCCTAGGGAATATTCAATGAGAATACATAATCTGTAGCTATGGGATGGAATGTTCTGTAAATATCTATTAGGTCTATTTGGTTATAGATAGATTACCTCTGTTTTTTCATCTGGTTAATCTGCCTAGTAAAGAAAGTGGGATACTTAAGTCCCCCAATATTATTGTGTTGGGTTTACATCTCTTTTTAGATCTATTAATACTTGGGATATACCAAATAGAGAACTTAGTAAAGTCCTGGCCATGGATACTGATGTTATTTTATTAACAAATAAATTCCCATGGCTAACATTAGTCTCTCATTAAAGTAGAAACAGTGAACTGCAGTCACCGCATCTGCCTGTGTGAGAAACAGCTGAAACTGCTCAGACAGCGCTCGGGATGCATGTATCTCACTGCTTCTCAGTGAAGTCGGGGGACACACAATACATAGGGAAAAATCAAAAGTGTGGGAATATGCTGTTGAGAAAAAAGAGGGTAGCAAGATATTTGCTATTTCTTAAAATATCAACAGATGGCTTTAAACAATACTTTAGATCTTTCAGAAAAAGAAAAATCACCCCCAGAAAAGATTCAGGTAGCAGGAAACATCTGCTGCTATAGGACTGAGGTGGACCAAGCAATCTTTGAAGTAATGAACTTAAGACAAAGGCTGCGAAAGCGGAGTACATGTTTGCCAGTTTTCTTTTTATTTTTGAGGTAACATTATTGATGTACATTAAAGGGTTAATGCTCTGCTAATTAAAGAGCTCAAGAAATATAATGTAAAAAGGCCATAGTTAAATAGGAATATAGGAAAGGTCTATAAACAATAATGAATTAAAATATGTAAATTTTACTCATATACAGTAAATTTTAAAATAGTCACAGGTCCTTAAAACTACAGTAGTATGTCACTTTAACAACTTGACAAAGATTTGAAACAAAGCATGACAAACACAGTATTTGCAGCAAAACTGATATATGCAGGCATTTCCTTTTGTTGCTTTTGATTTTTTTTTAATTTTAACTCCCACAAAAAAGGGGGAACATGCTGTATTTGTCTTCCCATGCCCAGCGTATTGACTTCCTAATCACTAGGACACCCAAAGACGGAAGCAGAATGGAATATGGGTTAAGTCTGGGCCTCTGGGCAGACACTGCATCTGGCTGACCTCCAGCTCTACAATTCACAGGCTGCAGGGCTGCAGGGTGCCTGGCATATGTTACAATCCCTGCAGAAATAGCAAGTCTGACCGGGGCACCACAGGAGCTGAGTGTGCATCTCTGTCACCCTTCCACAACTTCAGCTAAAAACTGACCAAACCGATTCCTCTAACTTTATTCAAAAAGTCCAAAATGTACCAGAAATTCTTAACGTTCCTCAGCTATCTCAAACTAAGCATTGCTAAACAAAATTTTAATTTCCAGACAAGTGACATCTTTTATCTGCGTGAATAAACGAAGCCTCATCTCCCACTCTTGCAGTGTTGATATCATTTTTGGCCTTTTGTTCCCAATCACACCCAATCCATCATGGGTCCACCCATCCCTTTTGCACCGTTGTCCTGTTACTCCTGTGCTTTCCATTCCCATACCCTGAGCACACCGCACGTAAATACAGGTTAAGCATCTCAAGTCCAAAATTTGAAATTCAAAATACTCAAAGCCTGAAACGTTGTGAGCAAGTATTTCAGATTTCAGGTTTTGGGATTAGAGTTGATCAAATAATAAAGTCTATGCAAATACTGTAAAACCCCCAACTCTGAAATATGAAGCACTTCCAGTTTCAAGAATCTCCAACAACAGATATTCAATCTATGTTCTAACACTTTCCTTACTGCTCTCTTCTTTTGACTCCTTCCCACCTAAGCTATTTTACCAAGGACCTGTTCTACAATTTTCTTTCCTCTTTCTTATATCTCAAAACTCAGTCTCAACAGATGTTTGTGGCATTTTCTCCACTGGGGCCATGGAATGGGACACTGACCAAGTAGCCCCTTTGTGCAAAACAGAAAAGGCATCTTGCTTTACTTTTCAAGAGACTTCTCTTCTGCTTGCTAGAAACTCTGAGTTAACATCCTGGTTTTGCTAAAGAACGCCACGTCACTGCTGGATGTTACTCTACGTAATGCATGGGGATGATGTGACAGCGATGCAGGCATCGCACCACGTGAGCAACCACACAGAGTAGTGTCTTCATGCCTCTGGGTCTTTTCCAGTACCAATTCCTCATCACACAAGTGCAACAAAAGTCATCCATGACCTCATAACCACCAAACATGCTGGCTGAATTGTTTATTTTCTTACTTGACTGCTGCATGATTTTACATTATGAGCACGGTCCTTTTCCATATACCTGATGACTGCAATTTCCCCTGGATTTCTTCCTACCCCTCTCACCATTGTGTGACAGTTTTTCCTAGGACCCACTGCCCCTGCTATGCAGTGACTCCCCTCAGGGGTCCTTCCTTGGCCTCCCTTTAAACCAGACTCTGACTCTTGGTCATGACTTCAATGATTCCCAAATCAGTCTGGATGTCCCATTTGTACTCCCCCTCCAATGCTGCCTATTGTAATGCCCTGCTCCAATACCCCAAATGGAGTCCAAAGTCTAAAACAGAGCCACAATACCCACCACCAGCTTCCAAAAAATAAAGGTTCTTTTTCTCATACCTTTAGTTAATTCATTTATCACTGTCCCTGAAGCCTTCTAATGGTAGGAAGGTCAGAGTCACTCTCAGTTTCATGTACTTATTCATTCAACAAATATCTGAGTGACTTTCATGTACCAAGATGATGGTTCAGGCATCTGCAATGTGTCTGTGAACTTAAAACATCTAAGAGAGAAATTTCTCCACCATCCTGAAACTTTTTTTTTAAAGATTCATTTATTTATTTGAAAGAGATACACAGAGAGAGGAGAGGCAGAGAGAGAGGTCTTCCATCCGCTAGTTCACTCCCCAGATGGCCTCAATGGCCACAATGGCCGGAGCTGTGTCAATCCAAAGCCAGGAGCCAAGAGCTTCTTCCGGGTCACCCATGTGGGTGCAGGGGTCCAAGGACTTGGACCATCTTCTGCTGCTTTCCCAGGCCATAGCAGAGAGCTGGACAGGAAGCGGAGCAGCCAGGTCTTGAACCGGAGCCCATATGGGATGCTGGCGCTTCAGGCCAGGGTATTAACCCACTGCGCCACAGCGCCGGCCCCCACCCTGAAACTCTTATGAAGGACTAAGATGGCAGGGGATGGAGGAAAGAGATAGATGAAAATAAGCTTAGTAATTAAATGTATTACAAATATTCAATATTTATTGAGCAGTGCTATGGCATGGTAAATGAGGGGTGGGTAAAGGAAGTTGCTATTTTAAATAGATGGAAAGGGTAACCTCTTCCTGACAGTGCCACTGCAGCAAAGGCTCAAAGCAAGTGAGGGAGTTAAGCACAAGGATATCCAGAGGATGAGCATTGCAGGCAGAAGGAATAAAAACTGACAAGATGTCAAGATAGGAAGCTGTCTGGTATCTTGGAGAATATCATGGAGCCAGAGTGGCTGGAGTAGACGGATTATCTGAAAACTATCGCTGAGTGTATACAGGCCTGTGATATCTGTGATGGGAATCAGATTCTGGGAATACAGTACCTTTCTATTAGCACAGCCTGAAACGTCAGGCGTACCTAGCGCCACTGCTCATCTCTACTTGCCTTAGGTCAACAACGTTCACTTCCTATACCACTTTCACAGTGAAGTTTCCCTGTGATGAATCATGGCCACCAAATTCTCTGAACTCCTGCTTTCACATGGTTAACATCTGTCATATGCTACCATATATTACACATATTTGCTCTCTCTCGATATGTGTCTAGGGCACAGGGCAGTGTCAAAAACTCATGAAAAATGAAATAAAATTTTGTTCTAGTCCAAAAACTTTTAGATCTATGCATATAAGGATTTAAGAGAATTATCAACACTGTCCCTTCTTCCTCTGGGCAAACAGCCTAGAAAGCTGTTTAAAAGTGATATTTACTTTGTGATTAATGTTATTTCCATCAAATATTACCTGAAATATCTGTGTTCACTCCTAACTTAATTATAACAATCATCAACTTCAGTAATTTCCTAATTTAAATTCTGAATCATGGCAGGCATTTGGCACAGAGTTTAAGGCATGGCACCCATACTGGAGTGTCTGAATTCAGGCCCTAGCTCCATTTATAATTCAGCTTCTTGCTAAAGCACACTCTGGGAAGCAGCAGGTGATGGAACAAGTACTTTAGAACCTGCCATCCACACTGGAGGCCCAGATTGAGCTCTGGGCTCTTGGCTTCCACATGTCCCAGCTCTGACTATTACTGGTGCCTGGGAAGTGAACCACTACATAGATTTCTCATTGTCTCTATTTCAAAGAAAATAAAATAATAAAGTCTGAGTCAATTTTGTTAGTTAAAAAATAATTTCTCTTATTCTATTAAGTAATAGAAAAGCAGTATTAATTCTTGAATAGATATTAATCCTTAACATTTTAAAAGACAATTAATAGGTGACTTCTTTCCTTACCTAAAAATCTCTCCCCTTTGCAGCTGCAATAATGCTTTTGTCCTCTGCTATCACTCAAAGAAAAACATAACAAGCCACATTGGTAACAACACACTTTCATCATAAACACAACATCAGGGCAGTATCATTTAACCAAATCAGTGAAGTGAAAATATCAACATAGTTCTCAGGAAGTCAAGAAAATTCATGGTTAAATAATACTAGGCAATCACTCTAATTAATATTTGCAAAACACTTTTGTGAATTCAGACTACAAACGTAATTCACAAGTGAAAAAGCTATGATTGTCATCCTAAATGAGAAACCTACATTAGGTTTATTCTTGCAAGAGCCTTTAGCTATCCCAGTCTCCTGGGCAGAA
This sequence comes from Lepus europaeus, assembly GCF_033115175.1. Taxonomy (NCBI): domain Eukaryota; kingdom Metazoa; phylum Chordata; class Mammalia; order Lagomorpha; family Leporidae; genus Lepus; species Lepus europaeus. Next base: position 101,911,815 of record NC_084831.1, read on the forward strand.
AGCGCACAACACTGGACTATAGCTCGTTCTAGTATGGTACAAAACACAGAATCCAACCAGTCAGCACAGTGAGTGCCAAGGTGAACCAGAAATCACATCTGCAACCACTCAGCATGTGCGGAGAGCCTCCCTGTACTCTATGTGTATTACCTATACAGACATTCTCAGTACCTTTTATGAGGAAGATAAATATTATTCTCTCTCTTCACAGATAACGGAGCTGAAGCTTACAGAACCAAGCACCTGGCCCAAGATCACCTAGCTTTAAAAACAATGCTAAGAGAGTTGAAACTCTGCAATCTGATTCAATTTGCAGTTTCATTCTTGTTACTGCTTTGAGTAGATAACCAGTCCATGAAATCATAGCATGCGATTTTTAACCTCACAGCACTCTTCCATTGAATGTTGCTCTTCACCACCATATTACATACCCTGTCCCTGCCACTAGGATCATCAGAGGGCCATACTGCCCATTACATATCGCAGACAAAATGGCTAGGACTGGGGAGCTATTCAGAGGCCTTGGAAAATACCAAATGCCTGAAAAAAACAGAATATGTAGTATCTCAAAATTAGAAAATTCCTAAATTCAAATTATTATGTATTTTCCCTAAATGTTACAAATGCCATTAACGTAATGACAATTATTCAACTACCATTAAGGTTGCTTTTTTTTTAAGTTTTTATATATTTTTATTCAAAAGGCATACAGACACACACAGATCTTCTATCCACTGGATCACTTCCCAAATGCCCAACAGCTAGTATTGGGCCAAGCCAAAGCCAGGGGCCCCAAATTCCATCCAGGTTTCCCACGTAAGTGACAGAGACCCAACTACTTGAGCCATCACCTTCTGCCCCCCAGGGTGCTCATTAGAAGGAACCTGGAATCAGGAGAAGAACCAGGACTTGAACACAAACACTCCATTATGGGATGGAGTGGCATCTTAACCAAACAACCACCTTAGCATTCATCAAGGTTTAATTATGCTTGAAAATAATTTCTAATTGACTCTTAATTCTAATAGAATGCCTATAAATTTTCAGTATTTTGTAGCTAGTTATAGCCAGTGGTCAATTGTGTCACTTATAGCCAAATAATTTTTTAAAGATTTATTTATTTATTTATTTGAGAGGCAGAGTTACAGAGAGAGGGAGGGACAGAAAGAGGGGCCTTCCATCCACTGGTTCACTCCCCAAATGGCTGCAACTGCCAGAGCTGGGCCGAAGCCAGGAGCTTCCCCTGGGTCTACTACGTGTGTGCACGTGCCCAAGTACCCAGGTGATCCTCTGTTGCTTTTCTGGGCCACTATCATATGGCTGGATCTGAACTGGAGCAGCCAGGACTCAAACCGGTGCCCACAGAGGGTGTCAGCACCACAGGCAGAGGCTTAACTCACTATGCCACAGCATCAGCCCCAAATAATTTTAAACCAAAATTATATATATATATATCCATAATTTTATAACCAAGTAAGATGCAGATGTGAATAAAGGTCCAAGCATCTTGTATGATATAGGGGTGGGATGCAGTGATGCGAGAGACCAGTTTATGGCATCTACTTATCTGAGCTGAGAAATGGGAGTAAGCAAAAAGAAAATGGAGCATAGCAGAATACATTATCCAAAAAAAGGTGTCACCCACCATGACATTTGAATCAGTTATCACATTCCTTGAAATATTCCCAGAGGAAAAACAGTATATACAAAGATTCAGCCACAAGGATTTCTGATAAAGCACTGATGTAATAGCCAATAACCATCTAAATGACTGACTGTATTAAAAGAATCCACAATGGAGGCCGGCGCCAAGGCTCAATAGGCTACTCCTCCGCCTGTGGCACCGGCACACCGGGTTCTAGTCCCGTTCGGGGCGCCGGATTCTGTCCCGGTTGCCCCTCTTCCAGGCCAACTCTCTGCTGTGGCCCGGGAGTGCAGTGGAGGATGGCCCAAGTCCTTGGGCCCTACGCCCGCATGGGAGACCAGGAGAAGCACCTGGCTCCTGGCTTTGGATCAGCACGATGCGCCAGCCACAGTGGCCATTGGAGGGTGAACCAATGGTAAAGGAAGACCTTTCTCTCTCTCTCTCTCACTGTCCACTCTGCCTGTCAAAAAAAAAAAAATCCACAATGGAATTATAAGAAGCCATTCAAAATCCATTCAACTTATTGAAATAGTTGATAAGAACAGCTTCCACACAAAAAATGAATATATTCCTTTAACCATATGTGTGTGTGTAAATAATAGCTCAGAAAGATGTGTATTTGATAAAAAGCAAATTACCACTTACAGTTCCGATTAAGTGTGAGGCTATAAGTAGTGTGTGTACAGATCTCGAGCAGAGAACTAGGAAGCGCCTTGTGCTGAAGGTCACCTACTGATAGCACATGTCAACATCAGTCTATCCTGTTAAGCTCAGTCACAGTGGCTGAAAGCTCAGAAACTGGATTGCCAAGATTCCTTGCCAGCAGGATTTCAGTTTAGCCTCTGGATGATGAGCCCTCCTGTGGCAGTCAGACAACTGGAGAGAACGTACAGTAGCCTGCAGAAGCCAGCACAAGTGGTGATAAGTGTAGGACTGGGGTTTGTGAGGTGTCTGGGGAAAGCTCCTAGACACCTCTCAGGTGGCTGAGATGTCAGTCAGCATCGACCTGGAATTTTGGCACCTTCTGATCTCTTCAAAGTAGGATCAGTTAGTGATAACCTTCCCTCCCTAAAGAATTCCCTACATTAAATCCCTCTGGCTAAGATTCTTCCAGTGGTTTCTCTTTTTCTAGCTAAAAAAGAAAACAATGGCCTCTGCTAGGTATAACTAAGTGACCTTCTTATTGTTTGCATTTTGTGGCTTTTTAAAATAAACAGGTGCTGTATTTAGAATACAGAGGAAGATTTGCGGCTTTTTTGCTAACACCTATATTGTAGTTCATCACAGCATTGCCCCTTCAGGTCTATGGTCCTAAACTATGCATACTTATAGAATTTAAACAACCTTTGTTACCCATTTTCTATAATTACAGAAAAAAAAGGATAGGAAGAGAAAACATAATAAAGAAATGAGATATGATCACTTATAAAAAAGCATCACAAGGGGCCCGGCGCTGTGGCACAGCGGGTTAATGCCCTGGCCTGAAGTGCCGGCATCCCATATGGGCACCAGTTTGAGACCTGGCTGCTCCACTTCCAGTAAAGCTCTCTGCTATGGCCTAGGAAAGCAGTAGAAAATGGTTCAAGTCCTTGGGCCCTTGCACCCACATGGGAGACATGGAAGAAGCTCCTGGCTCTTGGCTTTGGATTGGCACAGCTCCAGCATTGCAGCCAATTAGGGAGTGAACCATTGAATAGAAGACCTCTCTCTCTCTCTCTCTCTCTCTCTTTCTCTCTTTCTGCCTCTCCTTCTCTGTGTAACTCTGACTTTCAAATAAATAAATAAATCTTAAAAAAAATCAAAAAATACAATTAAAAGAAATGACATAGCCATCATGCCCATGCCTCCACCTTCTCCCAATAAAATACACAGCACTCTCAAAGTATTTAGAGAACTTCCCTGTGTACCTCAGCAATGTAACAAGTCCCTTGCTATACACATGTACAACTGATCTTTGTATAAGTCACTCCCATCACTTTTTTTTTTTTTTTTGACAGGCAGAGTGGATAGTGAGAGAGAGAGACAGAGAGAAAGGTCTTCCTTTTTGCCATTGGTTCTCCCTCCAATGGCCACTGCGGCCAGCACATCTCGCTAATCCGAAGCCAGGAGACAGGTGCTTCTCCTGGTCTCCCATGCGGGTGCAGGGCCCAAGGACCTGGGCCATCCTCCACTGCCTTCCCGGGCCATAGCAGAAAGCTGGCCTGGAAGAGGGGCAACTGGGACAGAATCCGGCACCCCAACGGGGACTAGAACCCGGTGTGCCGGCGCCGCAAGGCAGAGGATTAGCCTGTTGAGCCATTGCGCCGGCCACTCCCATCACTTTTAAAGTTAAATTGGGCATTTGATATCCTGTTAAAGAAATAAGGAAAGGGCTTCAAATATTCCCATTAGTGGCAGAAAGAAAAATACTCGTTTGCCAAACAACTATTTCTCTGAGAAATTCATTGGCCACACTTCATTTTCAGAATCTTCTCACTGAGCAACTGCTTTAAAATTTGGCATTCAGTAGGCATCCCACCCTGTTCATTTCTGTTTCCCAAACTCTGAGTATAAAGAGCCCGCCCATGGACACTCAACACATAGAAAACATCCTCCAGATGATTAAAAACAATAATGAGTAACTGAATCATGTTATAAAGCTTTCAGCTACTTCAAGGCAATTTCACATAAATAAAAGATTGCAGTAAGAGTATTTATATCAATAGACTGTATAACAGCTGTTGGTTCATAACTATACTAAGAGTTTAAAAGCCATAAAAGCTGGGGTAAGCACTGTGGCCTGCAGCGCCGGCACCCCATAGGGGCACTGGTTCGAGTCCTGGCTGCTCCACTTCTGATCCAGCTCTCTGCTATGGCCTGAGAAAGCACTAAAAGATGGCTCAAGTTTTGGGCCCCTGCACCCGTGTGGGAACCAGAAGAAGCTCTTGGCTCCTGGCTTCAGATTGGCCCAACTCCTGCCGTTGCGGCTATCTGGGGAGTGAACCAGCAAATGAAAGACCTCTCTCTCTCTGCCTCTGCTTCTCTATAACTCTGCTTTTCAAATAAAAAAATCTTTAAAAAATAAAAGTTATAAAGGCTAAACAAAAGATGGTGAGTAGACACTAGAAAACAATGGTGACAATGTTTTCCAAAATTATTTCCATTATAAGCGTTAAGTTACGTAACCTGTTGGGCCAGGTTTAATCCAGTTAGTACCAATTAGTGGCAAGTTACATATCCCTCAAATACAGAAAAGCACAGAATAACTAAAAATTCTATTTAAAATATGTAGAATTTCCTAAAAAGCCATGATATAATCTCATCTTGTTGTCTTACACAGACACATTTTTTAACCTCATAGAACTTTTCCAGATAATTTGCAAAAAACCGCTGTCAAAGTTATAACGAGAGCGGGCGTTTGAACCAGCAGGTAGTACGTTCATGTTCCACATCAAAGGACTCGGGTTCACTACCTGGCTCCTGTTCCTGACTGCAGCTTCCTGTGCCTGAGTGAGCTGTGATGGTTCATGCTCCTGCCACCCGTGTGAGAGACAGGGATCGAGTTCCCTGCTCCCAGATTCAACTTGGTTCAGCCTGGTCATTGTGGGCATTTGTTAGAGGAGCATATACGGACTGTCGCTGTCTTTCTCTTTTTCTCTCTCTCCCCCCATCATCCCTCCCTCCCCCACTGCCCCTCTGCCCCCCCCTTCTTCTCTCCCTTCTCTTTTTGCACACTCTCTCCTTCCCCACCCCCATCCCCCGTCAGGCTACCTTTTCTCTGTCCTTCCCAGCTCTGCCCCTCCAATTTTAAAAAATGTTATGATGTAGTAGAGGGATCAAGATCTTCTGCCATGTGTACACATTCTCTGGTTGTGCCATCTTGTGGGAATGTGAGTATACATTCATAATCAATGAATAAAAATATTAAATACTTCATAAAAAGTCTTCCCAAAGCTTACTCAACTTCACCTTCCAAATCGGTCAAGGATAATTTGAACAAGGAAACTAAGAAGTGGCAAGTGCCTATAAAGGTCCAATTAAGAATAAAATCTACAATTATTATGGCTGTCATTACTGATGCATTTACTGAGCACTAACTACGTGCAGGTACCGTGTGAAGCACACCACATAATGAATCCTTCATTCAATCCTCACGACTCCTTGATGAAAGTACACTTATCTTGATTACATGGATGAAGAATCAAATTTGGAGAAGTTGAGTGGACTGTCCATGTTGTGTCCATGGAATTTATATCCAGGAAAATCAAATTCCAAAGCTTAGCAATGCTCAATCTAAACTTTGCCATCACAAATTAAAATACAGAAGCAAGAACAAAGCATGGGTCACCAGTTATCAAAAGTTACAGAAATACAAATTAGAACACATACTCTCTCCTGGATGCTAGGGAAGATGATGACCTTCTTTTCATCCCAGGAAGAAAGCTTTCAAGCAAACCTTCAGAATTTAGAAAGTCTACCCACATAAAATGGTATGTGTGATTTATTTTCTCTAAGCAGCAAGATTAAAACTGAATGCTGTTGGGGCCGGCGCCGTGGCGCACTAGGTTAATCCTCCGCCTGCAGTGCCGGCATTCCATATGGGCGGCAGTTCAAGTCCCGGTTGCTCCTCTTCCAGTCCAGCTTTCTGCTGTGGCCTGGGAAAGCAGAAGATGGCCCAAGTGCTTGGGCCCCTACACAGCATGGGAAACCAGGCGTAGCTCTGGCAGTTGTGGCCATTTGGGGAGTGAACCAATGGAAGGAAGACCTTTCTCTCTGTCTCTTTCTCTCACTGTCTGTAACTCTACCTGTCAAATAAATAAAATCTTAAAATAAAAAAAAATCTGCTGCTGCAGCAGCCACCAGCACAGGAAAAGTCAGAAGTGCAATAACTGAAGGCCACAGAAACGATCCTGCTTCCAGGAAAAGGTCAAGCTCAATTTGGTATATTGCATTTAATCATAATAAATGTTTAAAATATGCAATATTGCTAAAATAATGTTTTCATTTTATGCATAGAAACTAAAATTTCAGTTTGTACAAGGTAGGCCTGAGTCATATGAAATTTATTCAGGTGGACTCTCTGTTCAACACCACCAGACAAATAAAACTTCATTCAATTGCTCATTGTCCAACAAATAAAGCATATTCTTTTTACTTTCCAGCTTCTACAACAATGGTAGCACCCATAAATGTAGCTCATCATAATCATTTAAAGTGCTTTTAATCATCTTTTCCTTTTCTAAAAGGAATGTGAACTAAGCTCTGAAAACAATTGGAAAATACAAAGAACTATAAATTATACAATGAGTGATCTGTAATGCTAATAACATTAATATCTGTGTATTATATTCCTTACTTTGATTCTTCTTTCATGTGAGCTACAAATGAAACAAACCCAACACAGTAACCTGCAAAGAAATAATGAGTTCAATAAGAGGAAGCACTCAAAATGATGGCTCATCTCATGGAAAAATGCTGTTCCCATGAACACCACTGTGGACAAAACAAATTCTGGATGGAGTACAACAGTGTATTGGTCTGCTCTGGAAACTGCTGAACTCATTTATAAACCATCAAAATGGTTAAGATAAATAAAATGCAAATTGACTTATTTGAAGTCATGTTTGGCTTCTTCATTATATGAATATATTAAAGAGAATAGGTTCTCGGGAAACAATAGGTCATCACAGAGATAGCTGCTGTAGCAAGAAAAATGACATGAATATTTAAGCAGGTGAGAATTAGCTGTCAGCAGAACTGCCAAGTGAGAATGAAACAGGTTCTGTTACAAATAGTGAACCAACTGGGATAACTGATACACAACACCACAGAAGACACAAAATAGAACCTCCTAGCAGCCCAAGATGGAGCTCTCTCTTACCCACAAATTCAACTAGACAGGTTCTCTACATTCCTCTGCCCTTTAATTACATTATCTAGAAACAACTATAATAAATGTATTACAAACAGTGCTGGTGCAGATAAAAATGTAGGGAATATTGGTAAGAGGCTTCAAGTGTCAGAACACAGAGAACACAAGAAGCAGCCTAGGTAGCGCTACACAACCTGGAAGCTAAAAGCAAAGGTAAATTTGAGATCTTGTTTTGTTTTCATTACTTTCCTTTGGAAATGGAAAGCTTTGTGAAATCTGTGGAACACACAGAATACATACCTGAAACTATCATTTTCTAATTTCTTTCACACAAAAGTAACAACTTCAAAAACAGACAAATGTTTTCAAAACAGAATCCATCAATTTAAGAAGCACTAAAGGAACTATCGTGTTTGTGTTTTGTAAATTTTGTTTAACAACCTCAGATTTTAAAAACACATAAGGAAGTGGCGTAGTGGACTAAGCTTCTGCCTGAGTCACCAGCATTCCACATGGGCACCAGTACATATCCTAGCTGCTCCTCCTTTGATCCAGCTCTCTACTACTGTCTGGAAAAGCAGCAGAAGATGACCCAAGTGCTTGGGCCTCTGCACTTGCATGGGAAACCCAGAAGAAGCTCCTGGCTTCGGATAGGGCCAGCTCCAGCCTCTGTGGCCATTTGGAGAGTGAACCAGTAGATGAAAGACCTCCCTGTCTCTCCCTGGCTCTGTGATTCTACTTGTCAACTAAATAAATAAGGGGCCAGCACTGTGGCGTAGCAAGTAAAACCAACACCTAGAGTGCCGGCATCCCATATGGGCACTGGTTTGAGCCTGGCTGCTCCACTTCTGATTCAGCTCTCTGTTATGGCCTGGGAAATCAGTGAAAGATGGCCCAATTCTTTGGGCCCCTGCACCGTGTGGGAGACCTGGAAGAAACTTCTGGGAGTAAACCAGTAGATGGAAGACCTCTCTCTTTCCCTTTGCCTCTACCTCTCTGTAACCCTGCCTTTCAAATAAATAAATAAATCTTTAAAAAATAAAATCTTTTTTATTTTTTATTTTATTTTTTTAATTTTCTTTAACTTTTATTTAGTAAATATAATTTTCCAAAGTACAGTTTATGGATTACAATGGTTATTTACCCAAAAAAATCTTCTCTCCCACCCGCACACCTCCCATCTCATGCTCCCTCTCCCATTCCATTCACATCAAGATTCATTTTCAATTATCTTTATATACAGAAGATCGATTTAGTATATATTAAGTAAAGATTTCATCAGTTTGCACCCACACAGAAACACAAAGTGTAAAATACTGTTTCAGCACTAGTTTTAGCATTAATTCACATTGGACAACACATTAAGGACAGAGATCCTACATGAGGAGTAAGTACACAGTGACTCCTGTTGCTGCCTTAACAATATGACACTCTTGTTTATGGCGTCAGAAATCTCCCTAGGCTCTAGTCATCAGTTTCCAAGGCTATGGAAGCCTCTTGAGTTCGCTGACTTCGATCTTATTAGACAAGGTCATAGTCAAAGTGGAAGTTCTCTCCTCCCTTCAGAAAAAGGTACCTCCTCCTTTGATGGCCCATTCTTTCTACTGGGATCTCACTCGTAGAGACTGATTTAATATCCATATCACTGAAATATTTTCCCCAGCCACCTCTACCAGGAACTTAAAGGCTTATACCCTGATTTTTTAAAAGGTCATGTAAAATGAAGCCATGTCCAACAGACCTCCCCGGCTTCTCGGCCTCTACTATCCACTCTCTCCTCCTCTAATCTCTCACTTTTCTAACAGAAACACCATAGAGCTTGGATTTAATTTTTGTTTTCGCATTTTGTTAAATTTTATCTTAGAAAACTATTCCCCAGCTTGCAACAGCACAGGGACCAGATGCCTGCATCCACACCCTCATCGATGCCACAGTCTCAGAGGACCAGGTGCATCACTGGCCACTGAACTCATCTGTGAAAAGCTGGCCTCAATACTGTTCTCTGGTTGAACTGAAAAATCTCAGGCAAGTGGGTCCCTTAGACAACTTTTTATTTTTATTTTAAAGCTATTTCTATTCAAGTTTATTTTCATATTTTTACACATGCTATACAAACAGGAACTATCCTTTATTTTTAAAACAAAAGCCTTATTAAAATATAATTTACATAGCATGAAATTAACCATTTACAACATGTACAGTTTATTTATATTTAGATATTTTTATATATACCACTACTCTCATCATTATTTAATTAAAGAAGCAAATATAACTTTAAACAATTTTTTTGTTCTTGTTTTAAAATATTATTTAAGGCATACGAACTTCATGTAGTTCATGTATACAGATTTAGGAACGTGGTTATACTTCCTACCCTCTCCTTCCTCCCGTTCACGCTCCTACTCTTCCTCTTCCTTCCACTCCAATTCCCTCTCAGTTTTCACAATGATCTACTTTCAGTTTACTTTATGCTCATAAGATTAACCCTACAGTAAGAGTTTAACAAACACTAAGAAGGAAAAAACACTGTTCCTCAGCAGTAGACAAAGACTATAAACAACCATGGTAGCTCAATATATCAATTTCACTCCTAAACATTACATATTTTGGTACTCCATTAGTTACCCCAGATCAGGAAAAACATATGGTATTTGTCTTTTTGGGACTGGCTTATTTCACTAAGTACAGTGGCTTCTAGTTGCATCCATTTTGTTCCAGACAGGATTTCATTTTTTTCATGGCTGAGTAGTATTCCATAGTGTATGTATACCATAATTACTTTATCCAGTCATCAGTTGATAGAATCTGAGTTGATTTCATATCTTAGCTATTGTGAATTGAGCTGCAATAAACTTGGGGTTACAGATAAAACAAAATGAAATCAGCATATTAGAGTTGTTTAAATTCCCAGGAGTAGGACTGCTGGGTCACATGGTAGATCTATTTTCAGATTTCTGAGGTATCTCCATACTGTCTTCCACAATGGTTTTACTAATTTACATTCCCAGCAACCGTGGATTAGGGAACATTTTCCCCCACATCTCACCAGCATTTGTTGTTTGTTGGTTTCTATATGAGAGTCATTCTAACTGGGGCGAGGTGAAACCTCACTGTGGTTTTTATTTGCATTTCTCTGATGGCTAGTGATCATGAGCATTTTTTTCATGTGTCTGTTGGCCATTTGAATTTCCTCTTTTGAAAAATGCTTTCTCAAGTCTTTGCCTTTTTTTTTTTTTATTTGACAGGCAGAGTTATACAGTGAGAGAGATAGAGAGAAAGGTCTTCTTTCCATTGGTTCACTCCCCAAATGGCCGCTGCGGCCAGCGCTGCGCTGATCCGAAGCCAGAAGCCAGGTGCTTCCTCCTGGTCTCCCATGTGGGTGCAGGCGCACAAGCACTTGGGCCATCCTCCACTGCCCTCCCGGGCCACTGCAGAGAGCTGGACTGAAAGAGGAGCAACCAGGACTAGAACCCGGCACCCATACGGAATGCCGGTGCCACAGGCAGAGGATTAACCAAGTGAGCCACGCCGCTGGCCCCTCAAGTCTTTGCCCTTTTCTTAACTGGACTGTTTCATTGTTGAGTTTTCTGAGCTCTTTATACATTCTGGATATTAATCCTTTATCAGTTGCGTAGTTTGCAAATATTTCCTCCTGTCTGTCGACTACCTTGTCACTTTGCTGAGTGATTCTTTTGCAGTGCAGAAGTTTCTCAGCTTGGTGTAACCCCATTTGTCTATTTTGGATTTGATGGCCTATGCTTCTGGGGTCTTTTCCAAGAAGTCTTTGTGCCAATGTCTTGCAGAGTTTCCCCCAATGTTCACTTCTAGTAATTTGATGGTATCAGGTCATAGACTCAGATGACTGGTCCATTTTGAGTTGATTTTTTTTTTATATAATGTGTTAAGGCAAGGTTCTTCTTGTTTCACACTTCAGCACACAGATCCAATTTACCCAGCACCATTTGTTGAAGAGACTGTCCATATATAGGGATTGATTTTAACTCCTTTGTCAAAGATAAGTGGGTTGTAGATGCATGGATTGATTTCTGGTGTTTCTATTCTGCTCCATTGGTCTACATGTCTATTTTTCTGCCAGTACCAGGATGTTTTGATTATAACTGCCCTGTAGTATGTCTTAAAATCTGGTATTGCAATGCCTCCAGCTTTGTTTTGGCTGTATAAGATTGTTTTAGCTATTTGGGGTCTCTTGTGTTTCCATATGAATTTTAGCATTGCTTTTTCTAGATCTGAGAATAATGTCATTGGTATTTTGAATGGGAGCACATTGAATCTGTAAATTGCCTTCAGTAGTATGGACATTTTGATGATATTAATTCTTCAATCCACAAACATGGAATATTCTTCCATTATTTTGTGTGTGTCTTCTTCTATTTCCTTCTTTAATGTTTTAAAATTTTCATAGTAAATATCTTTACCCTAGGCTAACTGTCCACTGCACCAAAATCACTTGGTACAGTGGCAGTAAACTCAGGCTCAAGTACATCTATATGCCCATTTCTTGAGTATTTCTTGTCAGGGCAAAATGAACATAGAAATCTCATGTGTATGTTACCTCTGAAATAATCTATTATGATTTTTTTCTAAGCAGGTTTTTACAAACCATAAATAGATTATAAATAGATTATATTCTATCAAAAACACATAGTATTTTCTTTTCTTTGTAGAAACATACTTTCTGCAGCAGCAATCCATATCTATTTTAATATATTAAATTTTTAATAATACTTAAAATGGTTTTGACATTCAATTGCACAAAACAAAAGCAAAGGAAATGTTTAAGATGTCACAGACCAATATCTAATATCTCCCAGAGAAATGTCAGAGAGCCACAGATGTGAAATACAGATCTGGAAGATGTCGTCAGCTGTAGTGTGAATGACCCACTTTGAGGTTCTCTGGCATTTCATTGTGCCTGGGTCAAGAGTAGACAATTGAAATTATACCACTGACCACATAACAGCAGTAAAATTTTTAAATGCCCTAACTTGTGATCAGATAACTCCAGAAATGTTTTCCTCTTCTGGAATTCAGTACATGAGACAAAAAAAGGAAGGAAATACATTTGATCTTAAAAGTATTCATAAATTTTCAAGGATAGATTCCAAAGATGATCAGGGACTTTTATCAACCATGAAATTTGTCAACATGGTTATCTAGCAATCCACACATACAAGCCCTCAACCTTGACAGAGTAGAAATTAAGGAGGCACTAACAAAAATGTGAACCATCACAGGTTATTTAAGACTTTAGATTACTTTCACATAACTACAAATGTCTCATTTTTCTGTGCATATATGCAGAGATATAACAAATGATAGATGGATAGACATAAATAGCTAATGAGTAGTGAAATCCTAGCAATGGAGGAGACCAACTCAGTTGTGCCAACAGTCTCAGACAGAAGTGCATGCATGGGATGATTCAGAGGGCAGCTGACACAAGAACCCCAATCTTGCAACAGTGATGTGCAATACGCATTCTTGGGCCCTGCCCTCTGGAGCTTACAGCCTGGCTGCTCATATCTTCCCCATGGCAATGCACTACAACCTCATAAGCTGGCACCAGCTCTAGCCACAGAAGCAAATTCTTTGAGCCCTAATACTATCATTCCTTGATGAAGATTAAATGATGTATCTCCCTTAAAATTGAAGATTGAGCTAATGTGCATAGCAGCACATTATAACCTGTCATGTGCAACACAAATGGGACCTGAAGTGCCCCTGTTTTAACAGGGAGGACTGTCTTCTCCAGCCACCGTTCTCCAGTATGCCACAATGTTGGACAGCACAGAGGTTTTCAGATCTACTTGAGAAGCACACACTTATAAGCAAAGTTACACAAATAGTTGAATGTTCACATGCTTGAGTACTCCACGTTGTGGGAGACATAGAAGAAAACCAGGGTTGGTTCTTTTGCTCGAGAAGTCAAAGTTTCACCAGGCAAACAGAAGAAGCATGCATGAAATAGCAGCAAAACTAACACTTGACTGAAGGGCTAAACCAGGAAGTGAGGCTTACTTCAAAAACTAAAGGGAAAGGAAGCATTTTCAATGTCAACTGACAAAATGTTTATCAAAAGGCACTGCAGCAGGAAGACAAAGCCTCTACAAAGGTGTACAGGTAGGAATACACCTGTGGCTTGGCCAGAGACGGTCTTAAATAGTGAGTGGTAAAAGGAGCAGAAGTTGTTCAGACTGTGGAGACTCAAATACCAAGGAAAGTTTTTTTTTAGCATCATTTTTTTCAACTTTTATTTAATATAAATTTCCAAAGTACAACTTTTGGATTATAGCAGCTTTTCGCCCCATAATCTCCCTCCCACCCACATCCCATCTCCCACTCCCTCTCCCATCCCATTCTTTATCAAGATTCATTTTCAATTATCTTTATATACAGAAGATCAACTTAGTATACACTAAGTAAAGATTTCAACAGACTGCACCCACACAGGCACACAAAGTATAGAGTACTGTTTGAGTAGTAGTTTTACCATTAATTCTCATAGTACAACACATTAAGAACAGAGATCCTACATAGGGGGCAGGTGCACAGTGACACCCCTTGTTGATTTAACAATTGACACTCTTATTTAAGATGTCAGGAATCACCCGAGGCTCTTGTCATGAGCTGCCAAGGCTATGGAAGCCTCTTGAGTTCACAAACTCCGACCTTATTTAGAGAAGGCCATAGTCAAAGTGGAAGTTTTCTCCTCCCTTCAGAGAAAGGTATCTCCTTCTTTGATGGCTCATTCTTTCCACTGGGATCTCACTCACAGAGATCTTTCACTTAGGTCATTTTTTTTTTTCCAGAGTGTCTTGCCTTTCCAAGGAGTTTTTAAATTTAATCTAGGGGCCGGCACAGTGGCGTAGTGGGTTAAGTCACCATCTGCAGTGCCAGCATTCCATGTAGTCACCAGTTTGAGTCCTAGCTGCTCCACTTCCCATTTAACTTTCTGTTAATGTGCCTGGGAAAGCAGCAGTAGATGGCCCAAGTACTTGGGCCCCTGCACCTATGTGGGAGACTCAGATGAAGCTCCTGGCTCAGGCTTCAGCCTGGCCCAGCCCAACTCTGGCTGTTGTAGCCATCTATGGAATGAACCAATGGATGAACGATCTCCCTCTCTCTGTCTCTAATTCTGACTTTCAAATAAATAAATAAATACATAATTAACTTAAGCTAATACTCCTAAAACATTGATTAGATAGACCCTTGGGTCACACGACTATCACCATGGAACATGTTGGCAATGGTAAGAGAATTTCAAAGGAAAGAGCTTAACTAGAAAAGGTTTAATGAGGTACAAAACTGAATCAGAAGTAGGCTCATTTCAGAGCCAATTCCTTGCTCATTTTCCAATGCAAACACATGAATCAGAAGAAGTAGATCTAATTTCAGATAAGCCAGGTTAGGTAGAGATATGACTGTCACTGTCACGTGGTTTGCTGAGCTGGGAGGCTGCACAGGTTTCAGGAGATACATTTGGAGGTCACAGAAAGGCAAGTTGCAATCCTATATGAACCTGAAAAAGTTACTCGATCTCTTTTCCCAAGTTTCCTCATATACACAGTAGACTACTCCCTCTGCACAGGATTTCTTAGGGAAAGAAAAAAAAAAAAAACTTCTAAAAGTTTTAAATCATACATAAAGGCTAATTGAATAAGAACATCACATTTTGCTAGTTGATGAGCACCCTAATGGTAGGGACTATAAAGGGTTTTATTCTCTAGTGCAAATCCAGAGCCTGTCGCCATCCCAAACATTTTTAGGAATGCAGTAAGTCTTTGATATTGTGTCAGACTCAAATTTAATGCAACATATCCTTAGTGAGCACCAATTAGGTGCTGAGTACTTAGTAGGCCCTAGGGCTCAAGTGGTGAAGAAACCAGCAAGGGCTCCTGACCTCACCCAGTGTATGGTCTAGTGGGGAAGGCAGGTATGATACAAAAAAAAAAAAAAGTGTAAAGGTGCAAAGCCCACAAAACAGCTATGTAAGTCTAGAGCAAGAATGAGGCAGATTTAACTGACTCTATAAAGTCAGAAAAGCCCTTCAAGCTCAACAAATAACAGTCATCAATTACTCCTATAATTTTCCAGAGCAAGACACGGTATTAAGATTTAACTGCCTGTTGATTTAAATGTAGATTCCTTTTTCAAAGATTGCTTCATTACATTTCAAAGACTGATACATTAAAAAGGGGAGTGTTTCACAACAAAAGTGGAGGGAGGGCCTGGCTTCCTTGTGAGAACACAGGTATCTTAGGTAGGAACCAAAGCATGTTCACCCATAATCAGCTTTTTACCAGAAAGACCTTAATTACTGTAAGCAATCTGTTTAGTTATAGGTCTGTCTTAAAAGGAACATGTTCTCTAATTTCAAATATATTCCAAGTAACCCATTTTGAAATTTTATGAATTTTCACGACTGGAGCCATGAATGTTAACCTCCAAAGTAACCAATATTTATTGAGTTTCTCCCCTGTGTAAGATATCAGAGAAGGACATCAAGGAAAATAGGAAAAGATTTAAGATATAACTATCACAAAATATATAATCTATGTAGGGAAAAGATATGACAGGAATTCAAAATAAACGGCAAATAAAGTCTAGTTAGAAACCTAAGTTTCATGAAGACTAGAGTGACTGTCTTTTTTGATCACCAGTTACTACCTTAAAAGGCAGCAAAGAAGGGAGCTGTGGTACAGCAGGAAGTGCTGCCACTTGCCACGCTGACATCCCATCTCAGTGTGCCAGCTGGAGTCCCAGCTGCTCCACTTCCAACACTTCCCAGTTAATACACCTGGGAAGGCAGCAGAAGACAGCGCAAGTACTTGAGCCCCTGCCACTCACATGGGAGACCTGGATAGAGTTCCTGGCTCCTGGCTTTGGCCTGGCCCAGATCTCACTTTTGTACTCATTCAGAGTGAACCAGTAGATAGAAGTGTCTGCCTATCTTTAAAAAAAAAAGAGGCAGCTAGACAAAGGGAAAGAAGGAACCAAGCCATGGATTAAGCAAGGAAAGCAATGTTGCAAGAGGCTCCAGGAAAAATTTCATGGTGAGTAAGAATCAAGGGCCAAAAATGGTAGTCAGGGAAAATCAAACAAAAAGGGAGAGGGAAGACAAGTTGAGGAGATGGAAAGCATGAAGGCCATGACTGGGAATTCATGCAGAGAAGTCAAAAATAAGGCCAGAAATGTGGATGAAGCTCACACTTCCCAAAAATTTAAATGTCAACCTGAGGCATGGGGGCTTGAGTGGGTTGGCTACAGAAAGTTTAGATGGTTCGTAAGAGAAGAATGTGATCAAAAAGCACCTGACAGACCTTGACAGATGCTGTGGCAGACACTGCTGCCGAAACCCCTGCAAGAAATGAGAACCTAGGCGAGGGCAGGCCCAGCATGAACAGCTCGCAACCACCAGTTCTCTGACTCCCTGGAAGTCACAGCAGTAGCCAGAAAACTTACTCAACATTTTACCACCTGGCAGCACTAAGCACTGCCATCGATATTTTGACACAATCCTGAAAACTCAGAAAGGAGGGAGTTTCACAGATTAAAAATTACAACTCAGAGCTGGCATCTCCACCTAGCAGACTGAGCCGCCACCTGCAATGCCAGCATTCCATATGGGCACCAGTTCTGTCCCGGCTGCTCTACTTCCAATCCAGCTGGGAAAAACAGCAGAAGATGGTCCAAGTGTTTGGGCCCTTGTCACCTACATGGGAAACTCAGATGAGGTTCTTGGCTCCTAGCTTTGGCCTGACCCAGCTCTGGCTGTTTGCAATCACTGGGGATTGAACCTGCAAATGGAAGATATATTCATTCATTCATTCTCTCTCTCTCTCTCCCCCCTCTCCCCCCCCCTCTTTCCCTGTAACTGATTTTCAAATAAATATATATTTTTAAATTAAGATGCAACAAAAAATTAGGACTCAAGAAGTTAAGCAAGTGTGATGGTCTATCTGACTCACAGCTTCCTGGTCTGAACCACTGCATTGCTAAGTCAGTCAGGAAGGGGCACTGAGACTTAAAAATCACTATATTTTCAAATCTGGGTGACTAGGGGAATGATGACACCACCAATAAAAACAGAATACAAGAAAGACATTGAGTTTCAGCATGCTGTATCTGGGGTTACAGAAGAGACAACGAAAACTGAAGAGCAGACCAGAACAAAAAAGTATAGCATCAAAGGCAGGTGTGAGGGCCAGCGCTGTGGTGCAGTGGGTAAATGCCCTGGCCTGAAGTGCCGCCATCCCACATGAGCGCCGGTTTGAGACCCAGCTGCTCCACTTCCAATCCAGCTCTCTACTATGGCCTAGAAAAGCAGTAGAAGATGGCCCAAGTCCTTGGGCCTCTGCACCCTCTTGGGAGACCCGGAAGAAGCTCCTGGCTCCGGATCAGTGCAGCTCAAGCTGTTTTGGCCAATTGGGGAGTGAACCATCCCATGGAAGACCACCCTCCCCCTGGCCACGCCCCCCGCTGTGTGTGTGTGTGTGTGTGTGTGTGTAACTCTGACTTTTAAATAAATAAATCTTAAAAAAAAAAAGTGGGTTATGGATTAGGGCTGGGATACACAGACCTAGGAATTAACTGCAAAAGGGTAGCAATTTCATAGAACATTCAATCATTCAATAACCAAGTGTTCTGTGAATACCTACGCCAAGCACAAGGCTAGCCTGTGGAAGGAAACACCACCAGAAGTTTATACTTTTAAAGATATGACAGACTGCCTTAGTGGGAAGAAGTTAATGAGACCTTTGAGAAACACCCACATGCAGGGGTGAGAAAGGAAGACAGCAAGCAGAGAATACCAGGCTGGACACAAAAACACTACAGAGTGAGGTGAAAACTCTAATACC
Organism: Lepus europaeus; assembly: GCF_033115175.1. Taxonomy (NCBI): domain Eukaryota; kingdom Metazoa; phylum Chordata; class Mammalia; order Lagomorpha; family Leporidae; genus Lepus; species Lepus europaeus. The sequence continues at coordinate 101,930,191 of NC_084831.1, forward strand.
ATGATTTCAGCAAAGCAATGGCAACAGAAGCCACCTGCAGACGGCAACGACTTTCTAACAGCACACTGGATTAACAGACCATGAAGCTCAAAATGCTCCTTAACAAATCTAAGTGGACACAAGCAAGTATTTAGCTCTCTATGAGGATACAGTGTTTCAAAAATGTGAACTTACATTGCTACAAACCAAGAGGCAGAGGCTGACAATAAATCAAGATGCAAAAGAAACAAAGAATATAGGCCAGGATTGTGGCTTCAGGGTAAAGCTGCCACCTGCAGTGCCAGCATCCCAAATGGGCACTAGTTCAAATCCCAGCTATTCCACTTCCAATCCAGCTCTCTGCTATGGCCTGGGAAAGCAGAAGATGGCCCAAGTACTTGTGCTCCTGCACCAGCATGGGAGACCCAGAGGAAGCTCCTGGCTCCTAGCTTCAGATGGGCACAGCTCCAGTCATTCTGGCCAATTGGGAGTGAACCAGCAGATGGAAGACCTCTGTCTGCCTCTTCTCTCTCTCTGTCTCTCTCTCTCTCTCTCTCTCTCTGCCTTTCCTTCTCTAACTCTTTGAAATAAATAAATAAATCTTTAAAAAAATATTTCATTACATCCTATGTTAGAAGCATTTTTTTCAGTGTATGTGACTTAAGGTTAACTACATATTTTGATAGCAAAAAAAAAAAATCTACAGTGTAACAAACCATAAGTAAAAAGTACTTTGAAGGCATATTTTTAATGTATTTTTACATCTACATGAACCCAACAAAAGAACATCTAAATATAATTCAATGATCCACACTTATTAATGAATCAGATATAGTTTCCACTCAAGTTCTTCTCCAATACATATGTAGTTACCATTCACAAAAATAATAAATCAGAGTCTGGCATTGTGGTGCAGTGTGTTAAGCTGCTGTCTGCAATGCTGAATGCTGGTTCAAGTCCTGGCTGCTCTGCTTCCAATCCAGCTCCCTGCTAATGTACCTGGGAAATCAGCAGCAGCAGATGGCTCATGTCCTTGACCCCCTATACCCACATGGGAGACCTCGATGAATTCCAGTCCTGGTCCAGTCCCAGAAGTTGGAGCCATTTGGAGAATCACCCAGTGGATGAAAAATCTCTCTCCCACTCTTACTCTTTCTCTGTCACTCTGTCTTTCAAATAAGTAAAATAAATCCTTCAAGTAATAGCAATAGGAGCCAGCATGGTGGCACAGCAGGTGAAGCCACCACCTGCTATGCCAGCATCCCACATGGGTGCTGTTTGAGTCCAACCTGCTCCACTTCCAATCCAGCTCCCTACTAACGGGCCTGGGAAAGCAGTGGAAGATGGCCCAAGTATTTAGGCCCCTGGCACCCATGTGGGAGACCTGGATGGAGTTCCAGGCTCCTAACTTCACCCTGGCCCAGGCCTGGCCATTGTAGGCATTTGGGGAGTGAATTAGGAGACAGAAGATTCCTTTCCGTCTCTCCCACTCTTTGTAACTTTTCTGAAATAAATAAATAAATAATTTTTAAAAATAAAATAAGTCAGTCATCAATCATAAATTTACATTTAGGAAAATAAAAACAAGTCACTGTCTTGAAATATTCTCTCGATAGTCATCCTAAAAACAAATTTTACATCTACTTTTAGATGACAATATATTAAAGCTGTACTGAACAGTAATGTAGTTTTATAGAGAAAATGTAATATAACTATTGTTTGAATCAAATTCACTATGTAATGATTATATTACTGCTCATCATTTTCATCAACTTAAGCATGTGATTTCATTTATAGAGGAAAGGAATATAAAATGTATTGAATTTGGACTAACCCTATTTTGTGGCTCCAATGGGTCTGTTTTAATCAAATTTCCATGTGGCAGATAACTTTAGAGAGTTTGTCTTTTAGCCTATTCATAAGATTAACTGGAAATTTGTCTATAATTCTGGATAGATCTTACATGTTAAAGCACAAAAAGCGGCCAGCGCCATGGCTTAACAGGCTAATCCTCCACCTTGCGGCGCCGGCACACCAGGTTCTAGTCCCGGTCGGGGCGCCGGATTCTGTCCCGGTTGCCCCTCTTCCAGGCCAGCTCTCTGCTGTGGCCCGGGAGTGCAGTGGAGGATGGCCCAAGTCCCTGGGCCCTGCACCCCATGGGAGACCAGGAGAAGCACCTGGCTCCTGGCTTCGGATCAGCGAGATGCGAGAGATGCGCCGGCCACAGCAGCCATTGGAGGGTGAAGCAACGGCAAAAAGGAAGACCTTTCTCTCTGTCTCTCTCACTGTCCACTCTGTCAAAAAAAAAAAAAAGCACAAAAAGCCTAACAGTTTATATTGGCAAACAACACTCTGTTAAAGATGAGAAAGCACAGCATGCAGAGATTAAACAGCTTTCCCAAGTTGACATGAACGATAGATGGAGAGGAGACCATATGCAACATGCATAACTTCCTGTAAGCATGTTAAAGCTTTTTAAGCACATATTATAATTACACAGGTAAACGTTATTACTAATGTGTGCATACAAAGACCTATAGAATGTTAACATCCATAAATAAATAAAACCAATTTATTAACATTTAAACCACATTATGAAATCACAGTAAAACATGCAGAATCTTTAAGAACAGGTTTAAACTTGAAGACACACAATCAATGTCCCAGAAACAGAAGTCAGAAACATAGAAATTTAATATATAATAATGGTAACTTTAAAAAAAAGTGAGAGAAGAAATTGACACTGGTTCTCATCTGAAGATGGTAGGATAACTTTCCTATGAAATAATTCCTCAAAATCACTTCAATGAACAGTAATATTAGTAATATTTTCTTTAGTAATATCTAGAAATGTAATATCAGTTGAAATGTCTCCAGTTTTTGCTTCTACCAGAAAGAGTCATTTTTTTCTTTCAAAAACATGGCATACAACAATTTCAATATCTAAATATCCCTGAAGAAGGAGATGTATAATGATGCTCTGCTGCACCAGACTTCACGAACGGCTTGTAGCACAATAAGAACACCACTGAACAATGCTACTATCTAAGGGATTTATTAAACCAAAGTTAATAGTTGAAAAAATAGGTAAAACAGAAGCTCACTGTTATCAACATGGTCATATGCTAACAAAATTATGGATCCAATAACAGGCACAACATCTCCACTAAATAATAGAGAAGAGGAAAAACCTCAAAATACAACATAGGAGTTGGCACCATGCTGATCCGAAGGCAGGAGCCAGGTGCTTCTCCTGGTCTCCCATGGGGTGCAGGGCCCAAGCACTTGGGCAATCCTCCACTGCACTCCCGGGCCATAGCAGAGAGCTGGCCTGGAAGAGGGGCAACCAGGACAGAATCCAGTGCCCCGACCGGGACTAGAACCCGGTGTGCCGGCGCTGCAAGGCGGAGGATTAGCCTAGTGAGCCATGGCGCCGGCATACTGCTAATTTTTAGAATTATTTTTAAAAGTTCCTTTATTTTTATTTGAGAAGCAGAGAGAGAAAAACAGCGAGAGCAAGAGCGCACGCAAATGAGCACTCCCATTCTGTTTCACTCCCCAAATATCTCTGCAACAGCGAGGGGCCAAAGCCAGAAGTCTGGAGCTCATCTGACAGGAATCCAACTACTTGATGCTGCCTCCCAGGGTGCACATTAGCAGGAGCTGGAGTAGGGACCAGAGCCAGTGACTGAATCCAGGAACTCTGATTTGGGGGCCTTAATCTCTAGGCCAAACATCAACCCCTTTTTTTCAATTTCAATTTAAGAGACAGAGATAGAATACTCCCATCTACTGGTTCTCTCCATTGCCCACAATGGCCAGGACTGAAGCCAAGCACCCCATCCAGGTCTCTCTCATGGGCAGCAGAGACCTAACTACTTGAGCCATCACTGCTGCCTTCCAAGCTGCACGTTAGCAGAAGTTGGAATAAGGAGCAGAAAGCCAGGAACCAAATCCAGGCACTCCAATGCAGGACACTGGTGTCTTTTTTTTTTTTTTTTAAGAATTTTATTTACTTGTTTCAAAGGCAGAGTTTCAGACAGAGAGATCTTCATCCACTGGTTTACTCCTCAAGTGGCCTCAACGGCTGGAGTTGGTGCCAAGCTGAAGCCAGGAGCCAGAAGCTTCTTAGGAGCCAGGAGCTTCTTACGGGTCTCCCACATGGGAAGCCAAAGAGCCCAAGCATGTGGGACATCTCCCAATGCTTTCCCAGGAGCATTAGCAAGGAGCTGGCCTACAGTGGAGCAGCCAAGACTGGAACCAACGCCCAAATGGGATACTGGCACCAGAGGCGACAATTTAACCCACCATGCCACAGCAATGGCCCAAGAAAGGATCTTTCTTATGCATGCTTACGACATATATGAATTAGACTTACTCGATCTGCTCAAACTGTATTTGGGGAAAAATATCATTTCTTCTCATGTCACATCACCATCCAAGCCACGGACTGATCATTCTTTCCTTCTGGCTACCACTCCACCTTTGCCCACACCTCAAATGTCACCCACAGAAGGTTGTATCATAATATATATTTACATACCTAGCTGCCAAGACAAAGAAACAAAGCTTCCCATGCAGTGTAAAGTATCGTCTTGAATTCCCTGTGTCTCAGCATCCAGAAGAAGGGTTCAGTAGACTCAGGCAATAGAATGAGGGATTTTTGAGGCAAATTTTACCCCATGCCCAAAAAAGTGATTTCAATCAGATAATACACTTTAAGTGATGTATTAGATAAAGATATTATCTAACATAAATCACAATATATTAAGCAAACTGTGAGATTTAAATCATGACTTTCACTTTTTAAGTTTCATATGTTATAGACCCACACAGGTTGTATTGTACACAATTAAATATATTGTATTAGGTTAATTTGTTTTCCTCATAACATGGCCTAGATTTTTCTAATCACTACTATCAAATTAATTTTTTCAGATTAAGAAAAATGTTTACATCACTGTAATTTACCAGTTTTGATGTGTAACCAAAATATAATGCACTGCACATAAGGGGCATCATTTGAGCTTCCTCAAGTGTATACACCTGTGAAACCAATCCCACAGTCGAAGTAATAGACAGCCCCACTGCCCTCATTAGCGTCCCAGAAATCCTTCACACCCCTTTGTTCTGTCCTTTCTCCTCCCTGTCCGTAGCAGCTACCAATCTGCTCTCTGTAACTATGAATTAGCTTGTGTTCTCCACAGGTTTATATAAATGGACTTACACAGCATATTTCTGTTTAGTGGATTGGTTTGGTTTCAGAATTGCTTAACTCAAACTCAAGTTAGAAACCACCCCTGTGGTTATCAGGCCTTATCATTTTCTCACCCATGGCAGTTGCTTTGGAATCACTATTTAGGTCTCCCAAAAATTCAAATGTTGAAATCCTAACACCACCTCAGACAGTGTTAAGAAGTGGGCAGGCCTAGAGCCCAAGGCAGCATCTTCACCCTCCCAGCATGCAAAGGCATCCTGTGTGAGTCAGGAAACAGGCTCTCTCACCCTACAGAGAACCTGCCATCCTCTCCATCCCACCTTCAGAGCTGTGAGAAAGCTACCCAGTCTGGGGCATTTTGTGAGAGTAGCCCAAAGGGACTGAAACAGCACACCTTGAACTCTTCCTTCCAGGACTCTCTGAACAGTATCCAAACACTTGGATCACATTTTGGAGAATGGATGTAGTAACGGATGTGACTTCTCTCCATTCCCCTCATCAATAACTGGAATTTGTCAACAATCCATTGCAGCTTTGAAGACAAAGAATTTTTTAAATCCGATGCATATCATTGTTGTTTTAAGACTAAATACCCAGGGGCTAGTACTGTGGCACAGCACATTAAAGCCATGGCTTGCAGCACCAGCACCCTATATGGCCATGAGTTCAAGTCCCAGCTGCTCCACTTCTAATCCAGTGGAAGATGGCCCAAGTGCTTGGGACCCTGTACCCATGTAGGAGACCCACAGGAAGCTCCTGGCTCCAGCCTGGCCCAGCACAGTCACTACAGCCATTTGGGGAGACTAAACCAGCAGATGGAAGACTTCTCTTGTCTGTATCTCTTTCTCTCTCGGTAACTCTTTCAGATAAATAAAATAACTTAAAAAAAAAAAAACTAAATACCTAAGCCTAAATAACAAATCTACTATTATAAATTCTAGTTATGTAAAGAATTTTGAGTGTTCCTAAACAATAGATGCCAACTTGATAACCAAGTTTATTCACCAGACAATATTATGACAAAAGCTATAAACTCTCAAAATTAAACAATAAAGACTTACTGATTCTCTGCAAGACTGATGTTTAACAGCATGAAAGTTTCTGTATTAGTAAAAAGGAAAGACTGTCTCCTGGCTTCCTCTCAGTATATCAACAAGAATATGACATTTGAGTTTCTGATCATGCAAATGTACTATATACAAAGAAAATTTAAGAAACTGTAGACTTAAGTGATGAGATTTATTTATTTTACTGACAGCAGACATAAACAGCATGTGCATACCTATTTGAAAGATGTGAAATATGAGATTGGGGCGGGGAATCTTCTATCCACTGGTCCACCACCCAAAAGCCTGTAACAGTTGGGCCAGACCAAAGCCAGGGCCTAGGAACTCAACTAGGGTCATCCATGTGGGTGGCAGGGACCCAAGTATTTGAGCCACCAATGCACATGTCTTCCAGTATGTGCATTGGCAATCAGAAGTGGGAATCATAAGTTTAAGAGGGAGGACTCCGAGCAGGTACACTAATATGAGATGCAACTGTCCCAAGTGACAACTTTTAAGCACTGTGCCAACCGGCTGCCCCATGAATCCTAGTTTGATTATGCATTAAAAAATTTTGGGCCGGCACCGTGGCTCAATAGGCTAATCCTCCGCCTTGCGGCGCTGGCACAACCGATTCTGTCCCGGTTGCCCCTCTTCCAGGCCAGCTCTCTGCTATGGCCCGGGAGTGCAGTGGAGGATGGCCCAAGTCCTTGGGCCCTGCACCTGCATGGGAGACCAGGAGAAGCACCTGGCTCCTGGCTTTGGTGCGCTGGCCGCAGCGGCCATTGGAGGGTGAACCAACGGCAAAGGAAGACCTTTCTCTCTGTCTCTCTCACTATCCACTCTGCCTGTCAAGAAAAAAAAAAAAATTGAAGAATGCAAAGAAATTTAAAAAATTACAGAAACCCTAATAAATGTGCAAAACAGCTAGAGTTATAAGTCAAAGCCACTACTAATTCTGTATAACCATCAGAAATGGGTACATATGTTCACCAACAGACATATACAGGATACTCAAGGCAGCATTTTCTATAATATCAAAACTTAGATAAAAACAGGAAAGTAGATAGTGTTATATTCATAAACAATGTGGATAAATCTCAAAATGTAACACTGGATGGAAGATGAGACACAACAATGTATTATGTATGACTTCATTTATATTAAGTTTAGAAAAAGAAACATGAGGGGCAGGAATTTGGCACAGCAGTTAAGAAACCCCTTGGGATAACCGCACTCCGTATCACACTGCACTCCGCCCTGGCTCCACATTATTACAGCTTCCTGCTGACGTACATCCTAGGAGCAGCAGGTGATGATGGCTCCAGTAGTTGGGTCCCTGCCACCCATGTGGGGGGAGACCCAAAATGAGTTCACACCTTTTAGCTTTGGCCTGACCAAGTCCTGACCATTGTAGGCATTTGGACAGTAAACCAGCAGTTGGAAGCTCACTTGCTTTCTCTCTCCCCACCCTCCTGATGTGTGTGTGTGTGTGCGCGTGCATGCGTATGTGTTCAAATTAGATGAAAAATAATTAATTTAATTTTGGGGCACGGCATTGTTTCATAGAACGTAAAGCCGTCACTGCAATGCTGGTGTCCCATATGGGCACTGGTTTGAGTCTTCGATGCTCCACCTCCAATCCAGCTCCCTATTAATGCATCTGGGACAGCAGAAGATGGGCCAAGTGCTTGGGCCCCTGCACCCACATGGGAGACTAAGGTGAAGCTCCTGGCTCTGGTCTGGTGTAGCCCCAGCCGTTGTGACCATTTGGGGAGTAAACCAGCAGATGAAGATAATTCTCTTTCCATCTTTCCCTCTTTACCTCTGCCTTTCAAATAAATAAATAATTCTTTAAAAAATTTTAGCCCCCATTATTAATAGCTTTAGATTATTCAAATGACACTGAATGCTTACATATTTTAAATTAGCCATGGATACCAAACATAAAACTTACAAATAAAGATATGTAGGCAAATTATTCCTTATTTTACAAATTTGAAACCAAGAGAACTTAAGTGGTCTGCTCAACTGTCACCGACTATAAAAAGAACTAGCATCTTGCGAGCCGGCGCTGTGGCACAGCGGGTTAAGCCATTGCATGCTGTGCCGGCATCCCATATGGGCGCCAGTTCGAGTCCCAGCTGCTCCACTCCTGATCCAGCTCTCTGCTATAGCCTGGGAAAGCAGTGGAAGATGGTACAAGTCCTTGGGCCCCTGCACCCGCCTGGCAGACCCGGAAGATGCTCCTGGCTCCTGGCTTCAGATCAGCTCAGCTCTGTCCGTTGTGGCCAATTGGAGAGTGAAGCAGCGGATGGAAGACCTCTCTCTCTCTCTCCCCATCTCTCCTTCTCTGTAACTCTGACTTTCAAATAAGTAAATTTAAAAAAAAAAAAGGAACTAGCATCTTACCAGAGGCAACCCTAATTCCACGCCACTTAATAGGGGCATTGCTAAAGGGGGAAAAGGGCTTATTTTCAGCAATTCAACATCTTCCCATTTTATTTCAAGTTTGCATTTTTGAACATCTAAGAACAGCCTTCATGTAACTCAGTAACTCACTGAGAATCAGTTCTATATCTGAAAGATACAAGTTGAGTACTTGCTTAACAGTGACCAAATAACTTTTTCTCATGGTCGACCAGCCCAACACAAGAGGGCTCTCATGCTCACACAGGCAAGGAGAGTTAGCACGACACTGAGTTGGGCATTGCTAGTGCCTACACTGCACTTACCTTGGTTTCACAGGCATAAGCCAATGGGCTCATTTAACTTCATCAGACATTATTTTATTGTGCTGGTGACAATGGTAACTCATCCTGACAGCTAACAGAAGCAGGTAAATCATGGCACTAGAAATGCCACACAAAAGTCAGAGTGGGTACTGAAACCTATCTCAGAGGAGTACAAGACAAATGACACCTTAGAAGGGGTGGCTGAAGAAACAGAGTCACTGAGCCTGTGTAGCAGCTGTTGGGGGGACTGCCTGGGAGGGAGGAACAGCCGTTTTCGTGGACAGAACCTGGAAGGCTATGTAGAGACCCGTCATCCTTCAGGCAATTTGAAGGGAACTAAACAACTGAGCAACAAACTGGAGTATGACATGCAGAGTGCAGCTCCACAGGCACAATGCCATGAAGTCCTCGGAAAAAACTTCTGTGGTGGACTGAATAGTGTTTTCCAAAGATATCCAAATCCTAATCCCTGGAACACATGAATTTACCCTTCTATGGCCAGAGAGATTTTGCAGACATGGAGAAACAAGACCTTGAGCTGGGGAGATTATGCTTGGCCACCTGGGCGAGTCCTGAAGATCATCACATGTCTTTATGAAAGGGAAGCAGGGAGATTTGAGCACCAAACAGGAGGCGGCAATGAAACGAGGGCAGCAGAGACTGAAGGGTTGTGCTTTGAAGAGGGAGGGTGCAGCGACAGGGTCAGGAAAACCGGTGGTCCCTGGAAGCTGAAAAAGGCCTGGATGTGCCATCTCCCCTCGAAGCCTCAAAAAGGAACCAGCCCTGTCCATGCTGTGACTTTGACCTCTGGCCTCCAGAACTGGAAAGTACTAAATCTGGGTTAATTTTGGCCACTGGGTTTGTGGTGATATATTGCAAAACAGGAAACTAATATATGCTATGGAACATTTCCCCACAATGAACAGAATATGCCTCTGTAAACCAAATTCATGACAAAACAGTGAAAATCTGTGAACACAGTGTAAAATCTCAGTATTTTCAGACTTAAAGTATATTGAGTATAACAGTGTTTTTCCAGGTTAATTTGGAGTTTTTGTTAAAAATTATTGCTCTGTTTGTTTACAATACTCCTATTTGTCAGAGCTTTGAGAGGCTTCATTTTGTTGGTGGCTGGCAGATTTTCGTTAAAAAGATAATTTCTCCAGAAGTTATTGAGATGTCTTCTACCTTCAACAACAAAGGACATCTTAGACCCACTGCTCTTTAAAATCTACCCACTTCAAGTTCTGGCTATAAACATCCCCAGGGTCAGTTAATATTAATTAACTTCTCTCTAAATTCAGGCGAGGAAAACAGTCTAGAGATGAAGAGGGGCTTATCTGCCCATTTCCTGCTATCACATTTACAAGGGCTATCAATTTAATTGAAACATAAAAACTGAACAGTTACTTGAAAAATGTGGGGGAAAAAATAAGGTGCAGCATCTGCAGATACAGTCCTAATAAGCATCAATAAGAGGAGGGCGTTCTTTGCATTTTCCTCTTGGGCCGGAAGGCTGGCTCACAACAGGGCTCCGATCAAAATGAGAGCGCACCCCTGCTGTTCTCAGGGCGCCCTGTGAATGGTGAATGCAGAACAGTTTTGGACACCATCATGATCCGACTCAAAAAGCTTCTTAACGCTCAGCCGAGGGACCTAGATTTCCTCAAGGAGATTTCAGAAGGGTCTTGGGGGACTGTAAGCTCTCTATGCTTTACTTTTAATACACTGATGTCCTTTAGAATTAGGAAGGATACATTCTGAGGTTATTCTGTGAAACAGAGGAAAATAGTACAAAACCCATGACTTACTGGATGTCACTGTTAAGGTACGAAACAGATTTACCTCTACTTAGCTTATGATCCAACTCTTCTGCTACTAAGAAAGATTCCTGAGGGATGTGAATTTAGACCAAAACACTCAGAGCACAATATTTTGCCATTCTCTCTGTCCTGTAAAAATAAACACAGCTACACAGATTCTGTGTGTGTATCATCATATGTGGAATTATTCTTGGAGACATTTAATGAAGATAAATCATAGTAACAATTACTTAAGAATTCCAAAGTTTTCTAGGCAAAGCTGTATTTTCCAGGAGGAATGGCTTCTAAGAAAAGTATAATTTTGACCAAAAAGGATAGTTCTTACCAAAAATATATAGCTCTATTTAAAAACGGAATATCTTGAGCACTGAAAGTCTCTGCAAGAAAATCTAAGTCTCAAAAGTAAGTTACGATGAAAACTTAGCCACAGGACTTTTATATGCGCTATTTAGCATTTTCAACTATCACATTCAGAAAAATTCAGACTGAGTGCATACTCTTTGAGGAATTTTGTAAATCACTGGCTTGTTATTAGGAGGAAAGCATATGCTAAAGAAAATATAGCGGCCGGCGCCATGGCTCAACAGGCTAATCCTCCGCCTAGCAGCGCAGGCACACCGGGTTCTAGTCCCGGTCGGGGCGCCGGATTCTGTCCCGGTTGCTCCTCTTCCAGTCCAGCTCTCTGCTGTGGCCCGGGAGCGCAGTGGAGGATGGCCCAAGTGCTTGGGCCCTGCACCCACATGGGAGACCAGGAGAAGCACCTGGCTCCTGCCTTCGGAACAGCGCGGTGCACTGGCCGCAGCAGCCATTGGAGGGTGGACCAACGGCAAAAAGGAAGACCTTTCTCTCTGTCTCTCTCACTCTCCACTCTGCCTGTGAAAAAAAAATTTTTTTTAAATAATAATAAAGAAAATATAGCTACGCACCAAGGCAAATGAGAGAAGAAACACTACAAGGCAAATTCCTAAAACACTAACTACAGGCTATCTGCAGTTTTGAATAGAACATAGGAGGGCAGGAGTTTCCCAGAGCACAGAGTTTCTCCAAGAGAAACACGAATAACAGCCCCTATATTTCCTCTATCACTTCCCTCCATATAACATGAAAATTCCTCCCACAGACTAAGCAAATTAACAAAACAAGGTTCCAGTTGGCAAACACGCATTATCAGCCAATTTGCCAATGAGAACACTGATGGGATTCTTCTTTCAATACAAATTCAAAGGTTTTCTTCATTTGGGGGCAATAACAGCTGTGAGATTCCAGTTTCCTACAATTCTCCAAAGGAAAGCAATTGCCTCTAATTATTCATTCATGTTCATGCAATTAAGCCAAATGTGATTTGATCCCATTCAAGTCAATAAATACTACACTCCCCCTAGAATAAAAACTCGAGAAAAATGGCCTACGCTTTTAGTCAGCAAATGCAGAGTGACAGGTGACGTAAACAAGAACGAGGAGCAGCAGAGACCACAGGGGCTACTGGACCCATGGAGCTGTGAAATATTCAGTGGGGGAAGAAAGAAAATGCTAGAGTCTGACAAACACACAAGAGTTGGTCTTCGGTCAACACATTTCTTTCCCCATCAGAGAACCAGGATAAACACGATACTCAATCACTCACCACCACAGTCACACAAAGGAATGAGAAACCATAGGGGCCCTCCCAGCCAGCTCTGAGACGCAAGGGGACAGTCAGGGGCAGTGGCAGTTGCCTTGACTGAGAGAGGTACCTTAAACGGAGGGGCTAGCACCTGTGTTCGTTTCCAGAGCCAAGTACGAATTAATTAGCAAATATGAAAGGAAAGGCACAGTCAGGCCCCAGTCTAATAAAGGGAAGGCGCTCTGAACAGCAGCAGAGACACAGAGACAGCAAGCAGGTGAGCATCACGGGCTCTGTGCTGCTACCCAGGAAGGGAGGAGACAGTGGAAGGAGTTTTATTTTAATGCATGAGAGATGGGAGCACACCAGGTCTCTTTTGGGAATCTTACTACAATCCTATAGTATGGGGGAGGAGAATTAATGAAGGACACAAAACTCCTAGATTTGAGGAATACGTATTAAAATATGAATTCCTAGATAAAGTATCTTGAAAGTGTACCCAGGGGGGGCCGGCACCGTGTCACACTTGGTTAGTCCTCCGCCTGCGGCACCGGCATCCCATATGGGCACTGGGTTCTGGTCCCGGTTGCTCCTCTTCCAGTCCAGCTCTCTGCTGTGGCCCAGGAGGGCAGTGGAGGATGGCCCAAGTGCTTGGGTCCCTGCACCTGCACGGGAGACCTGGAGGAGGCACCTGGCTCCTGGCTTCAGATCGGCACAGCGCCGGCAGTGGTGACCATTTGGGGAGTGAGTCAGCGGAGTGAGGACTTTTCTCTCTGTCTCTCTCTCACTGTCTGTGACTCTACCTGTCAGATAGATAGATAGATAGATAGATAGATATAGATAAAAAATAAATTTAAAAAATAAAGTGTACCCATAATTGAAACAAAATACTTGTTAAATATATCTAAAAACAATTTGAATAGCCAAATTAATGCCTTTTCACAACTTGAATAGCAGAGGACAAACTCTATGAATCATTTTAGGAAACTGCATTTAGCCAATGAAAATTTCTATATTTAATGTAAAATTAATTGGGCATAGGCATTAGAATTATAATAGGACTAGATTAGAACTGAAAAGATGAATTAGATTCTGGGGTCTGATATTTAGATTGTAAGTAGGAGATTTAAACTCTAATGCTAATAAACTTTTCATATCAATTTTTTTTAATGGGACAAGCTAAATAGTGACAGCATTTACAAATCAGTGTCTCTCGTTGATTATCCTTCGTTTGTAACTTGTGTTTTTAATAGTTTCATTCATTTGCTCAATTGACTGTAAGGAAACCAAAGCTGGCCAAGTGAGTCATGATGACTCACAGCACCTCTCCTGGAGTCGCCCCAAGACTGACCGGGCTTACTCCGCTAGGCCTGAATGGCAAATTGGAGAAGAATGCATGACAGAGAGCCAAGGGCCGCCAAGGATGCCAAAGGAATTGTCCCATCAGGACAGTGAGGATGTCCTGAGAGTAGACTTCCCTGCACTTCCTTTCCAGGTTGGAATGTATGCTCACACCTCAACCCAAAGTACAGAAAAGGCACCTGCGTCACACTGCTCCTTCCCCAACAGACCCTGAGACTACACACACGTCATTCTTTCAAAGGAAGGGACAAAGTACACCCTTTCCAGCCTTAAAGTCGCCCATCAGATCTGTGAGGGCTGTGAAGACAGGAGAAGCACAGCGGCTTCTCAGAGCATCATGTCTTCCCACAGGGAAGGCAAAGGAAGCCTAGCAAGGGGAAACCTCCACACCTAACAGCCCCACCTCCACGATTCATGCTGCAATCCTTCTTTAACAAATCTTGCACATGTGACAGCACACAAATTCACAGTATTTGAAAATCTGAAAAACAGATACTACGAGCGATGGGATTATTGAATGGGGCACATCACCACCATAGAGGTGTTACTTTTTTTTTTTAACTTTTATTTAATGAATATAAATTTCCAAAGTATAGCCCATGGGTTACAATGGCTTCCCCCCTCCCATAACTTCCCTCCCGCCCGCAATCCTCCCCCTTCCCGCTCCCTTTCCCCTTCCATTCATGTAAAGATTCATTTTCAATTCTCTTTGTATACAGAAGATCAGTTTAGTATATATTAGGTAAAGATTTCAACATTTTGCCCATATAGCAACACAAAGTGAAAAAACTACCATTGGATTACTAATTATAGCATTAAATAGCAATGTACAGCACATTAAAGACAGAGATCCTACATAATTTTTTTTTCAAATTAATTAATTTTCTATGCCATTTCCATTTTAACACCAGGTTGTTTTTTTTTTTTTCATTTCCAATTCTCTTTATATACAGAAGATCAATTCAGTATATAATTAGTAAAGACCTCATCAGTTTGTGCCCACACAGAAATGCAAAGTATAAAAATACTGTTTCAGTACTAGTTATAGCATCACTTCGCTTTAGACGACACATTAGGGACAGATCCCACATGGGGTGTAAGTACACAGTGACTCCTGTTGCTGATTTAACAATTTGACACTCCTGTTCATGGCGTCAGTAATCTCCCTAGGCTCTAGTCATGAGTTGCCAGGGCTATGGAAGCCTTTAGAGTTCGCTGACTTTGATCTTATTCCGATAGGGTCATAGTCAAAGTGGAAGTTCTCTCCTCCCTTCGGAGAAGGGTACCTCCTTCTTTGATGGCCCCGTTCTTTCCACTGGGATCTCACTCACAGAGATCATTCATTTAGTCTTTTTTTTTTTTTTCCATGATATCTTGGCTTTCCATGCCTGCTATACTCTCATGGGCTCTTCAGCCAGATCTGAATGCCTTGAGGGCTGATTCTGAGGCCAGAGTGTTGTTTAGGACATCTGCCATCCTATGAGTCTGCTGTGTATCCCACTTCCCATGTTGGATCTTTCTTAAAGAAGCAGGAATGAAACCAGGGCATGACTAAGTTTGCTCCTGTCTTTGCCCAGTGAGTGAGGCTAGTGATCGCAGCAGCTGTAACAGCAGCATGAAGGGTTTTCCCTTCTCTGCCTGCCAAATACCAATACATCATTTCCTTCCTGCTGGACTCCACAGCTTCTGGAGGTCACAGACCATGTAATTCTTAAACTTAGACTATGGTATCCCTGACCATTTGAGATAAGTAGAAAGCATTCAACCAATGAATACTGAATGCAAAATGAGCAGAGAATACCTACAACTGTTTGTTGGCCATTCACCTCCCAAACACCATGGGGACCCAATGCTAGAGCAAGTATGCATAATTATCCTACATGTTGGCACCACAGCCAAATCATGCCTTCAGGTTCATCACAGCATTTCCAGAGGCAGTATCTTCAGCAAGTTCTCAAACACTCAGGGTGGAGTTCATAGTCCCCAACAACACAGTACCAGTATCTATGTAAGCAGTGTTTGATTGAACAGAATCTTCAGAATATATTTAGTCTATTAAAATTTCTAGTCCTTGAATCTTAAAACACTTTTTCTATACAAATAAGGCTAAGGTGGTCATGTTCTTAAGCCAACAGCCTCATTTCCTCAAAAAAAGAAAACATAAACATGAAATCCTTTTAGCTTCACATCTTCTAAAGATCACAGCGTGCACGGTATCACAGCAGAACATGTCTGCCATTTGTGACATGACTGGCAAGGACCCAAGCCCTAACCCTCATGGCGAAGTCCAGGAGGATGGATTCAGGACTACAACCATTCTGGATCCTTAAACGTGGACAGGTCAGAGGGAAGGGGTAAGAAAAATGAAAATGAACAACCAAGAATCCTAAAGAGAAGGAAGAGTTCACTGAACCAGAAAACTGACTAGCTTCTATCCTCCAGACACAGACCAAGGACAAATCCTACCCTCAAGGAAGGCTGAGGAGGAAAAAGACACCAGATGGGATCCTAAAGTCTAGAAGCAAGAGGCCCTTGGGGATCCAGAGTCTTTGAGAATAGGGCCCAGCAGAAAAACGGGGGTGGTGATAGGAGGGAGAGATGAATTACAAGCCTGAAATATCTGTTCCTTGAGAAGCAGAGAAGTGGACAGGAAAAGGGGGCGGAGTGGGAGGGGTGAAGGGAGGAGGAGAAAGATGAAGCAGGCAAGTGAGGAAGTACAATTCCTGCTGTTGAATGTTGATCAGCAGCCTGGGAACAAAAGGTTCCAACAATTCAGACGTCCCCTGTGGAAGAACTGGTTGTCCTTTCCACCAAGTTTCCTGTTTTGGACAGGCCCAGAGGGTCTGTATGCTATGATCTCACAACGCTGAACCCAAAACATATTCAAATATTTTAGTGTCCCCAAGTAGCTATGTAGTTTTGATGATCTCAAGGGCTCCAATAGACTAGGTATTTGTTAAGTACATGCAGAACCAAAGAGCAATGAAAAGGGGAAATGTTTTGTTCCTGGTATAAAATGAAGTTCCTTTCGTATACTCAGCAAAACTGCAAGTGAACTTCCATATTTTAGCACAGAGTAACCAAAATACAGTAAGCCAATTAGCTTGCTAGTCAGCTCCCTCTCAAAAAATAAAGGGGGCAGAGAGTATAGCTGAATTCCTTTTATTGTTTTATGGGTCATTTCTACTCACCATATTACATCACATGTATTTTTTAATTATATATGGACACGGTGTTCACTCTACCTTTACTCTCCGATACCAGTCATCTCCACCTTTCAGACTTTAATGCATTCAATGCATTTGGTATAGGTATTTATAAATATCATCGCTGCTGAATTACATATCATCTACATAATATACCCTTTTTCTCACTATATTATCATCATCATGAATCCAGTTATGATATTAACATCCCTGTTTTCAAGAAAAAAATAGTAGGTATGTATATGTATGTAATATCTACATATGAAGTGAGTTTGGCAAAATGATTTTTAAACAAGGTTAGATCTTTTTATATATATTTGTATTTAAATAAACCATAAAAAGTCCCAACCACAGTGACACCACAAGAATGCTCCTCTCTTTTTGAGCCTCAAATATATTGAGAACTCAGGGGACCTGAAAATACTCCTATTCATCTGCATTTAGAACCAAGTGAGAAACAGATGCATGAATCAAAGAAATAGAGATAAAAATGCCAGCTGTTGATTCTTAAGAGCTGTATCTGGAGTAAGGGCTTAGATTTGAAGCCAAATAGGCTAACATCCCTCACCTCCACAGGGGCAGTACCTGCTTGGTAGTTACCCTCATGGCAGAGAACGGACCAAAATGATTGTTTCCCAGGGTTTCGTGAAAGTCCAAGAGCGGCCTAAGCAACACATGCCCCAGTCTTAACCAATCTGTGTTCTCCTCAAGTAAGACACCCTTCTCCTCCTGGGGAAGAATGGATGAGGAAATGGAGAAATCTGGGAAGTATATCCTAACAGAAGCTCCTTCCCATGAAGACTGGGCATAAACAGTCTCCTTAACAATCGCATGAACTTTTGTCCTTACCCATTAGGCTACCTGGCTGCAGCTGTTCCCCAAAGGAGACAGAGATCAGTTTCCTAAAGCAGCCTTGTCCCCACATGGACAGCAACGGTCCATTGCAACCAGTCTCACTAAGGGTGGTCCTTACAATCACTGGGGTAGAGAAAGGGAAGCTTGTGAAAGAGACCATAGAAGTGTATCAAATACAGTAATGTTAAAGTTATGCAGAAACTGAGGTTGAAATTGACTCCCTATTTTCTTTCTAATTCCTAACTATACCTAGTCATGATGTCTAATGTGGGTCACCTGGAAGTCTACAATGAACTTTAACCAAATCCTCCAGTAACTACCACAATAAAATGAAACAAATAGAGGTCCCAAAGTTTAAAAATAAATTTCCTCCTGGTCTCAGTTTTCCAGTAAGATATTAATGGCTAGAAATTAAATTTTCAAGCAAGTTAAAGTCCAAAAATGTTTAATTCCAAAGGAATAAAATTCTGGGCTGCAATTACCTTGCCTTTATATGCACAAAGTCTCTTCACCTGAGTTTCCCATAAAGCAGAGAATGAGACAAAAGCTCCCATGAAGGCATTTAGTCTGGGAAGTCATTCTAAGATGTGGGGGAGCAGGCAAATGGAAACAGAGAAGGAGGAAAAAACAAGGATGCATTACTGAACTGACCTTTGCTATTGGAAATGGGAGCTGGATGCCACCCAACGTTCTGAGGAATCTAATGCAGTGTGCCTCCAGCTGCCCTCCTGGGAGGAAAGGGGGCAGAGAGGTTTATGGAGTGGTGGGCAAAGGGTACCCTGTATGAAATCCAACAATAGTTAAGGCCAAATTTGTCCTTTCAAACTTTGCATTTCCTGCTGTCAGTTAGAGGAGTTCTTGATATCTTGGTAGAACTGTATTAGGTTTTGTCACGCTGTTGTTTGCTTTTTGTTTTTAAAAAGCTTCAAGCTGTCATGGACACTGACTCAACTTCATCTCAAATCTTTGACATCTATCCTTCACTTTCAAAGAGCCCAAATGGTTATAAGAGCAGGCAAGAATATCACCTGCCCCACACTCAAATTTACAGTCAATCCTCAGGCCTTAAAGTAGTTACCAGACAAGGAATGTAGTGTTCCAAGAATCCAGTACTTGGCAAAGTCTTGATCTACATAATTGCTTCAAAGACAACTGCAGAAACCTAAGGGCATGAGAGATGGAGTCTACAAAGAAGAGCATATTCCTCCTCGTTGCAGCCATGCCAAGATACCTGCTATACAATGCCAGTTCTCCAAAGCTTAAAACTCACTAGGAGACAAAAGTCTAATGATGGATGGACAAACTGTGAATAACAATGGGTTATTCAGCTTTAGAAAGAAATTCTGACATTTGCTACAACATGGACAAACCTAGAAGACATGTTAAATGAAATAAGACCATCACAAAAGGACATATTTCATATGATTCAGTCTGTATGATGTACACAGATTAGCCAAATTCACAGAGAAAGTAGAATAGTGGTTGCCAGGGTGTACTGTTTAATATGTAGATTTCAGTTGGGGAATATGAAAAGTTCTAGAGATGAATGTATTTAACAATACAGAATCGTATACATCAGAGTAGTTAAAATGGTGAATTCTATGATATAACTAATTATGTATGCATATATATACATATATATAAAGTTAAAAACAATTAGAGAAACAACTAAGAGAAATCTTCAAGCAGGAGGTTCATTTGGGTCCTATGCATTTGCCTACTAGCAGAAAAAGCATACTTGCATAAATGATATGGCAACAAATTTGAAAATTTAGAAGAGATGGATAGATTTCTGGATGCATAGTTTACCAAATTTAAGACATTTACCAAGATGAAGACTTTGGTAAACCTGAATAGACCAATAACCAAGGTTGAGATTAAATCAATAATAATGAGTCTTTCAACAAAGAAAAGCCCAGGACTAGATGGCCTTGCTGCCGAGTTCTACCAAATTTTAAGAAAGCACTAAAACTAAGCTATTCTAAACTATTCCAAACTATTCTCAAACTATTCTAAACAACTGAAAGGGAGGGAACCCTTCAACACTCATTCTATGAGACCAGCATTACCTTAATTCTAAAACCAGACAAGGATACAAAAAAAAAAAAAAAATAGAACTATATACCAATATCCCTGATGAAGGTAGATTCAGAAGTTCTCAACAAAATAGTAGCAAATTGAATCCAAGAACACATCAAAAAGGTCATCCATCCCAAAAAACTCAGATTTATTGCAGGGACAGTACCACATAATAAATGTGATACAGCACATCAAAAAAATGAGGGATTAAAAACCATACGATTACTTCAATAAATGCTGAGAAAGCATTTGATAAACTATAACATCCTCTAATGATAAAGACCTTAAAAACTTGTGTATAAAAGGAAAATGCCTCAGTACAATAAAGGCAATATGTTACAAACCCACAGTCAGATCATATGGAATGAGGAAAAACTGGATGCATTTCCACTAAGATCTGGAACCAGATAAGGATGCCCACTCTCACCACATATAAATATATATATTTATGGAAGTTTTAGCCAGTGAGCCAGTGCCACTAGGCAAGAGAAAGAATTCAGGGGGCTGCAAATTGGAAAGGAGGAAGTCAAATTATCACTGTTTGCAGACACACTATTCTTTTTTTTTTTTTTTTTTTTTTCAGTTCTTTTTTTTTTTTTTTTATTAAACTTTTATTTAATGAATATAAATTTCCAAAGTATAGCTTATGGGTTACAATGGCTTCCCCCCTCCCATAACTTCCCTCCCGCCCGCTACCCTCCCCTTTCCCGCTCCCTTTCCCCTTCCATTCATGTAAAGATTCATTTTCAATTCTCTTTGTATACAGAAGATCAGTTTAGTATATATTAGGTAAAGATTTCAACTTTTTGCCCATCTATTCTTTATACAGGAAAGCCCAAATACACCACTAAGTGACTATTAGAACTCATAAAAGAACTCAGCAAAGTGTAACCAAGGATTTGAAAGATCTCTACATTGAAAATTACTAGAAATAGAAGACATAAAAAATGGAAAAATCTTCTATGTTCATGGATCATCTCTCAAAGCTCAGCATTTAAGGGATAACTGCCTTCTTTCAAAATTCTGAAATCTCCAGCGCTGGTAGCCTCGGTCGCTCGCTGTGGACACTTGTCTCCCAGCCTGCACACTCAACATTTCCTAGATTGCAGGGTTTCTCTGAACCCTGTGCTTCTGGCATTCACGGACTGAACTACCTAGTGGAATTATCATACCCACAATCTTTTAATGAGCAGAAACTTTCCAGTCTTGGGCCTCAGCCTAGTAACCACTCCCTTTTGTTACGTAATTGCTTTGGGCTAAGAAAACTCCTTCCTGAGGAGGCTCACCTCTTACTACTCACATTTCTTCCAGCTGAATTTCGGCAGATTCCTGAAATGCTTTCACCCACAATTTGAGGCCTGCAGCCCTGGAGATACGCACTGACCTACACCTTGGTAAGCAGGTCCTTCACGTTTTAACAGCCATGTACTTTTGTTTTTGCCATAATTTGGACACACGCCTCACATTTAATTTTGCCCCAGTGACCCTGGTTTCTTCTTGAGAAAGACTCAGATCCTCTCTTCTCTTGTCTTCCACCTTAGAGCTTTCACTGTTGGGTAGAAATAAATGGCTCACATCTCTATTTTTTTTTAATATTTATTTATTTATTTGAAAGTTAGAGTTACACAGAGAAGGAGAGGCAGAGAGAAAGGGAGGGAGGGAGGAAAGGAGGGGGGGAGGGGGATGGAAGGGACGGAGGGGGAGGGGGGAGGCAGGGAGGGAGGTCTTCCATTCAATGGTTCACTCCCCAGTTGGCCACAATGCCAGAGCTGCACCAATCTGAAGCCAGGAGCTTCTTCTGTGTCTCCCATGCAGGTGTAGGGGTCAAGGACTTGAGCCATCTTCCACTGCTTTCCCAGGCCATAGCAGAGAGCTGGATTGGAAGTGGAGCAGCTGGGTCTCAAACTGGCGCCCATATGGGATGCCGGCGCTTCAGGCCAGGGTGTTAACCCGCTACGCCACAGCGCCAACCCCCACATCTCACTATTTTTGCTTTTTCAATACCTTCAATATTTTATTATGACAAATCTAGATGAGAAAAAATTATATGATGTCCCTCTTCCACCAACACACACACACACACACACACACTTAGTACTTAAACACATCTTGTCACGCTTCACTTCCTGAGTTAGATCATTCTAGCCAGGAGGACACTACCCAACAGGCCACTGCTAGCCAGGCTTGAGGGGTCTCCTCCTTTCCCTGCTTTGCCTTAGAGGCCTAACTAGAACTTGGGACTGTTCCTTCAGGGCACAGGTAACTCCAGGAGCCCAATCACAGTAACTTGATCACTTTGAAATTCACTTAGTAAATTCCTCAGTATTTTACCCTGATACTGCTAGGCCACTCCCAGTAAAAACTTCTTTGTAACCACTTGGCATTGCTACCTCCAGGCTACCACTGCCAGCCCCATGGCCTGGACATACTAGAACAAGGTGCTTCCTTCATGGCAGACATAAACCCTAACCAAAACCACAAGGCAGCAGCATGTCAACCTTGACTAGCAAAAAAGTCTTTACAGAGTTCAGAAAGCAAAAACAACAAATCCAGCCTTAAGTTATGTGAACTGAATTTCCAGGTGTTTCTACTTTAAACTCTTGCTGAGTTTCTGAAGGGGCACTCAGTAGTATTTTCTGGACCCTGCTGAAAACATTTCCAATCTGCGAGTATCTTCAGGTCCATGGCCCTTTCTAACTGGTAATCATCACACTCACTATCTCGCCCTTCTTCTGTCTGTCCTAGCTTAAGGTCTCATTTTTCCCCCTTCATCTCATAAAATGTCAACTCCTCGCCAAGCACAGTCTCCCAATCTACCATTGCTCCTCGTCTGGCAAGACCAAGATGTCTTTTTTTAAACTACTCTGCTTCCTCCTTAATTTCCTAAGGCAACCTGATCCTGGAGTCTGACTGCTCTAGGCCCAGGACTTCTTACTCGTTTTCACAGTGCTTTAGTTTACAACAATTTTACTGAATCTTTTGTCTATCTCAACCCAAGAATATACTATAGGGTTCTTAAATAAGGATCAATGCCACTAATTTTTATCTGCTTATTCACAAAATCTATAGTTTTATAGGTGATGCTACAGTGCCATGATCTAACAGCCAGAACCTATAGAACAAGGAAATCCAGAACAAAGCTCAATCGTGTTTCATTATGGAGGAACTTCTGTGCCCCACACAGTACGTGGTTCTGCTTTTCCCAGGTCTTACCGTGGAGGCTTGCCTGCCCACCAGCAGAAAGGATAAATTCTTGGTCTGCTCTTGGTTGGTGGATTGTGTTTGGTCATAGGAATACGACGATATGAGGTCTATTAAGATTTTGTAGATAAACTATAAAATTACATAAGATTAGTCCTTCCAGAGCCTTCCTTCAGCCTGAAATGAAATTAACTGAATGTGGTAAAGCCAATTCACCACTTCCTAGCCTGGCCTGATTCTCAGTTAAAGGAATAATCTCCCACAATAGCATTATTAGAACTTGGTTGCTCACCTCCAACACCAGCACAAGCCATCCCTACAAAAACCACAGTACAAGTGTTTCAAGTCTACCCAAGAAGCCCAGCACAGCCCAGAGGCTAGAATCAGCACACCCTGCACCCGTCAGGAATTACACACCCATCATCAACAGCTCTGCCTGTCTAAGGCAGCCACTTGCCTCTGGGCTAGCCTGCCCTAAGCTTCACAGTCTCCTAAGCTCAAAACAAACTTTTTTCATACTGAGAAGAAATACCATCAAGCAAAACAGAGAAAGCAGATAAAAATGCAGACATTTTCATAGTTAAAAAATGAATGCATACTGGAAAGTGTAATTTAAAGATGCAGACTTCTCTCTCATCCCTTCCACCACAGGCCTCCCATGGGAGGAAGACAGCACCTACCGTGCTTCGCTTTCCACATGAGTGAGAGGAGACCAGAAAACAGCCACCCTCCTTATAGAGTGGGTCTCAGAGAAAAGACAGAAAAAGCTAAGTCACATATACCCAGGCACACACTTAATACATCAAAACAAGATCTTCCACAGGCAAACAGCAGATGGAAAAAGAGAGTATGTCCTCCAAAATATACCTATCTAATAACCTGAGCTGTTATATCATCAATGCCTAATTATGTTTGAACACAGAATGTGCTAAATAAATGTTTGTTGAATTAATGAGTGAACTCTACTTCAGAATAAATAAATTTGTAGTTTTAAACTTGCAGAAGTATGTAATATAAAATACCTCTCACTTCCAGAATGCACCAACCATTGAGGTCTTAAATGAAAGGAAATGGCTCAGGCATAATCTAATCTCGTAGGAATGCTAATCTACATCATGAAATCCTTCAGCTATGCTATTTGACGTAAGATGATGGACAGTTCATGTAATGTTATCACAGGTCTTGGATGAACACTGTTGACTAAAACCAAAGACCGCTTGATACCAAACCACAGTTGCTGAAAGTATCTGCCCTCTCTTCAGATTTGCCCTCATTAACATGAAATATTATGTAAGAAAAAGTAAGCAAAGTCTGATTACAAGACATGTACAAGGGGGCCAGTGCTGTAAAGCAGCCACCTGCAGTGCTGGCATCCCATATGGGTACTGGCTCAAGTCCTGGCTGTTCCATTTCTGATCTAGTTCTCTGCTATGGCCTGGGAAAGCAGCAGAAAATGGTCTAAGTCTTTGGGCCCCTGCACCCATGTAGGAGACCAGGACAAATCTCTTGGCTCCTAGCTTCAGATCGGCATGGCTCCCAATCCCGTATACTGCGTATGCCTACTCCCAGGCTTCAGAACTCTTGTAAACTGCTTCTCTCTACACCCCAGATACAGAACTCCTGTAAACTGCGTCTCTCTACACCCATCGTTGCAGCCAACTGGAGAGTGAAGCAGAGGATGGAAGACCCCCACCCCGCCTCTCCTTCTCTCTGTGTATAACTCTGACTTCCAAATAAATAAATAAATCTTTTAAAAAAAATACATACACAAGACATATACCTGAGCGATTGGAAATCACAAAGAAAAATAAATTATTCCTAAAACTCTTTCACGTGTGTTTACAGATAAGTTATTATGGATTTTGTTATTTAAGCATCTCTGAGTATTTAATGAGCACTGGGCATTGTGCTGGCAGACAGGTACCAGCAGTGAATAAATGAAATGGCTCCTGCCATCATGACGCTTAGGTCCAGCAGGAAAATCAGTCATGAACAAGTAATTAAAAGGATGAGCAGGGTCCAGGACTGCAGCACAGAAGATTGGGCTGCAGCCTGCAGCACTGGTGCCCCAGGTGGATACTGGCTGGAGTTTCAGCTGCTCCACTTTTGGTCCCGTTCCCTACTGATATGCCCGAGAAGGCGGCAGCAGATGGCCCAAGTGCTTGGGCCCTGCCACTCATGTGGGAGATCCAGATGCAGTTACAGGTTCCTGGCTCTCCTCTGGCTCAGTCCTGGCTGTTGTGGCCATTTGAGGAGGGAATCAGCCAATAAAGATATGCATTTATATTTCTCTCTATCTCTATGTCTCCCCTCAAACCCCCCCCATACACACTTTTCCTTTGAAGTAAATAGATGAATCTCAAAAAAACCAGGATGACTTGTACAAAGGGGAATTTGTAAAGAAAAGACACAAATGGCAAGTTCTCAGGCCAGAAGAAAATGATGAGTGACAAATTCTGGGATTAGAAAAATAGCCAATTTGACTGGGGCAGAACGGGCGAGAAAGGGAGCTAAGGCTGCAAAGTACAGCGGGGCCAGATCACAAAGGGCCTGACTGGGATTCTGCACTTTACCCTCAAAGCCTGGGGAAACATTTAGTCACAAAGGGGTTCAAAGGATCAGATTAGTGCTTGCAATTGCTATGCTTTTGTTTTTGAGATCACTGATACACATTTGGGAGAATGGATTGGTGTAAAGTAAGATAGAGAAACTACTTAGGAGGCAGTGGTCAAGTGAAAGACATGGGGTGGGGAGGTGCAAAGAGGAACACAGATGGACTTAAAACTGAACACAAGCTTGTACCAGCTAAGTGCTTGACAGACTTCAGCAAGTAGCTACTTCTGTCCCATGTCACCATGAACCTGGATTTAGAGATTAAGAAATTTGTCCATTCAGCAAATAAATGCCTCCAACTGGAATCCTAAATGACACCAAAGTCCTTGCTTTTAATCTAGACTGTAAACCACTCCCCCATTGTTCTTCAAATCGGAAATGCTTCTCTATAAACTATCTGGCAGGATGTTGACCAGAGTTGCAAAAATGTTCATAACCTTTGACCTAGAAATTTCATTTTGAAAAATAAAACTGAAGGAAATACTGCAAAGGGAGGGAGTAATCAGTACAAGGACGTGGATAGTGATACTATGGATACGGAAACAGCCCAAATGACCGATGACTCAAACAGGGGTGTACTAATAAGGATAACAAGCCCCCATCTTCACAGACACACACTCTGCCCTTTACTACTTCATTATCACTCTCTATGTGTCCTTGAGAAAAAGGCTCAACCTTCTAAAATTCTAAGCTACAGTAATTATGTCCTTTTACTGATCTCTCAATACCTAAGAAACAGGTATCAGTAAGGCTAATCATGATAGTCATCAGTAGTAGAATTTTTTTTTCTGTTTTTTGTGTGTTTTGTTTTTGCCACTCTTATTAAGAGGTGTCATGGCACAAAGCTCTGAAGCAGGATGGTGCCAAACACTACCTTATCTAATCCTTGCAAGGTCCTCCAGTGCAGAAAGTATTGTCCCCAGGAGGAAGCTAAAGGAACAGAGGCTAAAGAGCCTTCCCAGATCATATAGCCAATCAGGAGCAAGTGCAAAATCTGAAGTCTATGTCCTTGTGCCCACATGATGCCACCTCCTCTCCTGAGTTATCACGGAGGAAACAGGCACAGGATCACTGATCTTAGTAGTGACAGAGCCAGCATTCGCATGCAGATCTCCCAACTTCAGGTACAGCACTGCATCTTTTACTGCAGCTGTCACATATCAACTTACCAAGTGAACGGACAGAAAAATTGACCAATCATTTTTAAAGCCACAATATTCAAAATCTTACATTCAATAAGTCTGAATAAAACATCTACAGGAAGACAGAACACAAGTTTGCCAACAAAATTATATAATTCCAAAAGACCAGCAAAATGATCTAATTCCAAGAGAAATATAGGAAAAATCCTATACCATGAGAAAAGGATGGGGTGGGACAGGAGAAGGGAGAGAATCTCATATGGTCATAAGTGCCCACCTCTGCCCCTAGTACTGTGTGAGGTATTTTGTCCATCTGAGATCACCCGACTCATCCTATTTCTCAAGCAAGAAGACCAAGACAGAGATTGAGGTACCTGCCCAAAGCCACTCCACCCATGCAGTATATGATGCATGTCTTACGCTAAAACCTACATTCTTTCAATATAATATTCTGCCTTCCTCTCCAACACAACTGGCATAGATGATACTTTTTTCACCCTTGATTAAGACAATACAATCTAGCACTCTCGTCAAACCAACATTAGGGATGCATTAGACACTCAATAGCACTTCATGGGAGACCACACTAAATGCCAAGCATGTGACAGAAAATTGAAAAACAAATGGCCTCTAATGTCATGAATTCATAATCCAGGAGAAAGTTTATGGTGACACTAAAACATACAGGAAGATTCATATTCTCAGGAACTTGGGACATCCTTTATCTATGCTAAATTAGAAAAATCTCATCTTCCTTACAAACGGAGTAGCTCTGATAGGCTATCAGGTAACTGAAGATTTAATTCTTTAAACATCGGCCGGCGCCGCGGCTCACTAGGCTAATCCTCCGCCTTGCGGCGCCGGCACACCGGGTTCTAGTCCCGGTCGGGGCACCGATCCTGTCCCGGTTGCCCCTCTTCCAGGCCAGCTCTCTGCTGTGGCCAGAGAGTGCAGTGGAGGATGGCCCAAGTCCTTGGGCCCTGCACCCCATGGGAGACCAGGAGAAGCACCTGGCTCCTGCCATCGGATCAGCGCGGTGCGCCGGCCGCAGCACGCCTACCGCGGCAGCCATTGGAGGGTGAACCAACGGCAAAAAGAAGACCTTTCTCTCTCTCTCTCTCACTGTCCACTCTGCCTGTCAAAAAAAAAAAAAAAAAAAAAAAAACATAATTCTTTAAACATCATGTCGGATTCTATAATTATTACATACAATTTTTCAACATTTTGTCAATCCCTCAGGGATATTCTGAGCCCCAGAGTCTGAGACCCTGTGTGCCTATCCTCACTGATGTTCCTATTCTATCACAAACAAAAAGGAAACGAGAGAGAATAAAGTCTAATAGCACATGAAAAATTCTGAACTGAAGCATTTTATAATCCAAAAAAGTTTCAAAAAAAAACAAAACAAAAACAAGAATAAGCTTCAGTTGAAGGCCTGAGTCACTAGTATTCTGTCAAGAGCTATAATTTAGTAATTCTGAACCTGTACTAGTTCTGCCAAACTAAGTAAGTTTAGTCAAATCCCTACATGTATAGAAGCTTCAGATTGCTTTTTTTTTTTTTTTTTTTTTTTTTGACAGGCAGAGTTAGACAGTGAGAGAGAGAGAGACAGAGAGAAAGGTCTTCCTTTTTCTATTAGTTCACCCCCCAAGTGGCTGCTACGGCCGGCGTGTTGCCACCGGCATGCTGCACCGATCGGAAGCCTGGAGCCAGGTGCCTCCTCCTGGTCTCCCATGTGGGTGCAGGGCCCAAGCACTTGGGCCATCCTCCACTGCCTTCCCGGGCCACAGCAGAGAGCTGGACTGGAAGAGGAGCAACCGGGACAGAACCAGCACCCCAACCGGGACTAGAACCTGGGGTGCCGGCACTCCAGGCAGAGGATTAGCCTAGTGAGCCCCGGCACCAGCCCAGATTGCTTATTTTTTAACACATTTTATTTTAGAATAAATTCAGTCTTCAATTTACAAAAAGAATACAAACACACACCAAAAAAAGTAATACAAAGAGCTCCCAATTACCCCCACCCCATTTCCCCTATTAATACCTCACGTTAGTATCTTTGTCACAATAAACCATATCTAGCTTCCCCTATTTTTTTTATCCAAAAAGCTTTATCTCTCTCATACCTGCCAGCCTCTGGTGACAACACTCTGTGTGCAGATTCAGTTAGGTTTTTGTTATTGTTATTGCTTTAAATTTTAGCTCCCACGTATGAGGAAGAATGTGCACTTTCTGTGTCTACCTTATTTAATTCAACATCATGTCTTCAGTTCCTTCCATCACATCCATTTTGCTACAAATGACAGGATTGTATTCATTTGCATAGCTGAATAA
Source organism: Lepus europaeus (assembly GCF_033115175.1). Taxonomy (NCBI): domain Eukaryota; kingdom Metazoa; phylum Chordata; class Mammalia; order Lagomorpha; family Leporidae; genus Lepus; species Lepus europaeus. The sequence goes on from NC_084831.1 coordinate 101,959,387, forward strand.
CATTCCAATGTGTATGTGTATGTATGTATTAAGTCACTGTATCAAAGAGATACCTGCCTCATGTTTATAACAGCATTGTTTATAATAGTCAAAATATGGAATCAACCAAGACGTCCATCATCAGATGAATGGATAAATAAAATGTGGTATATGTAGTATATTGCTCATATTTAAAAGCAGGTTGCTGAAACAGAATTATCTTGAAGATCTTTTCCAGTTCCATAACTGTAGATAACTCTCTGAATAATAAAGCCAGTTACTATAATGGTTCATTTAAACAGCACCATCTTTCTCTTAACCTTGTGCAATACTGGAAGTAATTACACATTCTCTGCAGCCCAAGATTATGGTTTTTGAGTTCTTGAGTCTATGATTTAGAGTTTTCATAAGTGCCAACTTAATTTTCACTTATCCCTCTTTTCCATCTTAATGTACAAGCTATAATCTCCTTGGACTTCAAAAACAGCCTTAAAGGAAAGAAATTGAGCACCATCTTGGATATATCATATGCATTATTTCAACTAATTTAATCCCTCTAAAACTGCAAACATACATTGTCATATCTATTTTATAAGCTATGTAGAAATGTAAGATCAGAGTGATTAAGTTGCCCAAGATTACAAGTGGCATAGCTAAGATTCAAATCCAGATTAACATACACAAGGCCACATGTTTTCTACTACACCATGCTGACTCCCAAGCTGATCAGAACAACGTTAATTAAAAGTCCTTAGGTCAGAATGTAGGACTCCTCCGAAGATCGGCATAAATAAAATTTACCTTGCTACATTTACATCTAGTTTAATATATTTTCTTCTACAGAGAGTGAGGACATTTGTCATTTTTTAAAATGCATTTTTTTTCATTTAGCTTATTTTATGTAAAACCAGGGAGGGCTTTAAGCAGCTGCCAATTGGGCACAATATCAAACAGCTCAGCGTTTGCTGGACAGGGGGGAAATCAGTTGCAGCCATCATTGAAACTGGCGAACCGTTTATTAAACACAGAGGGGGAAATGTTAAACCCTTCACCAAGGTAGACATGCAAGAATCCTGTTAAATTATTTTACTTTTCTCATCACTTTTCATTTAACAAAGCTCATTAAGCAGAACCGTATTCTCAAAAAGAGAATTCAATAAAGATTTACCTATCAGCGCCAGTGCATAAATATTCATAAGAGCCCTGCTTCATGTTAACTTTAACAGTTCTTCTGTCACATTCTCTTCTTAAAGAGTTTCTCTGCAAGTACCCAAACCCTTGTGTAAATTCTCATCTTTTAACTCGGAGTTCCCAAATTTCTGCTTCCCCATTTACTAAGAATGAATTGCTAAATTCTACTGAATTTCAAAGTACAACTTCTAGGCATACACAAGGTTCTCTGTCCAAGTACTCTGTCATAAAAAATCTGAACTCAACCAATGTATTTTGTAGCTCATTGATCTAAGCTTATTAACTTTCCTTAAGCAAATGTTGTCTCATATTTGAAAGTCAAATATGTGAACTTAATTTCTTCTCAGAGTATCAATAGGTGACAGAAGTTTCTGGAGCCCTTTCCCCTATGAGACATGCATGTAGGACTAAGAGAAAATATCACTACTGAATCAGGAAATTACACAAAAGAGGGGGAGGGGGCTTGCGAAAGCAAGCAGACACTGAGTTGGTTTCAAGAGGGGCCAGGCAGCCTGTATACTGCTGGGAACCAACAAATGTGCCTTGAGAACCTCGATTTCATTGGTCATATTCATTCAAGTGCACCACTGAACTCTGGAGACCACAAACCAAAAAAGGACTGCTGGTATACAGTGTTCAAGTTCTCAGAATCAAAGTTCCCATAGCACCTGATCCTCTCGGAGATTCTAATTTATTGAATATTCATCCTTCAAGACACCAAACAATCACTCCATCACTATCTACCTCACTCTGAGGGGTCAAAGGTTTAAAAGAAAAAAGTGCATGCAGAGGTAACTTGTAAAATCTGGAACAGCTGCTGCTTCTAGTCACAGTAATAATGGACACCAATGTAGGGTGTGGAATGAGACAGACTGAGTCAACCCCCAGGAAGACCGCACAGAAATGATGAGGGGCCGGCGCTGTGGAAGTGGGTTAATCCTCCACCTGCGGCAACAGCATCCCATATGAGCGCCGGTTCTAGTTCTGGCTGCTCCTCTTCCGATCCAGCTCTTTGCTATGGACTGGGAAAGCAGGAGAAGAAGGCTCAAGTACTTGGACCCCTGCACCCGCGTGGAAGACCCAGAAGAAGCTCCTGGCTCCTGGCTACAGATCAGCACAACTACAGCCATTGTGTTATTTAGGGAGTGAACCATCAGATAGAAGACCTTTCTCTCTGTCTCTTTCTCTCATTGTCTGTAACTCTACCTCTCAAATAAATAAAATCTTTTAAAAAGAAAAACAAGGGCCGGCGCTGCGGCTCACTAGGCTAATCCTCCGCCTTGCGGCGCCGGCATACCGGGTTCTAGTCCCGGTCGGGGCACCAATCCTGTCCCGGTTGCCCCTCTTCCAGGCCAGCTCTCTGCTGTGGCCAGGGAGTGCAGTGGAGGATGGCCCAAGTGCTTGGGCCCTGCACCCCATGGGAGACCAGGAGAAGCACCTGGCTCCTGCCATCGGATCAGCGCGGTGCGCCGGCCGCAGCGCGCCTACCACGGCGGCCATTGGAGGGTGAACTAATGGCAAAAGGAAGACCTTTCTCTCTGTCTCTCTCTCACTGTCCAAAGAGATCAGGGAGAGAGGTGATTCCGAGAGAAGAGTAAAGAGGAGATAGTGAATGGTCCAGCAGGTGTGAGCAAGCAAGAAGCAGCAAGTCTGCAGGTCAGAGGCAGAAAGACAGCAGGCCTCTATACTTTGCACTTTACTTTGGATGACCATTAAATCCTTCAAGATATTCAAGAAAATAGGACATTATCCGATGCTCCAGCCCATACTCCAAAAGATATGTACTCTAATGTTTTCACTGCCAAATGCAAATGGTGGAGCCAAATTCCCGTATTACATTACTATGGATAATTTCATCATTGCCCCAAGTTAACTGCCTTGTTGGGGACATCACTGATGTCCGATGTCTTTGCACATTCTCTCTCCTTTACCAGTGTTCCTTCTTAAATCTTCTGCCTCTCCAGTAACCACTGTGTCTCCATCTTCCTGGTCTTGTCTCTCTCACCCAGCCACATGCACTTTTGCACTGGCCTTGTCGCATCCAATGACATAACTTCCTTTCTCTTGCAGTCAAGCTTTTGCCATTTCAAATCTATTTTCTCACAACCCCCAAGAAACAGAAACTTTGTGTGATTTATCTTTATGCTTTCTGTGTCCAGCACATAGGAGGTACTAGACAAATGTTTATGGAAAGGACAGCTACATCCCAATACAGCCATAAATATTCTTTCTTTCTCTCCCCCCCCCCCTTTGTCAATGTACAACATTAGGGCAGAGGAGGAAGGAAATCTTCCTGAGTACTTACTAGCACCAGTATAATCCAGACCAGAAAAGCAAAACGTACATACATATTTGCCATGCCTATTGGCTAACACAGCTGGCTCTCTTCTCATCCCTCTATTTTTAAAAGGAAGTCTACAGTAAAATCCACGCTGTCCAGATTAAAAGCAACACAGGGTCAGGCACTGAGTTTTATTCTCTCTTGAATTCTCATCCTCCACTAAAAAGGCTAATTTTTAACAGACTTACTGATGCAGTTTATCAATCAATTTACTTGAAATTCATGAAAACAGAGCCAATCAGAAAGCAGAAAAGTTATGAAATCACCAGAAAAGCCAATAACCCCCAAAGTAATCAGATACAAAATAACTGAAAACAGGCTCATTTTTTCAGATGTTTCTATTTTAAACATAGTAACTTTCAGTGCAAAATAATAGTGTCATTTTTACATCTGCAGGGCATGCCCTGCTTTTTGCAAACACTCTCCCAGTCATTCCCTCATGCAATTAAACCATCTGTCCACTGGGTTTGGCACCAGAAATGGGAAATTTCACTAGCTTTGGAATTAGGACAGTTGGACTCAAGTCCTGTCTTCACCACTTCCTTCTGTGTGACCTTGAGAAAAGTCCTTTATCCAGTATACATCTCAATGTCCTTCTCGAAGGGCAGTGATAAGATCATACTCTGCCCACCTCATGGATGTGTGAGGATGGGGACTGGTGGGGAGAGGAGGAAGGAAATAAAGCTTACTGAGTGGCTACTGCGGGCCACACAATATTTATTTGATTTTCATCATCATCCTGCAAAGTGGCATTTTCTATTTCTTGCCCATCAGATGAGGAAACAGATTCAACAACTAAAGTAGCCTTCCCAATTCAAACTACTAAATGTTAGAGCTGGAATTCAACTATCTGCCTGATCCCTGATCTTCATAAAACCATAATACCTCTTAAGTGAGATCTAAGTACATATAAAAAATTGTAATTGCTGCTTACATTATATGTGTATCTGCTGCTATTGCTTTAAGTATAGAAGACAGAGGCAAAAAAGAAGCAGATACTTGCTAAGGCTACACAGCTTGTCAGAGATATAGCCAGGACTAGAACTCAGTTCTGTCCTTTAGGCTTTAAAAAAAAAAAAAATCATGCTGCACCCCCACCGAGAAAAAGAGAGACAAGATGCTTGTTCATTCAGGCCAGCTGTTACACATCTATTTTAAGACATGCACTTTGAAAATCATGGAAGGTGAGTATCAAGTGCATCATTAAATATTCCATATTAACTGACCCCTAAGAGAACTCCCATGTGAGTAGCATATGTTGCTGGCTTCCTGTTAAGCAAGAAGTCAAAAGCTGACTACACTTCTTGCCACATACATTTTGAAAGCACATTCAACTACCAGCACAAAATAAGAGTCTAAAATAATTTCCCATGTTAACCCAAAGAACCTATTTCTCTGTTCATCATTCTGTGTGCTAAATGCACAAGATCGGGAAAAGCAAAATATAAGCTTGTGACACCATGCAGAGTCTAAGTTAACACAGGGGGAAGTATGGTATAATTATATTCCAGATAGCAGCTAACAACAGACTTCTGCAAATTTACCAGAATGGTTATAATAGGAAAAAAAGGGAATCACTTCAAAGCACACTATTTTAAACAACAGTTTTCCTGCTTCTCAGGGACATACAGGCACTCTTGACTCCAGAACAGAGCACTAAACCATGTGCCCAAAACCAGCTGTCATAAGGCACAATATTCAAGACTCAAAACAACCAGCTACACTCACTTTCTCTCTCCCTCTCATTAACTTTCCTTAGTTTTTTTTCTCTGATTCTATTTCCTTTTCCCACCATGTATCGGCCAAAGGTCTAGCTTCCTACGCTGAATGTGATAAATATGCACACAATTGTTCAGTTGATACATGCAACATTTTGAATCAAAATTCTAACTCAAAATTAACAAGTACAGAGGTGCTATTAACAATAGCCACGAGGCAAACCAGAGAACATTCCTCCCAGGGAACACCATGAGAAAGCAATATAGTGGGGAAAAATAAAAACATATTGCAGTTCCTACTCAAATATGCCAATGGCTTCAATAAAGAAAATGCAATTCACTTTTTTAAATTTTTATTTGACCGATAGAGTTATAGACAGTGAGAGAGAGAGAGACAGAGAGAAAGGTCTTCCTTCCATTGGTTCACTCCCCTAATGGCCACTACGGCCGGCACTGTGCCAATCCAAAGCCAGGAGCCAGGTGCTTCCTCCCGGCCTCCCATGCGGGTGCAGGAACCCAAGCACTTGGGCCATCCTCCGCTGCCCTCCCGGGCCACAGCAGAGAGCTGGACTGAAAGAGGAGCAACCGGGACTAGTACTCAGCGCCCCAACTGGGTCTAGAACCCAGGGTGCCAGCGCCTCAGGTGGAGAATTAGCCAAGTGAGCCACAGCGCTGGCCAATTCACTTTCAATGTTCTAATGCTCACCTTGGCACCACCATGAGCAACTTGTTAGTACAAGTGACTAAACCCCTCTTGACCTCAGAAAGTATGGATCACATGGGGGTAAACAACAGCGCCTGCTTTCTGTGGTGTGTCGATAACATGAGACAGTGCATGGGAGGTGTTATGTTTTTCAGACATAGTACAATGTCTGTAGCCAAAACAGTCAAAACCCATTCATTAGGGACCTGTTACTTGCAAGTCACAGGGCTAATTAATTAATTCACTTAGCCCCCACATCAACCCAAGGAGGTAGATTCTTTTAGTAGGTCTATTTTAGAAATGAGAAAGTTGAAAAACAGTCAGGTTCAGTCACTTTCTGAAAGTCACTCAGATGGTAGGTGGTAATGTTATCTCCTGCTATTAGAATGGCACTTAGCAGATATTTGTGGTTTTTAATGACCTAGATAGGGTCGAGTATGTCTTATTTTTAAAACTTATATAAACATGTTTGAAAAAGTAGTTAAGAGTCATCATTTTCCACTCATTAATGAACTCAATTTACACCTAGTGATGTATGCTATTATGTATGACTTCCGGCGTCAACTCCTGGAGATGTCAATCAATGACTTTGCCTATAGCAGTCTCAAGTAAATCAAAGCCCAGAAAGGAGATTAAAAAAAAAAAAAAAAAAAAAAAACCCTGCAAAATCCTATTGCACCTCTATACACAGTGCAGCATGGCACAAAACCGCCTGACCAGCCACACGTGAGAGAGGAGTCCAGAAGGACCTAGTGCAGAAGTGACTTACAAGATTTAACTATAGTTTTGCATTCCACAAGGGTTTGACACATGTTAAACATGCAATCACACATACATATGTCACTTCAAGATATTTATACAAGGCCGGCGCCACGGCTCACTAGGCTAATCCTTCGCCTGAGGCGCCAGCACCCTGGGTTCTAGTCCTGGTTGGGGTGCCGGTTCTGTCCCGGTTGCTCCTCTTCCAGTCCAGCTCTCTGCTGTGGCCCCAGAGGCAGTGGAGGATGGCCCAAGGGCTTGGGCCCTGCACCCGCATGCGAGACCAGGAGAAACACCTGGCTCCTGGCTTTGGATAGGCACAGCGCGCCGGCCGTAGCAGCTATTTGGGGGTTGAACCAATGGAAGGAAGACCTTTCTGACTCTCTCTCTCTCACTGTCTAACTCTGCCTGTCAAAAAAAAAAAAAAAAAAAGATTTATACAGCATACACTGAACAAGTCAGAGTAATTAGCATTCCTAGCCTCTGTTTGGAGCTTTTCAGTGCCTCTCTTCTAGTTCTTCATAAAATACAAAAGGTTACTATCACTCCACTCTGCTGTGGAACAAACTCCTTACACCTAACCATATTTTGGTGCCCATTATCTATAAAGAGGACTCCTGAACTGAATCTTTAAGCAAACAGCCAAGAAAGGGAAAAAGACACATGAATAGTACAGAGACACTTAACAGCATAACTATTCAGAAACCATAAAAAGGTCAGGGGGCACAGAGTGGAAGGAGCTTTGGGGGTTGAGGTGGGATGAGACCACGGGCCACTGCAAGCTTATCAAGGGGTCTGGATTGTATACTGTGGTCCATTGGGAGCCACTACACAGTAACAGACCACCTGCTCTGTGTGGTCAAATCCTAGAGGTCCCGAGTCACTCTCCATCACACTCTGTTCATCAGCAAGTCTTTGTGGCTCTATCTTCAAAACCCATCCTGAATTGAGTAAGGGAACTAAGCACATAGGTGCATGCAAAATAGAAAGATGTAGGGCCCAACGATGACGCAGAAGAGCACGAGGTTACAGTGAAGGAGGAACTGGCCTTTCTACAGGCATTGCCAATTCACCCACAGTAAAAGACAGAAAGCAGTACCTATGAGCACAGACACCAAGGAGAGGAGCTTGAGGAAGCTCTCCTTTGAGTTTGTCAATTTTCCCAGTGGACCAGCAGGTTCATCAGTTGAAAGAAAGAATGAAGAAGGAGATGATAGAGGTTTGACAAAGAACAAAAAGTCCCAAAGAGTCACCTGGAAGAGTTGGAGAGCTAGGCAAGTCTTCCTGCTGCTTGGTCTCAGGACCCTTCTGCACTCATAAAAAAATGAATACTGGGGCCAGCACTGTGGCATCATAGGTTAAGCTTCTGCCTCCGGTGCTGGCATCCCATATGGGCACCAGTTTGAGTCCTGGCTGCTCCATTTCCAATCCAGCTCTCCAATGATGGTCTGGGAAAGCAGTGGAGGATGGTCCAAGTGCGTGGGCCCCTGCACCTGTGTGAGAAACCCAGGCTCTTGGCTTTGAATTGGCCCAGCTCCAGCCATTGCGGCCATTTGGGGGAGTGAACCAGTGGATGGAAGACCTCTCTCTGTCTCTCCCTCTCTCTATAACTCCACTTCTCAAATTAAAAATTAAATCTTAAAAAAGAATATGAACACTGAGGGGCCAGTGTTGTGGTGTAGTGAGTAAAGCTGTCACCTGTAATGCTAGCATCCCATATGGGCGCCAGTTCGAGTCTACTTTTTTTTTTCCTTTGGGAACAAGTTTTATCATTAATTCAAGAAGCACCTAAGAAAACAAGCAATGGAATTGGATACTTAGGCACAAGTAAAACTTACGAGGCATAAGAATATCCTCCTGACACTTTGAGAAGCAATGACTTTGAACAGCCCTTGTCTTGACTGTTAAGGAGCAGTTTTTTTTTTTTTTCATACTATTTGCTAAACTTTTTACTTAACATAGTTAATCATATGTGTATAAAGTTAATTCAGTCCACTTCTGATCCAGCTCCCTGCAAATGACCCTGGGAAAGCAGTGGAAGATGGTCCAAGCCCTTGAGCCCATACACCCACATGGGAGACCCGAATAAGCTCTGGCTCCTGGCTTCGGCCTGGCCCAGCGCCTTCCACTGTGGCCATTGGGTGAGTGAACCAGCAGAGGAATGATTTCTTTCTTATTTTTGCCTTTAAAATAAATAAGGGGCCGGCGCTACAGCGCAGTAGGTTAAAGCCCTGGCCTGAAGTACTAGCATCCCATATGGATGCCAGTTCTACTCCCAGCTGCCCCTCTTCCCATCCAGCTCTCTGCTGTGGCCTGGGATAGCAGCAGAAGATGGCCCAGGTCCTTGGGCCCCTGAACCCGCGTGGGAGACCCGGAAGAAGCTCCTGGCTCCAGATTGGCACAGTTCCAGCCATTGCGGCCATCTGTGGAGTGAACCAGCAGATAGAAGACCTCTCTCTCTCTACCTCTCTGTAACTCTTTCAAATAAATAAATCTTTAAAAATAAATAAATGTATCTTTTTTAAAAAGAAAAGGATCCAATTTAAAAACAAAACAAGAATGAATACTGAGATTCCCTCAACAGCTTTTGTTGGTGGAAGTCATATCCATCAGTGTTGAACACTAGAATGCTAAGCTGAAAAATCCTCAAAAGCACTGTCAATTACAGCAATGCCTTCAGCAACATCACATAGCCTTTGGAAAACTCCACTATGCCCTTGGTGAGAAAACAAGAATGAAAAAAGCAAATAATGTCTTACTATCAGAAAAGGTTTTGACCTTTTGGAACCTAAAAAGCATCTCAAGGACTGCCAGGATCCCAGAACACATTCTGAGAACATTTGTTCTAAAGACATATAATCAGATCACTGAGTAGCCTTAAGTGCCCACTTGAGGTTAGAGATCACAAACTTAAAGTGGAAGCAGTTAGCATGGTGCACGTATTCCTCACCACATTCCTCGGCTCAGCTGTAGGCAGGGGTTAAGTAACGAGCTGGAGTCAACCAGGGTTTTGTTTACCCAAATGAGCAGGACAAATCAAGAGAAACCAAGGAAGTAATTAGAATGGCTATGGTGTTTAAGCTGAGTAGGAAGGAAATGAAGACATGAAGGCATTGAAGAGGTGGTAGGACCAAGGAGTTCAAATGATTGTTGGATTTTAGGTATTAGCAGAATAAGCCAGAAAGAAAGGGGTAGTGAGAGAGTGGGATGCTTGAAACTGAGAAGACAGTGCAACCTCAAGGTCAACACCCAAAACTGAATGTGCTCTTCCCCTTGTATCCCTCGGGTCAGCAAGCCTGAAACCTGGGCCTTGGTCCCCAACTTTAACTCAAACATCTCTAATCCTCATGTTCCTCTCTAGCCCTGTCCTCTCCCCTCCTTCTCTGGCCTCACTCTCTCCTGACAACTCCAGCAACAGTCACATTCATGCCTACTGCCTCCCCATGCAATTCACCCCTCGTTCCACTGTAAGAGAACGTTCCACAGTGATCAGACTTCACCTGTGAGACAACTGTAACCACAGACATGGTGATGTGAAACAGGCAGACCTAGGCTGTTAATGTAAATTGGGAGGGTCTATCCTGGTCAGCAATGTCACAGGTGTCCTGAGAAGACTCTGAGAAGGGAGCATGAAATGAAAAGCCAACTAAAAGGGCCGGCGCCATGGCTCACTTGGTTAATCCCCTGCCTGCGGCATCCCATATGGGTGCCAGGTTCTAGTCCCGGTTGCTCCTCTTCCAGTCCAGCTCTTTGCTGTGGCCCAGGAGGGCAGTGGAGGATGGCCCAAGTGCTTGGGCCCTGCACCCATGTGGGAAACCAGGAGAAGCACCTGGCTCCTGGCTTTGGATCGGCATAGCTCTGAGTGTAGTGGCCATTTTGGGGGGTGAACCAACGAAAGGAAGACCTTTCTGTCTCTCTAACTCTAAAGTGACACTCCAAAATGTTTAAGAAGTATTTAGATAAGGTCAAGCTGGCCAAAGACATTGAGAAGGCAAAGTTAGAAGTGTGAGAGGAGATGACCAGGAGAGTGTGCCGCAGTGGTCATAAACAAGGTAGCAAATGATCAACAACATCAAGTACCACAGAGGGATTAAGAAAAATAAGGGAACATCACATATGAAAATTAGGAAATGTGTGGTGATCTATACTGGATCAACCCCATGATATAATTTTCCCTGTCTTGAAAAATGGAAAGAAAAAGGGACAGTTTCTGGCAGCCCCAGGACTGTAGCTCACCCTGAAGTTTCAGTATTTTGGTCCATGAACCTAGGCTCCGTCTCCTGGAGAACTCAGGTTAAGCCACCAAGTACAAGACAAAACAAGTGTTTATGATGCCTTAAGATGCTTTAACTACTTAAGAAAAAAATCTTAATTATTTTGAGCTTAATACTATACTGGAAGATTATCAGAGGCAATGACCTAACAAAAGGCAAAGAGATTGCTGGCTTCGGAGAAGACTAAACACTGACATTATTCTGAACTACAGGTGCAATGGGGCACTCACTCTCTTCAGGCAATGACAGTCTTTTTCTCTGACATTCTGTATAATCCAACAGTCTGCACATAAACTGCCTTGATTTGGGAACAGGAAGTGCAAAGATGTATTTGGAATGCTTACTCCGGTGCTAAAATATAATCAAAGTTTTTAAAACAATAAATGGTTACATAAAGCAGAAATAAAGTTTTCTTTAACTCTTTTAAAAAGTTAACAGCATCAAAATGCAACTGAGTATCAGTAGCTTGGAAGGAAATCCTGAGGACAACAGTGTCATATTCTTTTAGAAATGCTGCATCACCAACATCGACGCCCAGGGGACAGTATGTGGAAAAGCATGGAAATCAATGGCTTAACCCATTACAATCTGAATGGAAAGAAGTCTGAGGAACACACTCAATTTATTTCACTTATATTTTCTTAATACACTTGTTGAACTGTATTAGGCTTACAAAATCATTTTAAGACAATTCAAAGTATGCATCCACTGCACTCCATGGTCAGTAAACTCATGGAATGTATTGCTACAGCTTTCAGCCATAATATAAAGCAAAACTTCAAATTTCAAAATAAGATAGTCTCATCAACGACAGATCTACAGTGCTGATTCAGGGAGACTTTCTTTATCACCAAAAGTGACATCAACCTAGTCATTCATGCCTCTCCATGAGGCACCCCCTCCACCACCACCACTGGTGCAACCAGCACCCATAGGCTCTCCTTCAAAGTCATTCATATATTTTGTATCCCACAGAGAATGTTGTTTAAGATGAAAAAAATGATCTAATTCAGACACCAGATTTCTTGGATTTTCACTATCTGGATTTTAGTTAACTTTATTCCTTACAATAAGGGGAACATGTTAATTAAAAGGGATTAATGTTCACCTCATTATAAAACAAAATCCAAATTAGCTTTTAGTGTTTATTTTTTAACTGAGGATCTTCCTGTTACCAAGATGACAACACCAAAAAAGAGGCTGATGTCCATAGCCAAGAACAACAACAGGAGGTTTGGGATCCATTTGTGCTTCTCTTTGAGAGGATAATCAGCTTATTAACACTCCAAGTTTCAAACTGATAACTGAGCAATCATTGCTTTCAGGGTTTATAATGCAAACAGGGCAGAAAGAAGAAAACAAAAGAACATCCCACTCAGGGGAATAAACAATCTTATGCTAGTTATAGCCTCCCTTCAGGAAAACTAGCAACAGGCAGAGAGCAAAACATCAATAAACTCATTCTGCTTGTCAACATCTGCTCAGAGCAGTGTCTCCAATGTCTCAAGTCTGAAGTGAGAACTTCCCGTTATTTCCCTCTTAGGCTATTTCCCTACAGTACATGATCTTCTGTTTCAAATTGATATCATCAATAAAAACTCAGTCAGGGATGAAATAAACTCAGAGACACAGCAAAAAGCCCCCAGTGCCAGTAACAACATCTCTAAATTCAGAACAGTAAACTCTGCTGAGATGCATGTCAAGGTTGCTCTAGGTTAGCAGGTTATTCCCAAAGATGTTTGAACAGAACTTATGGGGTAGGAGCCTTATAAGTAGGAGCAGGTAGGCCCTTTCCCAAGAAAGACAGGAGGCAGAAACACTTCGGATGCTAGTCTAAAGGACTGTAAAATTTTACGTTTCTTATTAAATTTTAACTATCACTTATTACTCTTATATGACAATAGCAGAAAAAAATTAATTTTGCTGATAATGAATACATTACATAATATGTACTGGGGACTACAGGCATGTTAAATATGTCGACGTGATTGATAAAGTTATTTAGTAAGACTCATTTAAGGATTTAATGACAGCCTGTAAAATACAAATTCATGTGCCTAAGTGCTCAGCTGTTTAGCGACCTTACATCTCTGCAACAAGGCTAAGATAAGGAATGAAGCCTAGACAGACACCACCATGCTCCAGTTCTAGCCATCCAGGATTCACACTTGAGAAGCCCTGCCTCATAGAACACTAATGGGAGAAACTGCAATGGAACCCAGGAAGCTCAGGAGTACACAAACTTAAGAACTCATAAGCACCCTGACCAAAGGAAGAATCTGGTGGTTACCTGACAGCACAGGGTAAGAATTTCTTTAGGCCACGTATTCTGGTGTGTTCTTTGTGGCACCTCCAGTGGGGAAGACAGCTCTCACACCATTGTATGTGCTAAATTTTCATCCCCGATGCTAAACACAGTAACGAGGACCCTTACTCCTCAAAAAGACTAAATCACATCTATTATGTTCTCTTGATGTCTGTTAAATTCTAATTGTTCAAAAACAGCTGAATTTTTATTAAGAGCTGTGGGTTATTTAAATATGTGCTTATTTTCAAAGATTTGAATAATCACCTGTAACAATGATCAAATTTGGTCTATATTATGTCATGATTTTAAGGAATCTTATTTCAACCAGATATTTTGGATTTTGAGCCTTCTTGGCATTCTTGACGGCATTCAAAAAATCAAAGTTTCAAACAATCTGGACTCTAAAATTTCCAGTAAATCTTGGACTTTGGTTTTTCCAGTTTGGCCCCAACTGAAAAAAATCGAAAGACCTATATCTCTCATCTTATAGAGACACCAACTAATCAGGCCATTTGGATTATATTAGAAGTACTATCAAGATGTGATGTGGTACCAAACTGTAAGTTTCTATAATGGAAAATGCTATTAATACAAATGTTTGAGAATTAAAAAGTCTAATGATCTTGTGTTACTAGACATAATAGTTATATTAATGAGAAAGTCCCAGAGGCCTAAAGGGTTAAATACTTGTAAAATCCTACAGGTGCTTTCAAAAATACTGTGAAGTAAGCAAGTGCCTCTTGTTGGTTGATGAGTTTATAATTTTAAACATGGCGACTTAAAATCTTTTGTCATCCACAGTTATATATGATTTGCTGCTCATAAAACTAAAGCGTTGTTGGTTCTGTGTTTAGCTGTCCTCCTATAGGTTCCTATGGACTTTTTCCAGCCACTTCTATTGTATTCAGTACTTTGGGATGGCTCTGTAAACAGATGAAGCCAATAATGTATTAACAGTACCAACTGAGAGAAAGTATGGTTAACTGAGGTTACTAAAAACAAAAAGCAATTCAAATCAATTGGCAATCTACAAAAAGAGTTAAAGATTTTAAAAACTATTATTAAAATTGCTATATTGGTCTACTATGCTATGTTATATGTGTGTACATATTGTATGTCCACATGGGGAAATTTTATTGAGTTTTATTTTAAATGGCTTATAGATAAGATTGATTGATTTTAGCAGCTTAAATTTATGGACAAAGATACATTTTAATTTGAGTGACCTGAATCTGTGTATCATGTTTTAAACGTGTTGGTAGAAAGAAACTAAAAACATTTTATATGGTTGTGCTTAAGTTTACTGGTTAAACAAAGTACACCATGTTAGATATTTAAGAGGTGTTTTCAAATACATGATTCTTAAAATTTATAGAAGGCATTGGACCTTCTGGTAAATGTTTTCTTAAGTTGTTATCTAATGGTTGAAACTGTTTGCTAAGTATTCATGTGATATTGCTAATGTCAGCAAGCGATCTAGGACTTGCTCCCTCATTTCTCTATTCTAAGCCCAACTTGTTCTTTCACATCTAATATATTCTAAGAAGAGTTAAACACATTCAAAAGATTTTCATCATTGTTCATATCCAAATAAAAGTTTGTGTGTCAAAAATGGGAGTTCCTCAGCTGTCCAGAAATTTTGATTATTGAGAATAACTCAAAGGGTAACTGCTGAGAGTGGCAGGAAGCAAGTTTCAGGAAATGTGCACAGTATTATGCTCCCTGCTGGTGGACCACAGCACCCACACGGCCGCCAGAGACTCTGCACAGATGGAAAATGGGGATCCATGGAACTGGACAGCCACCTGACTGTAGCACCCCCCCCTACAGTGGAAATATCTGTTACACCCCAGACAGGACACCCGGAGTTGGGACACCCTGATGGGGCCCACAGTGCTACCAATCACCATGGAGGTTTAGGGGACGGTATAAGATCACTGACCTCACTTTCAAATACCCATGGCCCGCACCACTTGCACGCCTGTTCTTTCTTGGGAACTGCCCACCAGCCGGTTGAAGGCAGGCAGGCAGGCAGAGGAACCCTGATGGAACATGAACACCAAGACAGACAGGAGCGTATGAGCTCCCACTTCAACTGTACAGTTAATCACAGAGTCACTTCTCAAAAGGCACCGCTCTCCTCGCTAAGTAGCAGAGGTTCTGCATCACACAGGATCAGTACCAAACTGTGTCACCGAGGGGACTCTCTCCTCTCCCTTTAAAGTTGAAAGTATCTTTTTTACACTGTGAAAGAGAAAAAGGAGGTTCTGGATGGTGTTTCAACATCCTTCTACACAAAAAACTTTCCGGCTGCCATGTGACTTTCGAGCTGACGCTAGGGTGCACACAGTCTCCCGGAGCCGCATTTCGCTCCAGCTTTCAGAGGCACGTCCCAGGCGAGGCTCCAGCCCCAGGAGCCCCAGGAGCCCCAGGAGCCCGGGGCGCACCAGGCCACCCGAGCGCACGACCCACGGAGGGAAAGCGGAATCTCGAGCGCAACTTCTCATTTCCCGTGGCTGCTGGGAGACGCTGGACCGGCTCCTTCTCACAGGCTGCAGAGCAGCTCTGAACACACCCATCCAGCTGGCCGCGGCTCAGGGGCCTTCGCAGGCAGCCCCGGTTCCGCTGCCTTTTCCTTCCTCCGCCTAGTGTCATTCCTGTTACAGATAACGGTCCCCAACGCCCTCCACTTCCTAGAGTCCTTGTGTATGTCATGGTTCCTCTTTCAACAAAGCGCGGACGCAAAAACAGAAAGCAGAAGAGCAGGCGAGAAGCAACATGACACCACCACCGCACCCCCATCACCTCGTCTCATCCTCCCCAGCGTTTTTTATAGATGAGCTGACCCTACAGAGAGAGAGAGAGAGAGACACGGAGTAGCTGAAGGGCACGCAAAGACAACTGTTATCTCTTTTTCCCGCCTCCCAGAAAGCCTTTGCAATCAGCTAAAGAGCTAACCCCTTTCAAGCCCAAGTAGGAAGCGCCGAGGTGGTCCCCTGAGCAGCAGGCTAGGAGGCAGGGCACGCCAGCGCACCTAGATGTTTGCATTCACACAAAGAAATTAGCCGCAAGATTAATGGGAGACGCCGGCTGGGGCCGGGGGGCGCCCGCGCCGGCCTCCTTACCTGGGACATCTGCGGCCTCAGGTTGATCTCCTTGAGGTTGATGGAGTGCGCCCGCAGGTTGTTGAGCAGCTGGCAGAGCAGGACTCCATCGCGGAGGGTCTGCGCCAGGTCGAACACCTGCGCCGAGTCCCAGGTCACCCGGTGGTTGGCCGGCAGCACCTTGCAGTGGATGAGCCACTGCGCGCATTGCTTCCAGGGCTCCATGCCCGACGGCTCCGCTGGGCGCTCGGGCCGGGGCAGGAGGCGAGGATGCGGCCGCAGCCGCCGCCGCGGTTCCTCCGCGCCCCGCCGACGCCGGCAGCGGCCCCCCGCCCCTTCCCTGCGCCGAGTCCGGGCAGCAGGCGCCGCGGCCGGCGGGTCGGGGTAGCCGCGCGGGACTTGGCTCCGGTGCCGGCCCCGGCCCCGGTCCGCCGCGGCCCGGCCGCCGCTGCAGCGAGTTCCGCGCGCTCTCCGTGCGCCCCGGCCGGCTCGGCGGCAGCGGCTGCCGCGCACAGGCTTCCGACTGGCGAGCCGGGCACCCGCACTGAGCATGCCCGGCGCGCGGGCCGGGCTCGTGCCGTCTGCGAGTCCCCAGGGGCGCGGGTGGGAGCGCGCGGGCGGCCCCGGTCGGGGTCTGGGCCGGGGGCGGGGCGCGGGGAGGGGCGGGGCGGGCGGAGCCGCTGCCCGGTGCTGGCCCTCGGGCTGTCGGAGGCGTCCCGGGGTGTCCTCACGGGGCTGCCCGCCGGGCTGGAGGGAGCGCGGCCGGACACGGCAATAGGTTGGGCTGCCCTCTAGGACCCCCCTCCCCAGGAGAGCGAATGCAGTTACAAAGTGGGGTCCCAGAGGAGTGGTGGATGAACTGTGGGTCCGAAACAACCCAAGGAAGGGAAGAAAGCAGGAGCATCCGGGGAGCACAGCCGGGAAAGTTTGGAGAAGGTCGCCCCCGCGCCGCTGCCCGTTGTGGCCCCGTGCTGACCACCTCCCGAGCCCGGCCCCCCAAGTTAGCTGCTTCCTAGGATGTTTTGGCACCTCCAAAGGTGAGGGTGTGCCTAGCGGGGCCTGAGAAACCGCCCCCAGCCCCGAGCCGGCCTCCACGCCAGCCTTGTTACTTGGGGTGGGGTCTCGGATCCGTTCCCTGTGGCAGTGCGGGTCCTTTCGCTGACCCCACCGAAAACCTGCCTGGGGAAAACAGGCCGGTGACACGGAGACCAGGCTGCGCATGCGTGGGCGGCTGGCGCCCAGGTTTGAGAGCAGAGCGCGTCGGGCCGGCGGACCTGCAGGGGCTGCGCCTGGGGGACCCGGATGACAGCTGGGGCGCGCCCCCCAGAACCGCGCGGGCTGGCGGTGCGCCTTCCCGTTTGCTAAGGCGAGCTTTTGGGCACTGCTAATCCTGCCCTTTTTCTTCCCACCGTGTCCCCCACCTACACACACACACACACACACATATCCAAAAAAAAAAAAAAAGTGTTTACATAATTTGTAGAAAGATACCGCCATTGGGAACTCTTGGGGTCCTTGGTCAACCTTCAGAGAGGCATTCCTTTAAAATTAAAAAAAAGTTAAGTCCAAGTTGATATGATTTTAAATCCTTTTCTACATTTAATATTAGACTTCTGGATCCCAAATATTCTGTTATGAACCATATTACTTCTACCAACCGGTCAAAGGGTGGTTTTTAAAAGAACATGTGATCCGTTGAGGATAAATAGAGTCTGGCAAGCACAGCACAGTGTGTACACTCAGTATTAAAACAATACATCAGCCTGAGGATCTCCTTTCCTCACACGCATCCTTCCCCAGCAGTTTCTTCTTGGTTTCAATGCAGATTTCATCAATAGCACAATGCTTCATAGACTATGGTTTTGGCAAGAGCAGTAGTTCCCCCTTATCTGAAGGACTTATGTTCCGAGACCTCAGTGGATGCCTGAAGCTGCAGGTACTAAAAGGCACTCCTAAGATAAAGCTTAATGTGTAAGTTAGTCACAGTACAGCACCTGCGATGTTGGCATCCCGTATGGGCACCAGTTCACATCCCAGCTGCTCCACTTCCAGTTCAGCTCCGTGCTAATGGCCTGAGAAAAGTAGCAGAAATGGTCCAAGAGTTTGGGCCCCTGCCACCCACATGGGAGACCGGGAAGAAGCTCCTGGCTTCTGGCTTCAGCCTACCTCAGCCCTGGCGGTTGCAGGCATCTGAGGAGTGAACCAGTAAATGGAAGACATTCTCTCTCTCTCTCTCTCTCTCTCTCTCTCTTCCCCTCCCACTCTCCCCTTCTCTCTGTATCACTGACTTTCAAATAAAATCTCTTTTTAAAAAAGAATGCAAATTTTCCATGAGCTTTTTGAAGATTCCACACACTATAATAAAAAAATTTTAAAAATTATTTATTTATGGACTTTTCCAGTTAAGGTTTTCAGGCTGCTGTTGACCCCTGATCACTGGAACAGTGGAAAGCAAAATGGATTGCCGTAAATCATACTACATATCTCTATGTACTTTATGCCTTTAGAGACAATCTGAGCCATCTGAATCACCAGTTAATACAAATTCCTACATAAGGAGAAATTAAATTGGGAAAGTTTCATTAAAAAGGAAGACTTAGTAAACAAAAACCATGAACTCTGTTTCAGGTAATATAATACCACTCTTGGGAGTGGTAAAATACTCCTGTTTGCAAAACCCAGATGGGAGACACTGTACCAAGATGCAGACCTGGATCAGAGACCGCACTGTGCTGCCTTCTAGCAACATAACCTTGAGCAAATTAGCCAATTCCTCCAAACTTCAACTTCCACAACTGTAAAATGAAAAACAACAACAAGAATGTATCTCATAGGTTGTCACCAGGATCGAATGATATCAATGCCTTCCCATTCAAAGCAGGGTCTGTAGACACTCACAGCATCTGGGAGCTCGTCAGAAATGGAGACTCTCAGGCCCAGCCCCAGGCTGAAGGAATCAGAACTTGAATCTATTCTAACAAGGTCTGCAGGTGACCTAAATTTCCATCAAGCACCAATGTAATGAATAAAATGTGTGGAGCCTGACGCCTAGTAAGAACTCAATAGACATGACCTAACAGTAGCTCCTTTTCATTCGCCACAAAAAAAAAAAAAAAAGTAGAAAGGACCAAATAAATTGTATTTCACTCTTTAAAAATCAAATGTGTAGGCCTGCGCCATGGCTCACTTGGCTAATCCTCTGCCTGCGGCGCCAGCACCCCGGATTCTAGTCCCAGTTGGGGCGCCGGGTACTAGTCCCAGTTGCTCCTCTTCCAGTCCAGCTCTCTGCTGTAGCCCGGGAGGGCAGTGGAGGATGGCCCAAGTGCTTGGGTCCCTTCACCCGCATGGGAGACCTGGAGGAAGTACCCGGCTCCTGGCTTCAGATCGGCGCAGCGCCAGCCATAGCAGTCATTAGAGGAGTGAACAAATGGAAGGAAGACCTTTCTCTCTGTCTCTCTCTCTCACCATCTATAACTCTCTCTCTATCTCTCACTCTCTCTCTCTCATAGTCTAACTCTACCTGGCAAAAAGTAAAAAAAAAAAAAGTAATCAAATGTGTAATATACTTATATATTATAAAATAAGTAAAATATGGCTTCATAGCATAATGCTTCTCTAACATATTAAGCCAGGGTGTGGCTAAAAGTATAGGCAGTAAGGATATGGAAGGCCCAGAAGAGGGGGCTAGTGGAGAACAGTGTACCATTTACTTATTGTCCACTGTGATTATCAAGCACATTAACTGAAGTTAAAAAAAAAAAAAAAGGAGCCCCCATGCCCTCCTACCACCATATAGTTGAATAAAATGAAGATCAAAGGAGTTAAACATCTTGCTCCTTGATTTAGAGTTCAATCAGAGGGCTGGTGTCCCCATATCTGTGTTTTCTTTAAATTTATTTTATCTGGTTTTATTTATTTGAAAAAGAAACAGGGAGACAGATATCTTCAATCTGCTGATTTACTCTCCAAATCCCCACAGCAGCTGGAGCTAGGTCAAGCTGAAGCCAGGAGCCAGGAATTCCATCTGAGTCTCCCACGTGGGTGGTAGGGACCCCGACACTTAAGCCCATCATTTGCTGTCTCCCAAGATGCACAGTTACAGGAAGCTGGAGCAGAAGCAGACAGAGGAACCAGGACTCAAACTATGGCCTCCAATATTGGATGCAGGCATCACAAGAAGCAGCTTTATCTGCTGTGCGCAACACCCACCCCACAGCTGTGCTGGTTCTGTACCAGAGTTGCAGCTCACCATTCTAACAATTACCTTAATGAGTTTAATTACTGGCCTGAACGTCTTTCTCCCTGCTAGACTGAAACACCTTGAAGGCAGGAGTGGCAACATTCATCTTCAGATTCCCAGAACTAACCTTGGCACTCCTGACACAATAAACACTCAACGAATGAGTGATGAATGAATAAAAGGACTGTATTTCTCTCCCTCTCCTCTCTCCCCTCACCTCCCCCTCCCCCTTCCCATTCCTAGGTGTCTCACCGGCCTTTCTAGGCCCTCTCAGGTGAGCGTTCTGCCCTCTGCTTCTCTCTTGTATCACTGTGCTATTTGGACCTGGCCACAGCCTTGCACTACCAAAATAAGAAACAAGATTGGGGGGGGGGGGGTGTCCTGAGCTGCAGAAAAGCTGACAA
Source organism: Lepus europaeus (assembly GCF_033115175.1). Taxonomy (NCBI): domain Eukaryota; kingdom Metazoa; phylum Chordata; class Mammalia; order Lagomorpha; family Leporidae; genus Lepus; species Lepus europaeus. The sequence continues at coordinate 101,980,408 of NC_084831.1, forward strand.
CAAATGATGAGTATCACATACTAAGTCCCTTTCCATGTTCAAAATTCCACCAGAATGTGAGGATGCAAGAATTCACCAGATTATCCATCAGCCCTAATATATCAGAAGTCTCCGAAGTGAACAAGGGAAAGGTACACGAAGTCATCAGTTGCTACATCTGTACTGTTAATGTTTACTGTTTTTTCCTCTTCTATTTTCAACTTCTAAATTTATAAAACATGAAGATCTGTCTACCACCCAGAAATTCAGAAACCCAAATTTATTTATTCCTTCCTTTGTTTTTCTTTTATTTTATGTCACAGGAGAAGTAAATCATGAATGGTATATAGCAGATCAAAGATAAATAAGCTCCAGAATGAATTAAAGATACAGAAACATAAATATTGTAGGCTGTAAACTGAAATCCAGGTTGTCGGTCTGCCGAGCAAATTTTCTTCCGCTACAATCAAACATACTTTGATTTCACATAAACATTAGGGATGTGGGTTTCAATATTCTGGTAATTTGATACAGTTTTTAAAATAAAAGCCAGAAAACCATTGCGAAAATAGGATGGCGGTAGAATAAGATTTCTGTAAATATCATTCCTTTAATAAATGGGCCCAGATCAATGTGTATTGAAAGATTTGAGGGTTGAGTACAAGTGAGCAGAATCTTGTTAGAATCACGGGACTTCTTTTCTCTTCTGGTCAAGTTCTGATATTAATACTCTGAGCAGCAACAATGATGACAATAAAGGCCTTTATTCAAAATGATACCATCTAACAAAAGAAATTTACTTGAGATAATTTATGGTACAAATAGCTTCCAAAGAAGCTGTTGAAATGTGACTGTAAATCTGTGGGTGTTATAGGGATGGACTATTAATAGATGAATTGGCCCAGTGACATCCAAATATACCCCTTCTGCGTTGTGAGTACACAAAGAGAAAATGAGGCTCCAAAGGTTTGCTTCACAAAGTTAATTGCTCCACAGTAGGGTTTTCACAAGAGACTGCTGTACATTAAACATGTTGCAGCCCGCAAGCTACAATCGGACATTAGTATGTTGTCAAGCATTAGCAGTAGTATATGCATACATCATTTTTAAAGATGACCAAGATCAGACTTACACAGAAAAGCTAAATAGCTCTGTGTATTCCAATCAGCAACCGAAGACCTTAATCTCATTTGTGAGACATTTAAATTCTGTTTGCATGTTTGTGTAAATAAAGTGCCTAAGAGTCATTTATACTGAGATGAATATTAAAATCAATTGTAAAGAAACTTCTGTGGAAAATACTTAGTGTCCCAGCTTCCACAAAATCCTGTACCTATTGCAATGTATACTGTTCTTTACAGATAATTATATCTTCAGGTATGCCATGCCACAACTACCACCACCTCCCCTCCACCTCTATCCTGCTCCTCCTTGGGGTCCTTGGGAACAGGAACTGTACCTAATTCATCTCATATATCCAAATTCATCTCACATATGACCTAGCACCTAGTTAAGGATGGATGCATAGATGGTTGGAAGGCTGGATGGGTAGATAGTGGGTGGGTGGGTGGGTAGATAGGTAGATGGATAGTAGATGGGTGTGTGGGTGGATAGGTGAAGGGGTGGATGGGTAAATGGATAGATGGGTGGATGGCTGGATGACTAAACAAGATAAACAGGGGCATAAACCATATAATAGTAATGCTGATGGAGGATAAATTTCTACTTACCATTTCTGCATGTTGCCAAGATTTATTCCTGACAACAATGTGAAAGCAACACAATACTGCCAGACAGATTGGCTTCCCTGTGTGAAGAGAGGGCAGGAGTACTAGAATGCCCCTCCCACCTCGTGCTATCTCCATTTCAAATACACAGAAAGATCAATATACATATATATATATATACACATATACATATAGGTATAGATCCCTTTGACTTGTAATTCTTTAGCAACTGAAATCCATTTTTATACAATTAGAAGCTTTTCCTGAAAAAGACCACATATTTCGTTAAGTTTGCACCTTGTGCCTGAGATCAGATGACAACAACAGCTGCTATTTGTGAGTTTATTGTAATCGCTGACAACTAACTACACGCTTTATATGTATTGCTTTATTTAAGCTTCCTAACTTCTCTACAATTGTTTACCTCTCTTGATAGATGAGGAAACAGGATGAGAACACTCAGCCATCTTCCTAAAATTCAAGCAGTTGATAAGTGGTAGAGCCAGCTTTAGTGCTAGGCATCTTGATGCCAAAGTCTACACATTTAACGGTGACATTATGGCGTCTCCCTGGAGATTGAAGACAGAATGATCTCTAAGAGCAGACTCCAACGGGATGGCTTCATACACAGCCAACTTTAAATGCTCCCCACCTGTGGGAACCCATTGACAAAGTGCAGTAACTGAAATCTCTCCTGGTGTTATTTAAATAGCAGGAAAAGAATAAGTTTGTGGATAAAGGAATTTTGTTTTAATTTTTTGTCTTTATCCTTGAGACATTCCATTTTTTAATGTTTTAGAATTTGTTTAAGCAGCCCATTTATTCTTTTCTGATATAACCCCTTTGTTTTATTTTGTTGTGTTTTGTGTCAGATTGCCATGAGGTTTTGAAATGTTGTGGTTTAGAAATCCTATGGGTATCTTTTCTGAACATCAGAATCATAACACAAGAATAATTCAATAAAATAAAAAAGGTCGACCAGCATTTCTGGGAAGTGAGTAAGCTAAAATGCACCAAAATGGAAACCTAGCATGCTTTATTAACCTCACACATGTGCACACACAGACACACAGTCACATATTTTTGCAGACTGTTTATACTTCATTTTGCAATCTTGGCATTAGGTTACCTGTGAAATCATAAACTGGTTTTTATTGCACACACAACTGGAAAAGGTTCATTCACTGACTGCCCTAGAAATATGCTTCATCTGCTTAGAACAAGAACACAATAACTTTATCTTCTTTTGTTGCTGGCTACAACTTTTAAGCTGTTCCTAGAAAAATTTTCAAAATTTAGTAAATAACTCATGTTCTGCTAGCTTTGTTTCTGCTCTGCTGGCATAACTCAGGAACTAAAACTCAGAGTTATTTAAATCAGAATACAGCATTAGGGTGGAAGAAAGAAAGAACTCCAAAGAGGATTACCAAGAGACAGCAGTAATAATTCAAATTATTTTAAAGAGAGAATAGGCCCATCAAGACGGCATGTACCACTGCCATCTCACTAGTCCAGGTGATCAATTTCAGTTCACAACTGATCATAATGATAGGTCTAAGAGTCAAAGGGATCACATAAACAAGACTAGTGTCTGCTAATGCTATCTGATAGAATTAAGAAGGAGAGGCCGGCGCCGTGGCTCACTAGGCTAATCCTCCGCCTTGTGGCGCTGGCACACCGGGTTCTAGTCCCGGTCGGGGCACCGATCCTGTCCCGGTTGCCCCTCTTCCCGGCCAGCTCTCTGCTGTGGCCAGGGAGTGCAGTGGAGGATGGCCCAGGTGCTTGGGCCCTGCACCCCATGGGAGACCAGGAGAAGCACCTGGCTCCTGCCATCGGATCAGTGCGGTGCGCCGGCCGCAGCACGACTACCGCAGCGGCCATTGGAGGGTGAACCAACGGCAAAAGGAAGACCTTTCTCTCTGTCTCTCTCTCACTGTCCACTCTGCCTGTCAAAAATAAAAAAAATAAAAAAATAATTAAAAAAAAAAAAAGAATTAAGAAGGAGAGAACGATCCAACATGGGAAGCGGGATACACAGCAGACTCAGAATGGCAGATGCCCTAAACAGCACTTTGGCCTCAGAATTAGCCCGTACAGCATTCGAATCTGGCTGAAGAGCCCATGAGAGTATTTTAGGCAAGGAAAGCCAAGACACTCTGAAAAAAAAAAAAAAAAAAAACAAACAAACAAACAAAAAAAAGCACCTAAATGAAAGATCTCTACAAGTGAGATCCCAGTGGAAAGAACGGGCCATTAAAGGAGGTACCTTTCTCTGAAGGGAGGAGAGAACTTCCACTTTGACTATGACCTCGTTTAAATAAGATCAGAGTCGGCGAACTCAAAATGCTTCCATAGCCTTGGCAACTCATGACAAGAACCTAGAGTGGTTACTGATGCCATAAACAAGAGTGTTAATTTGTTAAGTCAACAACAGGAGTCACTGTGCACTTACTCCTCATGTAGGATCTCTGTCCTTAATGTGTTGTACAATGTAAATTAATGCTATAACTAGTACTCAAACAGTATTTTACACTTTGTGTTTTGTTGTGGGTGCAAACTGTTGAAATCTTTACTTTATATATACTAAATTGATCTTCTGCATATAAAGATAATTGAAAATGAATCTTGATGTGAATGAAATGGGAGAGGGAGCGGGAGATGGGAGGGTTGCGGGTAGGAGGGAAGTTATGGGGGGGGAAAAGCCATTGTAATCCATAAACTGTACTTTGGAAATTTATATTTATTAAATAAAAGTTAAAAAAATCCAAGAAAAAGAGAGAGAATAGGAGGAAATTGGTAAACATGATAAGGAAAATTTTTTTCTATATGTTTAAATGTCAGTACAATATAGAAAGAACAATTATTCCAAAAAATAGGAAATCATTGCTTCTTACCAAAAAAAAAAAAAAACTTGCCAATCTATCAAATCAATTTTTTCTTAGCTCATTTAACAAATTTTATTTAGCACTTTCTGGAGTACAAAAACACTCATCTAAGTCTTAATAGGGTGGAGGTAAAACAGAGTTCCATATCAAATCTCTGCGAAAATTTGGCTAACACTAAAAGATAAGGGTATGAAAAGTGACCTAAAGTAGGTACCCAACATTTTTCTGTGTGGCTGTGTTTTTATATGTGATGTCAGTTGCTGTAGAAGTCGAAACTAGCATAAACTGATGAACAAGCACTGAGCTAGTAGGATTGTTAGATGTGCAGAACACAAAGCACCACTGGACTGTGGTCTGTGATGGGCAAAGAAGAGAAGCAAGATAAATGAACCTGTCATCATCCAGAATCCTGGTATTTCCACATTCTTGTCCCTTTCATTGAGTCTGCTTAATCAGTCTAAGTGTTAGGAACCAGGAATAACCTCTGGGGTAGATCCAGATACAAAAATGCTAACAGTGATGCAATTTAATAAAGCAAAAAGAGTTGAAGTCATTAACTAAAAACTCAAAAAATGTTCTAAGAAACTCAAACAACTGTAAAACAAGAAAATAAATAACTCAGTTTAAAAATGGGCAAAGACCCAAAGCCATATAAATGCCCAATAAGTATATGAAAAAATGTTCAACATCACTAATCATCAGGGAAGTGCAAATTAAAACCATAGTAAGCTACAACCTCAGAGAATTTAGAATGGCTATTTTCAAAAAGATAAAACATAAGTATTGGTGGGAATGTATACATAGTGAATGCAAATTAGTGCATCTATTATGAAAAACATCAGGGAGGGTCTTCAAGTAATTGTAAATAGAACTAAACCACCATATATGATCCAGCAATCCTCCTTCTGAGTATATACCCAAAGAAAATGAAATCAGTATGTCAAAGAGAGACTATATGCCAAATTCATTGCAACATTATACATAATAGTCAAAATATGAATCCATCCAAGTGTCCATCGATGGATAAAATATAGTGTATACACAAGAGAACACTATTCAGCCTTCAAAAAGAAATCCTATCATTTGTGACAACACAGGTGCACTTGGAGGACATTATGCTAAGTTAAATGAACTAGGAACATAAAGACAAATACTGTTCATCTCATTTATATATAGAATCTAAAAAACCAGCCGGCGCCACAGCTCACTAGGCTAATCCTCCGCCTGCGGCGCCGGCACCCAGGTTCTAGTCCCGGTTGGGGTGCCGGATTCTGTTCCAGTTGCTCCTCTTCCAGTCCAGCTCTCTGCTGTGGCCTGGGAGTGCAGTGGAGGATGGCCCAAGTGCTTGGGCCCTGCACCTGCATAGGAGACCAGGAGGAAGCATCTGGCTCCTGGCTTCGGATCGGTGCAGTGCACCGGCCATAGCGGCCATTGGGGGGTGAACCAACGGAAAGAAGACCTTTCTCTCTGTCTCTCTCTCTCTCTCTCTCTCTCTCTCTCACTGTCTAACTCTGCCTGTCAAAAAAAAAAAAAAAAAGAATACAAAAAACGTGAACTCATATCAGTGAAATGGAATGGTGGTTGCCTGGACCTAGGGTAGGCGTAGGGGACCAGGAATGGGAAGATGCTCATCAAGGGGTTCAAAGTTACAGTCAGTATTACCAGTTAATAATTACGTATACTTGAAAATTGCTATGAAGGTAGATTCTAAATGTCCTCACCACCAAAAACTGACAAGTATGTGAGGTGATCACAATGTTAATTAGCTTGATCTAATCATTTTGCCATATGCACATATATCAAAACATCAGATTATATATAACATAGATACCTTTTTAATCAACCATACCTTAAAGCTGGAAGGGAAAAAAAAAAACACTTCAAAATGCTAAAAATCCCAACTAATTTAGGTAATTCCCAGTGAAGTCCCTCACCCCCTAAGGATCTTTGTTAATTTCCTGAGTGCTGTCTTTGCAAGGGAGGTGGCACCATTCTCTCACAACATGATGGGAGAGGGACTGCCACGGGCACCAGGGAAGTCAGGCAATCAGTACTCACCATGCAAGGACAGGGGCCTCCCAGCCTGTCTCGATCCCACAAATAGTGAGTGGAGTGACAGGAGTCAACGTGACAGAGTTTGTGCTGCTGGTGCCTATGAGTACCTTTCACTTTGATCTGTCCCTTATTTGAAAGCATCTGGGAAGATGTGGCCACTGGCTGAAGTTTCTCCTTATGGCTGCTTGGGGTGATGTGCATATGGACAATGGATAATCGTGGCCCAACACCTCCATGGAAACCGCCAGCATAGTTTTTAATAAAAGTGAAAAGGATACAGAAGCTCCTGACCCCTGGCCAGTAAGTCTCTGTTGATGAAATCAGGATAATCAGGTCTTGTCTTTGCTACTACATCCAATTTATGGACAATTTATGGCAGATATCTGCCTCGTAATTGCTTTCCTAATACTAATTACATCTTTCATATTCAGATATGAAAAGCTCAATGACTCTTTAATAATGCATCATGGAATTTATAGAAGGTGGCAATAGTTCCACTGTTAATTTGAAAGAATTTTTCATCTTAAAGAGCCAGAAGCTAGTATTGGTGAAGAAACGACTCCTATCTTTTCAAAATAATCTAGTTTATTTTTGAGACTACATTTAACTGTGTCTTCTCTCTTGTTGGAATTTAAAGTTACAGGCAGTATTTTTATGTTTGGAGAAACCGATCCAAAAGAGACACAGTTTAAATATATTGTCTGTATCTGATCTGCCTTTACCTCCAGATTTTTTATCTCAAAGCTCTCCACAATATTCTCATACTCTGCAGATATACTGGAGAAAATTTAAGCTTTGGATTCTACTTTTCAAAGGGTGTTTTAGGGATGAGCCAAGCAATCATCAATGTGAAACAGGATTAAAAGCTAAATCGGAATCTCATTCAAGTTACACACTGTGGCAAATGAGAGCAGCTGCTAGTATACACTGCTGGTGGACTTGGTTCCTATATCAGCCACGGCAGCCTTGCTATGATGCATGACCACAAAATGTGGCTCTACCAGGGCTAGGGCATGTCTTCCCCATGGGCCATCTAAGGTTGGCAAAATCATTTAGTCTGGCCATGCTAAGGCAGCTACAGGTGGGAGTCGAAATTTAATAAATCTATCGGCTAATTTTTAAATTGATAATTTTCTATGGTCCATAAATGATGTTACAAATATCCACATGGCCCTTAGAAGAAATAAGATGCCCCATCCCTGCAACTTAAGCCACATCTGTAACAGTGCATTCCGTGCATGGTTGGGAAGGCTCTGCTAGGCTGTAGCATCTTCCCATGTCCATCCTAGACTCCTGCACGCTCAGGAAAAGGCTACCCCCTCAGGAAGCCGCTCCTGATAATCAATAGAACCTTGTCCTTGTCTCACCACCACCAGCACCTAAGCCTCCCCACTGGTGTCACTTTCTACCTGTCACATATTTATTTTTATTAGGCTTAGCAGAGAATCTTAGGGAAATTCAGTGTCTAGTTCATCAGGGAGTTTCCAGGAGCTCACCAAGTATTGATTGGGTAAATGATCAGTGTCAGACCATGCTATCTGTAGTTACAAGCCACAACATCTTTTCTCATTATTAACAGCATTCGGTGTATATTTCGCCCTTCTGCTACCTACATTTCACCTTATGAAACAGTTTTCCTCTAAAAGTGTGGGTGTTGCAGGGGGTGGGTGCAGGTGGGCTGAAAGCAGGTGACAAATAAAACTTAGAAAGGGCCTGATTCATCCAACTGAAAAACAAAACCATTTCAGAAGTGCCAAAGAAAGTGAAACACCTAGTGAGACTGTGGCGTTAAATGCTATCTATTTAGTGGTTAAGCAGGTATTATAAGCAATTAAGATATAACTTAAAATGCAAATATGCTTAATGCGAGTCTCAGGATTCTTTTTCAATAATCCTAAACCGGCCGGCGCCGCGGCTCAATAGGCTAATCCTCCGCCTTGCGGCGCCGGCACACCGGGTTCTGGTCCCGGTCGGGGCGCCGGTCCTGTCCCGGTTGCCCCTCTTCCAGGCCAGCTCTCTACTGTGGCCAGAGAGTGCAGTGGAGGATGGCTCAGGTGCTTGGGCCCTGCACCCCATGGGAGACCAGGAGAAGCACCTGGCTCCTGCCATCGGATCATCGCGGTGCGCCGGCCACAGCGCGCCTACCGCGGTGGCCATTGGAGGGTGAACCAACGGCAAAAGGAAGGCCTTTCTCTTTGTCTCTCTCTCACTGTCCACTCTGCCTGTCAAAAAAAAAATTAATAATAATCCTAAACCATACTTCTCTTATAAGAGATGTGGTTTATTTGTTTTTCAAGGATATTTTCTCCAGGATGCCTGAACTATGCATGATTTGTGTGAGAGCGACAAGGCTTTCCAGCTGTTCAAAATTAGCTTAGTCACCAGTCTAGTGAGACCATCCATGAAATACCCTGGTTATTGGCAATCTGTTATCTCTGAGCTCTCTAAATTAAATACCACAGCAGTTCACAACGAGAAGAGGTCAAACCACTTAAGCAGAGCATGAAAAAGAGAGGACTTGTCACTATCACTCTTAATCAAATTCTTTCACTTCTTTTATTCTTCTTCATTCTGGGGTTTGGTTGTCTAAATTCACGTTCAGGGATAAATGGTCATGGGCCACTTATTAGAGCTGGAGTCCTTCCCGCAGGGGCCGGGATTCTGTTGTTTGAAACAAGAGATTCAGAGTGTGAGCTAGGAATTGAACTACATGTTCTACACACCTTATTTGATCTACAATAGCCCAATTGAGTAGATCTTATGTACCCATTCTACAGGTTGGGAGCAAGATTCGGAGAAGCCGACGATATCTGTACCAATGTAATTGTAAAAACAAGGCTCTAGAATTTATGGAAGAGGTCTGGGAATCTATTAAGTCAGAATTTCTGCATTTTTAGTCTAGTACTCCTGGGTGATTATTATTACATTTCATTGTGAAAACTTTCACACAGTACCAAAGTAGATGGTTTTAACAGTTTTAACAGCTACCAGCCAAAGCTGTGGGCATCTTTCAGTTGTTCAGACTTTGTCCTATGGTGCTACAATGTTTATATCCCTTAAATGAAACATCCAGGTATTTTTTTTTTCAAAATAACAAAATTTGAGACCCAGTTAGGTCTAGTGACTTTTCACTGTCACTTACTTGTGGAGCAGCAGACCTGAGAAGCAAATCGAAAATATGTGATACCAAGTAGGGTTTATTTTTTTAATATTTTTTTAATACAGGCAGAGTGGACAGTGAGAGAGAGAGAGAGAGAAAGGTCTTCCTTTTTGCTGTTAGTTCATCCTCCAATGGCCTCCACGGCCGGTGCACTGCAGCCAGCGCACCGCGATCCGATGGCAGGAGCCAGGTGCTTCTCCTGGTCTCCCATGGGGTGCAGGGCCCAAGCACTTGGGCCATCCTCCACTGCACTCCCGGGCCATAGCAGAGAGCTGGCCCGGAAGAGGGGCAACCGGGACAGAATCCGGCGCCCTGACCAGGACTAGAACCCTGTGTGCCGGCACTGCTAGGCGGAGGATTAGCCTATTGAGCCGCAGCGCCGGCCCCAAGTAGGGTTTATTTTTAAGCCATAGCTGTACTCTCTGAGTTAATATATATGTATTAAGCTTCTTTATATTCATATAGCACCAAATTGAAAATTCAAAACATATATAAACAAATACATGATCATTGTCTTTAAATATGTACAATTAAGAGGAACTTGCCATATTGTAACTGTTAAATCATACTTTGAGGTAGCCTGTGAGCAAGAACCAAAAAGAATGACATACACAGTACAATAGTATATAAACACAGCATTCAGAATCGACAAACTACTTGTGGAGAATTTGGAAATAAAAAACAGGCTGGCTGGACCAGAAAGGACCATGTGGGATTGCCAGGGAGACCAAAACCTGGAAGTTCTCATAGGCGATGTTGAGCAGGGCTAACAGAGAGCTAACAGAGAGCCCCAGGGGGTTTTAAATAGTGACAAATATGACCACAGTTGCCATTTAGGAAGAAAAGTCTGGCCACAGTATGTCTGGAAAATATAGATTCAAGAAGTGGGGTGACCAGCTAAGAAGTGGCCACTGAAGCAGGCATAAGAAGAAAAAGATCCACATATGAGAGACTTACAGGATAACAAGATCAACTGGATTTGGTGTGAATAACAGGGAGGGACTAGTTAAAAATAACTCAGTTGCTAGAAGAATTGAAGGTGACTAAGATGAGCTTTACTGAAGACAGCAGAAGATTAGTGCTCAGGGGTTGAGAGCTGCCAGCAGGTGAAGAGTTGAAACCCTGGTAGATACGCAGATATTCAAAGAATCCCTGGAAACTCACAGTGGAGAGGCGAGAAGAAGAGGCAAAGGCTGTTCCTCTGTATCGCGTGAATCCAGACCAGAGCCCGCCAGAGCATCCACTCAAGGTTAGACCCCATGGGGCTGCCCTTTGTACAACTGCCTTGACCAACACCATGTGGATAGAAACCATCGTCATGTCATGTCTGTACTGATTTTTGGATAATAATCCCTTAGGGCCAACCCTGATTCCATATCTGACTAATAAACAGGTCTTTACATTAGGTCTTTAGAGAAAAAAAAAGAAATTAATGAAAAATAATCAAAACAAACTGATAGCAAACTAGACCTGCTTCACAAAGTATTAATTTTGGCCCGTTGCATGGGTTTCATACAGGTGTGGCCTAGTCCAACAGTAATTTCTCCTCCTGGGTGTTTGGGGAGGTCTTGAACAGCAAAGACTACAGGCAGGTGTTGATTCTGTCACCTGCTGAAACCATCACTCTTACTGAGTGCTACTTGGAAGAATAACACCTGCCCTCAAAAAACTGTTAACCCCACCCCACCCACAGTACCCATGTGCTCCTCTTTCCAAACCCTTCTCAAATTCTGAGCCCATAGAAGAGAATTTTAAATTGTTACATCACAGTTATTGCCCATAAACAGAGAAGGAAAACTTACTTCTTTTCTTTAGCACACTGGTTACACTGTATCCAGAAATCAAGATGGGGAGAGTTCCAAGAAGGAACTGGGCTCTAATTTGGCAGGTCCTGTGGTGCCTTCTTAGGCTCACCTCACCAGGTTCTGAAAGGCTGGAGCAGACCATTCTATCTTTAGGCTCTTTTTTAAAGAAATCAGAGAAGTATTGCCATTTTTATTCAATCAGATTGTTTTTCCAAGAAAATTTTTTTTTTCTTGAAAGGACACCTACCTAGCCCTACTAATGCTTTAAAAAAAAATGTTTTGAGTGAGGACATTTTTTGAATCCTGTGTTTTTAGAAACAAGCATTCATATTTTTATTAATAATGTATAAGCTAATAGTTTGCACCACTCTGCTTATGATATCTATATATCTCCTTTCCTTTTTAAACCCAATATTGATTAAAAATTATAGACTATTTCCAATTAAGAAACTGATGAAGCAAATAAATGCTGGGAAATAGTGCTAAAAAGGTATTATTTTATGCTGCAAAAATGATAGGGCTAAAATCCAAGTCAAATAATACTCAAGTGAATGGTTTCAAGAGGAACAATATTTCCTCTCAAGAAGCACCTGTGAAAAGTAGTTCACTTGAATGGCACTCCCCAGGAAAAAGGGTTAGCCACAGACAACAGGTTTAATATTGGAAGTAAAGGCTATTATCAGTTGGAAGCTTTCCCCTTCTTTTCTAATTTTTCAGGAGGTCTAGAAGTTTAAATCTTTTATTCCAAATGTATATCCTAATTGTTACTCTCTTCATTTTCTTACTCTTTTCATCCTGTTTTCCATAGATTTTATGTAGAAAGGAAATGATTTCTCTGCTGTTAGACTCTGCTTTCAGGAGGCAGGTGGACACCAACTGGGAAGCCCACTTCCCAGGTGAGAGTGCCTGGTTTGAACCCCAGCTGCACTCCTGGTTCCAGCTGCCTGCTAATGTATACACTGGAAAGCAGCAAGTGATGGCTCAAGTATGTAGGTCTCTGAAATACACATGGGGGGCCCCAGTAGAGTTCTGGGCTCCTGGCCTAGTCCTGGCTTTTGGGTGTTGCAGCAGCAGGGGGAGGGGTAACATCTGAGGAATGAACTAGCAGATAGAAGATATCTCTCACTCTTTCTGTCATTCTGCCTTTCAAGTAAATGAAAATAAATATTTTTTCTGATTTTTAAAGATTTTATTTATTTATTTATTTATTTATTGAAAACCAAAGTGACAGAGGGAGAGAGAGAGACAGAAAAGGTACTGCCTGCAATGCCAGCATCCTATGTGAATGCAAATAATATGACCCAAGTGTTGGGTCCCTGCCACCCACATGGGAGATCTGGACAAAGTTCCTGGCTCCTGGCTCAGCCCTGGCCATTGTGGACATTTGGAGAGTGACCAGTAGATAGAAGGTATCTGTGTGTGTGTATGTGTGTGTTTCAGTCTCTGTCTCTCCTTCTCTCTCTATAATTCTTTCAAATAAATAAATAAACATGGAGAGAAAGAGACTTCTATTCACTGGTTCACTCCCCCAAATGCCCCTTGCACTCAACCCAGGACCCAGGAACTCAATCCAGTTCTCTCTCCCACGTGAGTGGCAGGGGCCCATACAGTTAAGTCATCTCCACGGCCTTCCCAAGTATATTCACAGGAGCTGGATCAGAAGCAGTGCAGTCAGGACTAGAACAAGCACTCTGATATTGGATGCTGGCATCGTAAGCAGCTGCCTCTTAAAACTCCTTTGAGGGGTTGGTGCTGTGGCACAGCAGGTTAAAGCCCTGGCCTGAAGCACTGGCATCCCAGATGGGCACCGAGTCTAGTCCTGGCTGCTCCTATTCTGATCCAGCTCTTTGCTATGGCCTGAGAAAGCAGTAGAAGATGGCCCAAGTCCTTGGGCCCCTACACCCATGTGGGAAACCTGAAGGAGGCTCCTGGCTCCTGACTTCGGATCGGCCCAGCTCCGGCCGTTGTGGCCATCTGGGGAGTGAACCAGCAGATGGAAGACCTCTCTCTGTCTCTACCTCCCTCTGGTAACTCTGTCTTTCAGATAAATAAAATAAATCTTTATTTTTAAAAAAAAAAACTGCATTGAACAAGGAAGATATTATCTACTGCAAGAGGAGGGGATTAAATGATAGTGCTGAACAGATTTTGCTCAATCGATAAGGAAATCTGCTTTTACTTACACATAAAAATTGTGCAGTTCTCCTTGTTCTACAACAATTAGACTTTCATCCAGCATATGTTTTCCTGTTATAATTTATAAAGTTCACACAGTGATATTAAAAGAGGCTTTTTTTCCCCCATAAAGAAAACCCAGTGGCCCCATATTCCCACCAATACATGCCAAAAGAAACCTTTCCCACCAACAGGGATTATCTCCTTTTGATTTATTTTAGACACAGAACTTGTAACTTCAATTGAATAAGGAATAAATATTCAATTATGAAGTGTTTTAAACCCTGAGGCTGCTGTGTAGAAGGAAAGTAATAAATTAATCCTGTAGAATCAAGATTATACATTGCTATCCTCTGACTGTACCTAATTATCTCAGATGATAAAATGTTTCAGAAATTCAGCAGAGGGTTATAATGAATTACCAGGACATGCAGTAAATTACTAATTAACACATCCTCTAAATAAAAGTGATTTTTTTAAGTTCCTAGGTGAGTGATTATCAGGTCAATTCTAAGTGAAATTGCATGTATATTATCTAGGGTTCAAAATCTCAGAAATGAAAAGAATAATGCTTTCCTTCAAAAATAGTTTCAAACAGTATTCACTGAAATCTGCTAACTTCCAAAAACAAATTTTAACACAGTTGACATTCTTCCATATTCAAAGAAGTTGGAAGTGCAAAGTCAACATCTAAACCCTACTGCCCCTTTCCCACCCAAAAATGACCCACTAACTTCTCCCCCAAATGGCTCTTCCTCTCAATTTCCCACTTCAATTAAATTTCTGATCAGGACCACAGAGAATATGACCAGTGATGTATATTTGCTCAAGCAGTGTTGAAGGTTCTAGCAAGTGTCCACCAAGCTGTAGAAGCTCAATATGAAAGGTGAACACTCCAAAGAGCAGAGAACCAGGGTTCTCCTTGGGACTGTGTAATCTGGGGCAATTTCTTGGGCCTTGGTTTTGCTTGATCTCCTGATGCAATAAATTGGACTCTGTATTTCTAAAGTGTTTCCCTTTCTAAATTTTAATTCTAAAGGTATTAATACTCCCTCTTGGTCCAACAGACTCAAAGCCATAGAAGAGGACTACATTGTTTTCATACAAACTGTTGTTTAACTTCCTTGGGCCTTATCCTCTCAGGTATGGTCTTTAACCTTGTTAATACATTCTTACTCTGCAAGCCACTTAGGATATTCCCTAGCTCTGAATCGTCAGTGGTCCCCTGTAGTCTATCCTATCAGAGATTCTTCACAAAAGAGTATCATATGATATATTTGGAGAAACAATTAGGTTGGAATTCATCAAGCCAATCTTATTTTCCACTTCTCTAACATAGCGAAGAACAGTGGCTCATCTCACTGCCAAACTTTTATTTGCCATGGTCCTGAACCTTGAAACTAACTATTCCCATTCCCTGTCTTAGTCTGTCAAATAAACTCCCACACACTTTTCAAACTCTTCATGTGATTACTTGCAACTAACATCAGTATAGCACAGTGGTTACAAGTGCCTTTGCAAAAGACAGAGTACCTAAGTTCATCTCCTGGATCTGTCACTTCCTATTTCTGTAACTTTGGATATGTAACATAATGTCTCTGTTTTGGTCTAAGGAGTTGGGCTAAATGAGCTCCTACTAGATTGGGTTCCGGTGAGGTTACAAAGTTGGTTGGGGTAAAGTCCTTGGAACAGTGTTTACAATCATGACTGCATCAGCTGCCTATAGCATGTTTGGTCAGTAGCCTATATTAAGGCGCAGTAGTTTAAGTGGCCCTCTACCACTCCTTTCTGTTTCCTTTGACTAGTTAGGAAAAGGAAAGGAAAGCAAAAATGAAGTCACTCTTAGCCCCAGCTTCTCCATGAGCACAGAATGTGTTCAAGCTTCTGGTATCCACAACCAGAGAGAGAAACACAAAACTACAGAGGGAAGCCATAAGGATGATTAAGGGGTTGCAAAGTTATGATTAGAAGGACAAAATGAAAGAACATGGGCTAATCATCCCAGAAAGGAAAAGTCCACTGTTATTTAAATAAAGATCTTTAGGAAACAAAGGGCCTTTGAACCCTTCCTGGGAATCACTTGCTGTCCACTTTCCCTGGAGGCTTAAGGTTGCAACCATATCCTTTGTCCTTTTTTTCTGTCATCTCTGGCTGCCTTTGTGTCATTTCTTAGTCTGTTTCCTCATCTCAAGATACTCACACACACACCTTTCAGAATATTCACTACTTTGGAAGAAGGATTTTAGTAAGCTTTTCATTAAAGCTTATAATGAGTGAATAAATTGCCCACTGACACACACAACTGAGCCAATAAACAGCAGAAATGGGATTCAAACCCAGGTCCATCTGATAGCGGAATCTAGGATCAGCCTATGACACATGCCAGCAGATGCATTTCTTCTGATAACTAACTCCTGCTGCTGTATAGGAGCCACTCCTCACAACAGCTCAGGCTTGCTCACTATGGACACACACAAGAGTCACCAAGAGCTGCTCGCTTGAAAAGAAAGCGTCGAGATTTTAAAATACTGCTGAGATTCAGGGGCAAGTTGGAACATCTTTTTCTTTGAATGACCAACATTAACCAATTAATGAATTAATTAGTTAATTGCTTCTCTCGTGTGTGAGCCAGTCTGAGGGTTTCTCATACAGGAGAGCATTGGCTTGACAACTTTTCAGGTGGTTTTTGAGATTAAAGCTTTTCTGTTCATAGAAAATCCAAGTTGTAGAAAATTATTTAGTCAGTGAGTGCAATGGCTGAAAATGTCACCAACCTATAAAACTATATGAACTCTATTAGAGGTATATACAGATAATTAGTTAAGGCATTAAAATCTAAGTATTTTAATCCCTTAAGAAGAACAATGAAAAACTGATCATCTGCTTGTGATAACCACTCATGAAAGTGCTGATAGGACTGTGAACTACGAACTCTCTCCATAAATCTAATCTTCATAACCTCTGCCCATGTTTTAGGAAAATCTGTGAAACAGTTACAGGAAATGCATCCATCTGAAAATGTTCTACCATTTTGCTTAGTGACCACAAAATGAGTGAAATATGATGGCGACCTTGACACTTCTTTATGATGGATGAAACTCTAACTTCTTTACAAAGAAGCTGGCAAACACCCCAGTACAAGAGGCCCAGATACAAAGAAAGCTCCCTTTATTCCATCAAATGAGTGTTGACTTGACCCTCTGACCTTCCTTAAAATTGAAATTAAATTAAACATACGCTGTACAAACTCAGCAGAAACCTCCCAGGCCCTGCACCTCTGACACTGTACAAAGATTTTCTTTGAGTGGAACATGGCACCAAATATTGCTGTCATATAATGAAAAGAAATACAATTCCTTTTACCACAATAGCTTTCAAATATTTACTCTTGTATAATTATTCCCATCTTATTTATATAAAAGTCACACATCCTCAATGCAGAAAAGCATATGTACATATATGCTTTTATATTTATATATAATATGCAAATAAGTATAACTAGGAAGTAACTATTTTACATTTTGATGTGCATTGTTTCAATTTTTTCTTGGGAAATATGCATTTAAAAATAAAAATCCCATTTACTGTACACTTTATTTTATAACTTTTTTTCACTCAGCACTCCCAGTTTTCTAAGATTTATATGCTCTTTATTATGCATTTTATGAACTTTTAACTCACTGAATATGTTATATATCACTAGCTGTATTTTGAATTTTCAATGGATCCTAAATGTGAAGCTCTCAGAAACAAATAGTTTAGCAGCTCCAAGATACTCTGGATATTTTATAACCACTCTATTTTGGTCTTGAATTTAGGGGTATTGTGCTTTAAGCAAACTCACATATCATGAGAGAAAAAAAATGTTATAGTCTGAAGAGCTAGAAGGAAAACATTTTAAACTTTTTTTTTTTTAAAAAAAGGTTATTTATTTATTTGAAAGGCAGAGTTACAGAGAGAGGAGACAGAGAGACAGAGGGGGCTTCCACTCACTGGGTCACTCATCAAATGGCTGAAATAGCCAGGCTGGGCTTGACTGGGCCAGGATGAAGACAGAAGCCAAGAACTCCATCTTCGACGTTGGGTGGCAGGGGTCCAAGGACGTGGGCCATCTTCCACTTGTTTCCCAGGCATATTAGCAGGGAGCTGGATCAGAAGTGGTAAAGCCAGGATTCAAACTGGCACTCGTATAGGATGCTAGTATCACAGACGGTGGCTTAACATGTTGCACCACAATGCCGGCCCAGGAAAATGTTTTGTAGATACAGCAGACTAGCCCCGCACCAGGTGGGCTCTGAGGCAAGAATACAAATGGAAGGCATGGGGCTGGCACCATGGCACAGTAGGTTAATCCTCCGCCTGCAGTGCCAGCATCCCATATGGGCAGGGGTTCTAGTCCCGGCTGCTCCTCTTCTGATCCAGCTCTCTACTACGGCCTGGGAAAGCAGGGGAAGATGGCTCAAGCACTTGGGCCCCTGCACCCGCATGGGAGACCAGAAAGAATCTCCTGGCTCCTGGGTCCTGGCTTCGGATTGACGCAGCTCCGGCCATTGTGGCCATTGGGGAGTGAACCAATGGACGGAAGACCTTTCTCTCTCTCTCTCTCTCCCTCTCACTGTCTGTAACTCTACCTCTCAAATAAATAAATAAATCTTAGAAAAAAAAAAAAGAAATGGAAGGCATACATCATCTGTCTAAATATTTAAATTTACAGATCAAACTAACAGTTGAATGAAATAAATTCTGGGGCCGGTGCTGTGACGTAGTAGGTAAAGCTGCCACCTGCAGTGCCAGTATCCCATATGGGTGCTGGTTGGAGTCCCAGCTGCTCCACTTCTGATCCAGCTCTCTGCTATGGCCTGAGAAAGCAGTGGAATATGGTCCAAGTCCTTGGGCCCCTGCACCCACGTGGGAGACCTGGAGGAAGTTCCTGGCTCCTTGTTTCAGATTGGTGCAGCTCCAGCCGTTGCGGCCAATTGGGGAATGAACCAGTGGATAGAAGACCTCTCTCTCTCTCTCTCTCTCTCTCTCTTTCTCTCCCTCTCCTTCTCTCTCTCTGTAACTCTGACTTTCAAATAAGTAAATAGATCTTTAAAAAAGAAAAAAAAAAAAGAAATACACCTTATGCCTTTACCTTGATAAATGTGCTTTCATGACTATCTGAGGGTCCAGGTTAGAAAGAAGAACTCTCAGACAACTAGGAGGTTCTCACCAAACCATGGAGATTCAGGGGGATCCAAGCTGGTCCCATAGCCCATGGTCCATGTCTCCTCCTCACATCCCTGGCTGCGTCCTACATCAGAGGGCTCGCCCTCATATGCACGTTGGTAACTTAGTTCTGTCTATGGCTTTGCCCACCACAGCTACCCCCTGGCTATCTCTCAGCCTGAAACATGCACACTAGACCATACTGGCTCTCAAAAAGGAGAAGCCGATGAGGGAAAGAGGCCTGTGCAGGCCTTGGAAGCAAGCTTGGCAGTTTTGTCAGGGAGTTTGGGGATTTAGACACTCCAAGCATGGAGTAAAAAAGGGATGCAGACTTCAAGTGGGCCCATCCCCCGGTCTTGCAGACTTCTTTGCCCTTGGGACGGATGTCCTGAGATGGGGACTGCAGCCAGAGTGGGCCGAGAGCCCAGGGCAAGGGCCTCTCCTCTGGGCTCTGCGGACAGAGAGGAGGGAAGCCTCCTCCTGGAGATTCCTTGACAAGCTGGTCTGGAGTGGAAGCCACGACCCTGAAGGACCAGAGTTTAGGGAGGGCAGAACTAAAAGATGGAGAGGGATTAAAGGCCTGAGAGTGAAACCATGAGATGAGACGGCAAATAGTGAAATCTCCTGGAAGTTACTCAACTCCACAAACACTTGAGGGAAACAGGAATTTTTGCACCAAATGGAAACCCAAGCAAGAGCTTGAACCCAGCTGACTTAGAGTTGTCTTAGACGACTTAGACAAAATAGGACAAGAGGCCATAAGTTTTATTGAGGTGTGATTATTTTAAAATTTACTGTATGTGGCCGGCGCCGTGGCTTAACAGGCTAATCCTCCACCTTGCAGCGCCGGTACACTGGGTTCTAGTCCCAGTTGGGGCGCCGGATTCTATCCCAGTTGCCCCTCTTCCAGTCCAGATCTCTGCTGTGGCCCAGGAAGGCAGTGGAGGATGGCCCAAGTCCTTGGGCCCTGCACCTGCATGGGAGACCAGGAGAAGCACCTGGCTCCTGGCTTCAGATCAGCACGATGCGCTGGCCGCGGCGGCCATTGGAGGGTGAACCAACGGCAAAAAGGAAGACCTTTCTGTCTCTCTCTCTCACTATCCACTCTGCCTGTCAAAAAAAAAAAAAAATTTACTGTATGTGAGTGAAATGGATGTCTTTTCATTTGATTGTTGCTCATAGCTCTTGCCTTTATTCCCGCTGACCGAGGGTCTTTTTACTTTTTAACTTGTTGAATTCTTTACTTAGTGGAGCATTAAGCTTTTGACTATAATGTAAATTTAAATATATGCTATTTCAAAAATCCAAAAGGAAAGCAGGAAGGATAGAAAGAAGAATGGTGGGAAGGAAGGAGGAAAATATTATTAGAATTGTATCTATGAACTACATGGAACCTGTTCTCTTTGTATTACTATCACATTGACATAAGAATTGATGAGAACTGTGTTGTAGTGATTGTCCTGCGTTTGCTGTGACCCTGAGAATCTAATGTATTAATAAATTCCTTTAAGGATTTAAAAAAAAATTTTGAAAAAAATGGAACTTTCCAAAATCCTAAAGAGATCCCTGGACTTTCACCGACCACGGAATGGTGGGCTGCAGTGTGGCGAACCTTGAACTGATAGTATCCAACTTAAACAGGAAAGAGTCCTGCTGCCTGAGCGCTGAGTGATACTTACAGAAAATTCTACATTTGTATAAAGTGTAAGGGCATTTTTACTTTGCAAATATAGCTATTCTGTGATATGCTTCTTAAAGGAATAGTTTAGTGCTTGTAAAGTGATTACATTTTAAAATACGAGTGACAAAGTAAACATGTTTTTACAAGGTCTTATGTAGAAACGTCAGAGTCAGAGATAAAAAGCAGGACTCTGAATTCCTTTGTGCTGTACTGAATCCCACACTTCCCCTCTCTCCTCCTGCTCGAGATACAATTTTTCCAGCTGAAGTTAAAGCTTCCCAATAAATCTCATGGAGGAATTTTTAAGATTTAACTCTAAGGTGACGCCCGCGTGCATTTTCATGCACTGCTATGTCCGGAGCAAGTTTTGAGGGCACTCTTGCCTTTCATAGGACAGAGTAGTAAACAGCAAAGTGATGTGCTGGCTCCAGCCGCAAGGGGCATGTGCAAGATGTCACCCACTTTCTCTAACAGAACACTGTGACTTTAACCATAACATGATCTTCATAGCACCAAAGTGTAGGTCCTGTTTCCATTAGTCTCTCAGCCACCAATCTCAGCTCCTACAAGAGAGCTCTTAGTAAATGCTGCTTATTACCTGGTGTGTGTTGGGGGGAATGGCAAGAAACCTCAACTCCTACAAAATCAAATCATCTCTCAGTTCAGAGTACCATTGTCAGTAGTTTGGGGTCTGACAATGTCTCGAATCTCTCCCAATCTCAATGGATTCATGTTTACTGTGTTTTACCTGAACTACTTCCTACGATGGTCATTGAAATGTATTGAGCATCTGCTATGCACCATGGCTCATACTTTAGCTTGAACATAAACAGAGGAGAGCCAGGGTAGAGGTGGATTCAGATTTCTACAGGAGCAGGAGGGAGAGAAGGACCTGCCGCTTGACCTGGGGCCGGGGGGACATCAACGACAGGGGATGTTCATCTGGGTGACAAAGTTAGAGAGCTGGGCATTTTAGGAATAAGAAGAGCACACACAATAGCTTAGAGAGAGGGGGACATGCAATGAAGTCAGAAAACAGAAAGTTTTGTGGAGAGGCTGAAAGCTCGTTGTCTGAAGTGAGGGGTGAGATTTGTGCAAATCTCATGGTTAGCAGTGGGGGCAGACAGACAGGTGGGCCCGGATCATAAAGGGTCTATGGAGGAGTCTGGAGCTCCATTGGGTGACTATCCTTAATGCTCAAGTTAGGGGAAACGACCTTATAGTAAGATTCTTTGACATCTTACTACTGAGATCTTTATGCAGAATTCAGACTTGATGTTGAATTTCACTATCTAATGAAACGTGTTAGAACAACACTGCATAGACACGTCAGAGGAGACCAGGCTTACTATACAAGACCTTGCTATGTCTCGCTTCTCAGTGAAAGAAAGCTGTACAAACCAAACTGTAGAAATGATCTTTTTATCACTGACTTGGGAACATAAGCGATCTCATGACAACAGAGATGGAGAACCCCAGGGCCAAGATTCCAGGAAGGGCAGTTGCCTGAGAGTTTCTTAGCTTTCATACTATATTTGCCCAAGGCAAGATTACTAACGCGCAAACGGAGAATGTGCGTGGGCACTTGTGAGAGATGTAGAGGCTCAGCCTGAAGTATGTCAGGCTAAACATCTTAAGGCTGTCTAAACTAACAGGACACAAAAAGCCCTCTGTGTGCAGCCCAAGTGCACAGGTTCTCACACGTCCCTGTTCTGCTGTGCTTAGGGCAGAACACACAGATCATGGGGCAGTTCTACCAGCCAATGCAAATACTCAAATTCCTCGCTTCATTAAAATTTGAATTAAAACCACAATTCTTTAGCAACATTTGTTTGTAGAGCAAATTGCTTATTTTCACTCCCCAAGTTAACTCTAGGCCATGAAGAAACTAAGCCTAAAGGAGGCGTGACAGTGATGTCTGCAGATGCTCTGGAAGGAGATCAGGGACCTCCACTTTAGTGGACAGCTGTGGTCATTGCCTTGGCAGTGCTCACTTGGCTTTCTTTTCTAAGAAAAATTCATTTAAATGTTGATTAATTTTATTTGTTTGAAAAGCAGTTAGAGAAAGAGAGAGAGAGAGATTGGTCCCATCCAGTAGTTCACTCCCCAAATGCCGTCAACAGCTGGACCTGGGTCAAGCTGAAGTCAGGAGCTGAAAACTCAGTGTGAGTCTCTCATGTGGGTGACAGGGATCCAAGAACTTCAGCCATCACCTGCTGCTTCCCAGGGCACACATTAGCAGGAAACTGGAATCAGAAGCAGAGCCTGGAATTGAACCAAGTTATTCTGTTATGGGATACAGGTATCCCAAGGAGCATCTTAACAGCTATGACAAATGCCAGTGGCCACTTCCCCTTCTTCTAACGACTCCTTTTGTGTATGTCCTATCCCTGTAACATTCAGTCTTGACCAGCAAAGCTGTTCTACCAGGAGCACATGGGACAACTATATCTGTCTCTTTCCTGACAAGTAAATACTGAATAACAATGTGGTAGGAGAATAGAAAATGGTGGGAGTTAATTCTCAACTTCTGTCTATATATATGTATATGAATATGTACAAAATATATATCCCACCAACATCATTTATTATGTTAAGTTAGCCAGTCTTAGTTCCTGTTGCTTGAAATCAAATAAATCTAAATGATAGACTGCTGTTCGCATCCCTCAGAAATCTTGTTAATCTAGTCTAATGATCAGGAGGGCAACCACAGGGAAAGATAGACAAGGCAGAAAAATACCGAGAGCTTTATACAGAGTACACGAGAATTTCCAAGTTACATCAAAATGGCATGAGAGGAGAGGAGAGGGCTGGTGAAGATCGGGTGTGAAGTGGAAAGTTCTGCCAACACGTGCCCATGCAGGCTCTCCTGGGCACTGAGGCAGGCTATGAGAAGCATTGTGGGCAAGGCACAGCAGCCTCACGAGTAAATGCAGTACCACGGGCCAGCTGAGTCACCACCATGACTCAGGTAAGGGCAGAGAGCAAGGTGGAGTCCATATACTAAGGCGGCATTCAGGAAAAATATTCGGGGCACTAGCAGTTGGATGAGGCAGAGCACCCAGGAACAGCCAGGATGGCATGGAAGTATTTGCTGCAGCAGGTGACAGGATGTGAGGGCAGCCTGCTCAGGCCCTGCAGGAGCCTTCCTGTCATTTCTGACGTGGCTTCCCATTGGCCATATTCCTAGAAAGAATAGGAGAGTTCCAAGGGAAATCCAGGTGTACCAGAGGCTCTTCCATGCCACTGCTGGCTCTCCTGTGGCTGGGACAGACTCATCTCAGGACTCTTAAGGTTTCTCTACAACTCTCACATTCAGACCTACAAACAACAGTATCTTCCAGTACCTTGCATTCTACAGTGTTTGCCTATAAAGGGGAGTAAAATAGCACAGTAGGCCTTCCTTCACCACAGCTGTGAAGTCCAGAGAAGCACAATAGCCATTTCACAGGGCTGTTGGGAGGCTAAGTGAAATGGTGCATGTAATGAATTGAGCACAGAGCTCCACACACACAATCAGTGCCCAGCATAGTTAGAGCAAGTGCCAGCAAAGACACTCACTGACCTGACCAGGAGCAGCTCCAAGCCCTTCATTGTGATCATCTAAGTCCTAACCACATTGTGTACACATATGTACATGCATAAGAAAAGAGCCTGTTGCTGTGCTGGGCACTCCCTGTGACCTTCAAATGTCCCTACAAGACTCTGAATGCAGCTGGAGGGCTGAGGAAGGGGCAGGCTCTTGCTTCAAGAAGAGGGCAAGGGGAGCATGTGGCAGTGGAGTCCCTTGAGGCCAAGTGGCAGCTGATTCACACAACTGGTATTTGGCTAGAGGTGGAGGGAGTGAGAGGAGCCTGCCCCTGCCTCCCGGAAGCTGGCTCCTCTCTCATCATCACAGCTGCCAGTTTTCATCACCAGGCCTCCCCCAGATGTGGCAGCCAGCTCACTCTCTCAGAATCCCCTCCCACTCCAGGAACATGTTGAGACTTTGCTGCCTGCTCTTGGCCTCTTAAAACTCTGGCCCCTTGTGTAAGAGGCAGAGAGCAACAGCAGCAGAAACAGGGGTGGGTATTGGGGCTAGTAATTGTTTTTAATGCAATTGTAGAAAAAAATGTTCTTCACCTTTGGGTAGTTTGAGTATTGTGGCAAGAGAAAACACCCATGTTTAGAGGAGACTGAGATTCATACTCAGAGAGAAATCAAAGGTTGTGACAACTAATAATGGAGAAAGGCAAAATCCCTCCACTTGTACAAGTACCTCCAGTGAGTCATAGCTGAGGCAGCATTAGCTCTTGCAAGAGTGAGACAGTAATGGACACAGTGGAAATTAATTGGTTTCATTCAAAGTCAGAATATAACCTCAGGGAGGAAAAAACTAATCTTCATCTGGGTATTTGTACTCTATTTTTTAAATGCAGAAATGTCCTCAGATAATCTTTTCTATGTTCACGTCCAGTTGTTTGTACAACAACAAAATCCCACTTGGAAATAGTTTTGCCATCACATTGCCCCTTTGGAAACGGTCTGTGGGAAGTTAGTGGTACTGAATTTCCATCACTCTCTAAAAACTCCCTGCAGGAACTTTAGTACTTAGTTCCAATGACTTCATACATGAAATCTAATAACAATGTTCACATTTGGGGCAAGAAAACAAGTGCTATTGTTTCCTGGGAGTCCCAGACCCTGTGGCAAGCATTTCACAGGCCTCCAAATGAGCAGATTAGAATCATGAGGCTGAGAGAGGTGAACACCACAGAGCTGGTAAGCAGAGAAGATGGGATTCAAACCTGTCCTATTTGTTTGCAACCACTAGGTGACCTTGACAGAGCTGGAAGGATGAGTTTCAGAGTCACGAAGGTCCTAGTTTTTGTATTACTGTCTCTATGTCTGCAGTATTTGACATGTGTTAGGCGCTCAGTAAATGTTTATCCTTGACATTGCTTTCACTTCCTTAGGAAGGATTCACCTTGAGCTGATCTTCTCCTTGTGTTCCATCTCACACTAACCAAAGTGAAGCACTTGACATCTGTAGTTCTCTCTCTAGAATTCTAGGAATAAGATGCTAACAGCATAAAATGCGAGTTTCACAAAACATAAAATTAATCTTTTTCATCAGTCACTGAGAGAAGTAACAAAACCTATTTGAACTTACATTGCTATTTGGTTGTCACTGGTTTCTTCACTGCTTTTCAATATTTTCAAAACTCCGGGAGGGTTAAGGGTGGAAGGAAATAAATTGAATGACTAAAGCTGTAACATGTATGGGAGAGCTGTTGTGGTCTAGATGGTGGCTGTTGCAAGTGAATGGAGTTTCAGTGTCACCAACTAGGCATGGATCCATCTAGCTGTACTGCACCTCCTTGTGCTAGGTGCCAACAAGGCAACACCATTTTTTCTGGCTCATTTCTGTCCATGCCTCACAGCAATTGTATGAGGATGGAAATTTTGTTATCTTTATTTTACAGATGAGATAATTGACTTAGAGGAGTCAACCAATTTGTTCAAGATCACAAAGCCACGGAGTAGCAGCATTGAACTGCAACCAGTTCCCTCTAGAGCTCTTGGACTGTTAACCAACACTTGTTTTCCAACAAGACGCTTAGTGTGTTGTAAAAGTTACCCCATCAGAAACCTTCCTGACTGAGGTTGGTAATGAGCTGCACAGACTGCATTTCTGATCCAACTCAAACCTAGGCTGAAAGAGACAAAGCAAGCGCCCAAAACAATGATTCATTGCCTACCTTGTGAAAGACAATGGTAATTCTAGGTCAAAGTCGAATGAATGGATGTCCGCATAGCAATTAGCAGTGCAGGCACCCCAACTAGCAGTCTTGGCAGAGCAACCATGATTGTCATAGAAACAGGACTCCTCTCTCACTGCAGAGAAATCCCACGTGGCTGATCTGGGACAGCAGACAGCTGAGGTCTGCTGTGCTCCCCCAAGCTAATATCCTGCCCCTTTAAGATCTTCCCTTACAGAAGCAACTCATACTCAGAGTCACAGCGAGATGGAATAGCTGTAGGTGTCAGCAAAAATACACCTCAACTTTCATTTCATCCAGTTGCTTTGAAATGTCTGCTGGAAGCTCATCTATGCCCTTAATGGCAGCTCCTCAAATCTGCTGAAGAAAACCTAGCAGAATCAACTTGGTTCATATCTCCATTCTGTAAGATTCATCATTTTCACTCAAGAATGACAATATTAATGAAGCCAAAGAATATATCTCATTAACATTTTCTTAGTCTATATTGTCTAGAATTCTTCCTAATCCCATCAAACACTTTTTTAAAAATATCAAGCAGTATTAATCTAACTAGCTCTTTAGTTATCTGTTATATGTAAGTTGATATTATTTTCACCATTATTTACAGAATATGGCATTACATTATATATCTACCTTATCTTTCATTGGGGAGACATAGGGTAGAGAATTTAAGGAACCAAAATTTGTGAATTGTCCTAGTACTCAGCATTGCATTTTATCTGTACAACTTTATGAGATAATTATTATTATCTCTATATTAAATAGAAGACTGCAATATTCAGAGAAGTTAAATATCAGGCCTCTGTCTCATAAGAGTGTGAAGCTGGGATTCCAAGTTATGGCTATCTGACTCCAAAACCCTGGTGTTTTCTATTACCAAATTTCCCATGTATTTATTTTATTTCACATGCTGGGATTATTCTACATTAGTTATATAAAAATTTCAAAATGTAAATTATCTGGAATACAATCAATTAGAATCTTTAATTAAATGATTTCTCTTTTCTTATATCTCCATACTCTACTACCATCACATTCTCAATGTGCAGAAGCAATAACAAAATAGTGACAAAACAACCAGAACTCATATTTGTTTCTAATCTTGGTGGTGTGCCATGAGGCAAGACAATATCTAGTCTACCTTCCTAAACCCAGCCTACTGCACTACTGTAACAAGGATTGCTGAAATCAGCTCAAGGCATTTTGAGATTCAAAATTATTGAAGAAAAATCCAATTCAGTTCAGAATATCCTATAGGTGGGGGAACATAATGATGAATTTTCAAAGGTTTTTGGTAGCAACCTGAAAGAAAGTTGATTCTGAGGGTGGAAAAGCTACCCAGCAAACTCTATCACATAGTTCATTGACTACGTAGGTTAGACCATGTAACTGAATACATTTAAAAATAAACCCTCATTTCCTTCCAAAGTCCCCAAATTTACCATGTAGATGAAGACAGGCACAAGTGATCAGGCAAAATGCCCAGATATGAATTCCAGCTTCTTCATTAGCCTGCGTTGGGATCAGTGGCAAAGTCTGGATTTTGGACATCAGATTCCCTATCAATGAAGCAATGAGGTAGAATAAGATCTTTAGATCCATCTTGTGGTACGCATTCACACATTTACTATTTACTATTCAGTAGATACAAGTATGTTTTCATAAACACAATGTCTCAGTGTTTGATACCATCCTGACATTATCAATACCATGAACATTACATTATTTATTAAACACCTGCCATATTAGGCTCAGTGGGTACCGAGAAAGACTCAGTCCTTTCCAAGGAACTCATGATGGGAAACTTGGCCTATACACGACTGCAGAAGGTAATACAAGGAAAGCACCAATGATCAGTCTGAGTACAGTGCTACAGGATTTCCCAAGAATCGTCTAGCTTTCTTTCATTATTTCAGTAGTAGTGCACACAGGTGATGATCTGTGGGAGCATTCCTTACTCCCAGTACTGGACAGGTTGTCCTTCATAGTTCCTCCCTATTTCCCGCTACTTGTGAAAGCCACATATGTCCAGAGCAGTAATTAAAAGCACTCAAGGAGGCCGGCGCCGCGGCTCAGTAGGCTAATCCTCCGCCTTGCGGCGCCGGCACACCGGGTTCTAGTCCCGGTCGGGGCACCGATCCTGTCCCGGTTGCCCCTCTTCCAGGCCAGCTCTCTGCTGTGGCCCGGGAGTGCAGTGGAGGATGGCTCAAGTGCTTGGGCCCTGCACCCCATGGGAGACCAGGAGAAGCACCTGGCTCCTGCCATCGGAACAGCGCGGTGCGCCGGCCGCAGCGCGCCTACCACGGCGGCCATTGGAGGGTGAACCAACGGCAAAAAGGAAGACCTTTCTCTCTGTCTCTCTCTCTCACTATCCACTCTGCCTGTCAAAAAAAAAAAGCACTCAAGGACAGATGGCTACATGCATGTAGAGAGCACATAGGAAGCGTGGACAAGTAGGGACTGAACATTCATACACCAATACCTACCTTGTTTGTGTACATTACAGGGTTAGAGTAAAGGCCCACTTGTGTATGTGGTGGTGAGTGGGCTGCAGAGTAAGAAAAGAAAGGACCCTGCCCCTCAGAACTCACCATGTGTTCCACTGACTCAGGAAGATAAAAATAAAACAATTCCAACAGGTACAATGACAGAAGTTCTAACAACAGTGCTTCTGGACTGTAGGAAAGCAAAGGAAATCAGGAGGACTTGTCAGAAAGGAAAGGACTGTATCTGAGCTCTCCAGGAAGGGCAGGCCTTTGACAGAGCAATGTGTGTACAATGTGTATAGAGAAGCAAGCAGGCCTAAGCTTCCGAGTAGCAGCCATGCATCCCAGACCCAGTGCCAGGACCTGTGTGGGCCAGAACTAGTGAATCCTCAGGGCTGCAGCATTAGGTGTTTGAAGGATTCAGTGGAGATCAAGTTAGAAAGAGACACCAGATCCACTAAACTTTCACCCCAATACTAAGTAGCACTTTAGGGCATGGGATCTGGAGCCAGACTTTGCAGTGTGAATCCTGGCTCCATGAGATCTCAGGCAAGTTACTTAACTGTATTAAAAAAGTTAATTTGTGTGCTTGCTTGGCAGCACATATACTAAAAAAAAGTTAATATGTGAGAAAGCTTAATGGCTAGCAATTAGTCAGGGCCATATAAATGTTTGCTGTCCAACTCCTGCACAACGAGGCACCACTGAATTTAATGAAATTAGCGTGTGAGCTAACTGATTGCCCATACAATTTTCCTCCCTGTGCAGTGACTGTATTAAGGAGCTGAAAAAGGACATCGTGGAGGTGATTGTATTGCAAACTGTAATGGGACATATACTCCATTCATATGGCTCGGAATGCTAGTCCCAGCCCTGGGAGGTCTCAGCTTGTCTGGAATACAAGACCTACCAAAGCTCACTGACTGGTTCACATTCTCAGGAACTTCTAAGATTTGGAGAGCACATTTCCCTTCATTTAAATAGTCAGGGCAGGTGCACACCTTAATAAGAAATGATCACTCTATTTCTTATTCATTTTTTCATGTTTTTTATTAGATTTTCTCAGAAAATGCTACTGCATTGGAAAATAAAAATTAGGGCTCAAAGAAAAGTACAGAAGATGTCTAGCCAGATTGGAACACACGATTCTTTTAAGAGATGCCAAGGACATTTCGTCTCAGGAAAACTAAGAGCAACAGGCTCAACAGGGTCCTACAGACTGTGTATTAATTATTAGGACGCTATTCTTTGTTTCTCTGTTCTACTATTGTTCACTGGTGTCTACCCTCAAGGAGAAAGGTCATTGTTAAAAACAGCGGTTGAAGAGAATTGTCTTGGAAGGCTGCAAAACTATTATTGTCCTTCATTTGAGAAATAGCAAATGCAAGTACTATAATTAGTGATGATTATTCCTTTATACAATTCCAAATCAAAATATCATTACCCTCATTGCATTGTCAGTAACAACTGAATTTTTTTTAAGTTTTAAATATTGCCTCTGCTTAAAGTTCTGCAGATTGGAGAAGAGAAGAAGTAGCACAGTATTTCCATTGCATGCAGGGAAGGAGGCCTGGAAAGGAAAGTAAAAGCTGTCACACTCCAGGGACTGCAGAAGGCAGCATGACCTAGTCATAGATCTGACACCTGGCATTCTTGCCCAGATTTAGTTTTGCTACTAACTGGACATAATTTTGCTAACATCAATGGGCCTTGTTTTCTCTCTGAGTTGAAGTGTACATTCATGCAAGGAATTTACTATCATGGGTATACTCTTATTGTTTTGGAAATACAAACTAAATTTGTCTACCTGGTAAAAATAATATTTCTCTCTCTCCCCCTCCCCACGCTCTTTCTCCCTCTCTCTCTCCTCCTTTATTTTGCCTTATAGAAACACAAACTAGGAGCAAGTATTTTGCCTGGCAATTAAGATGCCAGTTAAGATGCCTGTGGTTGGGGCCCACGTTGTCATGTAGTGGGTTAAGACGCCATCTTCAAAGCCTACATCCCATCTGGGCACTGGTTTGAGTTCCAGCTGATCCACTTCCAATCCAGCTCGCTGCTAATGTGCTTGGGAAAGCAGCGGAAGATGGCCCAAGTCCTTGGGCTTTGCACCCATGTTGGGGACATGGATAAAGCTCCTGGCTCCTGGCTCCTGGCTTTGGCCTGGCCCAGCCCCAGCTGTTGAGGCCGTTTGGGGGAGTGAACCAGCAGATGGAAGATCTCTGTCTCCCCCTCCTCTTGTCCCCCATAACTCTGCCTTTGAAATAAATAAAATAAATCTTAAAAAAAATAGATGCCCATGGTGTCCCACAACAGTGTGCCTGGGTTTCATTCCCAGTCCTAGCTTCTGACTCCAGCTTCCTGCTAATGTAAACCCTCAGAGGCAGTGGAGATGGCCCAAATGATTGGGTCCCTGTCACCCATGTGAGAGATCTGGATTCAGTTCCCAGCTCCAGCCTTGCACGCATTTGGGGAGTGAATCAGCAGAAAAGAGCACACGCATTGTCTGTCTGTCTGTCTCTCTCTGTGTATGTGTGTCCATATCTCCATCTCCCAAATAAATAAAAATTAATTTAAAAATTTTAAATGTCTATAAAAACTCGAACTGCAGCTGTTACATTTTATGTGTATATTTATGAAAATATGTGCATATATCTGTATAATGAAAACAAAGCCTATATTATCATTTTGTACATGTTTAAAAATTAGGTTCACTCTGTGCCTAACATGTTACTGTCCAAACAGTCATGAAAGAACATTTTACTCCAAGGAGATATTGATGAGATGATAGGAACTGACTCCTTTCTCCTTTTGGGTTACCTTCCTAAAATACCACTCTTGCAGATCAAGGGCGCTGTTCTACAAGGGGTCTGCCTAGGGAGTCTCAGCATTGCTCTTATGTTTCTTGGGCTCCTTCTACTCCTTGAACCCCTCACCAGCAGTGGTTCTCCAAGTGAAGTCTCCGGGCCAGAAGCATGAGCATCACCATCACCTGGGAGGTTGTTAGAAGCAGAAATCCTCGGGGTGGTGCTGTGGCACAGAGGGCTAAGTCTCTGCCTCTCCGCCGGTGGCGCCAGCATCCCATATGTTTGTTGGTTCCTGTCCTGGCTGCTCCTCTGCCAATTCAGCTCTCTGCTTATGGCCTGAGAAAGCAGTGGAGGATGGCCAAGAAGCTTCTGGCTCTTGGCTCCTGGCTTCGGATCAGCCCAGGTCTGGCCATTGCAAATGAGGAGTGAACCAGGGGAAGGAAGACCTTTCTGTCTCTCCTTCTCTTTGTCTGTAGCTCTACCTCTCAAATAAATAAAATCTTTTAAAAAACAAAGTAGAAGTTCTCAATCCTCACCCCAAATCCACTGAACCATAAACTCTGTTAGAAACCTGTGTTTTCACCCCCACCCACCCCACCCCGGCCACCAACACCTGCTTCTCACAGGTGATAAAGACGAGAACCTCTGCCTAACAGTGTGAACACCCACCTTCAGACCAGCCAGTTGTGTACTACAAGAAGCTGGTGCAGTGGGATGACAGCCTGGATGTATGAACCAGATATCAAGGAGGTGCTTACAGTTCAGATACTTAGAATATTATTGTGGAACCTTTCATGAAAAAACAACATTTTAGTATGACTTTCTGCATAGTTTTACTTAATTTCTTATATCAAGAAACATTCATTGACTCACCCCATCCAAGCACTGGGGAATAAAGATGAAAAAAGACTTAGCTCTCAGCCACTCACATTCTTCTACTAACCCAAAAGATGGAGAGGAGATTTCAATAACCGGTATTTACTGAGCACTTTCTATATGTTCTTCACATTATGAGATATTATTCAGTAAAGTAAGCCTGTAAACCATTTACCATCACTACTCACACACTACAGGAAAGGAGACAAGGATCTTAGTGAGATCGACAAATTTGCCCAAAGTTGGGAATATTTTTCTTCCAAGTCAGTTTGAAAATCTTTTTTAAGATGTATTTATTTGTTTTGAAAGTCCGAGTTACAGAAAGAGAGGGACACACACACACACACAGAGAGAGAGAGAGAGAGAGAGAATCTTCCATCCACTGATTCACACCCTAGATGGCCACCACAGCCAGGGCTGTACCTGACTGAAGCCAAGAACCAGGAACTTCATCAGGCTCTCTCATGTGGGTGGCAGGGGTCCAGGTTTTTCTTAGGCCATTAGCAGGGAGCTGCATCAGAAGTCGAACAGCAGGGACACAAACCAGAACCCATGTGGCTTTACCTGCTATACCACAACGCTGGCCCCTCAGTGTGAAAATTTGAAGCCTACAGTTGAAAGAATGATAAAAGGATTTTAACTTTCACCTATATCCAGTAATTGTTAATACCCTGCCCTAAAATACATCATTGTGAATCTTTAGTAATATCCTCCCACATAAGCACAACACATTATTACGTACAAGAAACTTATCATCAATACAATAATATACCCCATAATTTCCAATTGGCTGAAAAATACCCTAGGCAGTTGGGGGTCTTGGCACCCAAATGTTCTTCCACTCCAGGATCATGCATTTTATTTGGTTATCATGTTTCTTCAATTTCAGTGTCTTTTAACATAGAATAGTTTTTCTTTTTTTTTCTTTTTGGTCTTAATCTGTTTTGACATTGGCATTTTATTTAATAGTCTAGATCAGTTGTTTAGGAAAATGTCTTACGTTTTGAATTTGGCTCAGTATGTCCTCATTTTGGCAAGAATTTTACACAGATGATTCTGCATATTTCATTTCCTATACATCAGGTACCCAATATCAGTTTGGCCACATGCTGATTTCTCTCACTTGGTTTCAGTAATGTCCAGCAGATATTTCCACGGCAAAGGAATTGCTTCCCCTTTGTAACTTTTAAGTAATCTGCAGGCTGATGTGTTGAAAAGCTGTATCCTGTTCTCCAGCACTCTTTGCTAAGAGAAATGGAATTTATTGATATTCTTTGTCTAAAGAACTTATTGAAATGGTGGATGCAAAAAATATTTTCCTATCACATCTCCTAAATTTGTCAGCTGTCATTCCTCTAAAAAAAAAAAAAAGCTTTCTCTTTCAACTAAAAACTTGATTCTTATTTTTTAATCAATATATTATAATTTCTCTCTCTCTTTTTTCTTAGTTTTTGAGGTAACATCTTAAATTTACATTACAGTAAAGAGGCTTAATGCTTCACCAAATAAGTTTAACAAGGAAAAAAGCAAAAAGACCCTACTTACTGAGAATATTTACAACAAGTATAAATAATTGAGTGGAAAAATGACCATTTCACCCATATGTAATAAGTTTTAAAGTAATCACAAATAATTAAAACTGTAGTAGTGTAACATTCTTAACTATTGGTTTGGCAAAGGTATGAAACAAAGTTTTATAAAACTATATTTGCAACAATACTGATAACATACAGGCATTTCTTTCTTTTTCTTTGTTTTTGATTTTTAATTTTTTTTCCCATTTTAAAAAAAGCTTAGTTCCCACATATAATGGAGAACATGCAGCATTTGTCTTTCTGTGTCTGACTTATTTCACTCAATGTGATTCCTCCAGTTGCATCAAATTTGATGCAAATGGTAGAGTTTCATTCTTGTGTACAGCTGAATAATATTCCATTGTGTATACATACCACATTTTCCATCCATTCATCTGATGACGGACACCTTTGTTGATTCCAAATTGTGGCTATTGTGAACAGTGCTGCTATAAAAATGGCCGTATAGTTATCTCTTTGAAAAAATGAGTTCATGTCTTTTTGGTGCAAGCCTATTTCTAGTTTTTGAGTAAATCTCCACACTATTTTCCACAGTGGCTACAGTAATTTGCACTCCCTCCAACAGGGTATTAGAATTCCCCTTTCTCCACTAAAATATTTGACAAAAATGAGCCCAAGGTCATTCTTCATTCATTGGTCATTTCCTCTGATTCCTTGGGCCCTTCTTTGTTTTCTGGCACAATAACATATTCTAGACCATCATTCCACGCTCCACACCTGAAATCTCCCATCCTCCAAGGAATCCTGGCTTCTTTTGTTAGACAATGAGCTTCAGAAATCAGTATCTGAAAGTCCCGACTGGAATTCAAACCCAGTCTGGGGGCCTCCAGAGCTGGCATCCTCAACACCTATGTACTGTGTGCCTCTTGTTAAGTATGATCTCCTTTAATAAGCGAGGTACACAGAAGACAGCAACATAAAAGAGGATGTGGAAGGCAGGGAGGGGAGCTTGGCAGGGAAGGCTGCCTTGCTAACCCAGCTTTGCTGTTGTGTCCACACTGATG
This sequence comes from Lepus europaeus, assembly GCF_033115175.1. Taxonomy (NCBI): domain Eukaryota; kingdom Metazoa; phylum Chordata; class Mammalia; order Lagomorpha; family Leporidae; genus Lepus; species Lepus europaeus. The sequence continues at coordinate 102,015,616 of NC_084831.1, forward strand.
CTAGAGCTGCTTCATTTAACGACCTGCTCACTATGGAGACAAAATCGTTCCTTCTGGGATCCAAGTCTATCCTGAGTTTTAATTTTTTCTTATCTCCCAATCAGAAAAGTCTCTGAAAAGGCACCCTTCCCTGGGCATTCAGAAAGGTCTATGAAAAAACCACTCTTCTCTCCCTCATTCCACTCCTGCACCCCGCTTTGCCCTTATTCACATTTTTTTTTTAATTTGGTTGTTTCTCAAAGCATATACAGTTTCTTTCATAAGAAATTCCCTTTCTCCAGACTCATCATTTGGGCCATCTGACTCCCACCCTCCCAATAACAAGCACCCCCAGATCTCACTATCTTAATGCAAGGATTAGCGCAGAATTTTACCAAGCTTCAAACCCAAATCCCTGCCTCCGCCATGTGGGAGCACCTCTCAATGCACATATATTTTAGGTGGGCAGTGTCTCATTATGCCAAGTTGAAGGCCAGGCTTCCTTAAAGACGGCAGTAAAAGCAAGCCGGCTCGGCTGTGAGCTCCTCTGGGCTGCAGACAAGACTCATGGAGTTTAAGGGCCTGGGCATTACTGCATGGAGCCCTTCCCCGGCATCCTCCACTGCGTTCCACCTTGGGTTCCTTTAATACTTCGCTGCTGCTCCTCCTGTCCAGTAATGAAACTATGATTAATAACGTCCTGACCTAGTCAGCCTCCTCCCATTCCAGTCTATTGCAGCCTGCAGAGGAGATGGCCAGTCTGTGATACTGCAATTAAATAGTGATTAAGTGAGCTTTCAGTGCACAAAGGAAAGCTGGAAGGGCCTGTGGAAAACCATTCCCTTAAATCTATTCTAGATAGGAATCAATAACCCTTCCAAACTCAGGGTCACAAATTGACCTAGACAGCAGATACATGATGGAGAATCCTGTGGCCTCCCCTGGAACACTCCAGGCCAGATCTCACCCCGTCTGCTGACGAACTCCAAGAGCCAGGGTAACCCATTCCTCTCTCCTAACCTAGATTTTTGCTGTTGATTGATGGCAAGCCCGGAAAAATGTTCACGTGGTGGACTAGGCTGCCACCTCACTCCCAAGTGTGCTTTATCTTCACAAGCCGGAAGGGGTTTTGAAGCTGGCCTCCCCTCTGATTTGCACCAAGCTGGGAAATCCCTCTTGGAAAAGCAGAGATCAGGTGGCACCAAGCCATGCTGCCCTTTGGGTCAGGAGACAGTTGGGGAAGGCCTGGCCTATGGGCCTCATGACTGAGCTGAATGATTTAGCCAATTCCTAGGGCTTCAAAAGGTATCAGACATCGCTGGTGCCACGGCTCAATAGGCTAATCCACCACCTGCAGCGCCGGCACCCCAGGTTCTAGTCCCGGTCGGGGCGCCGGATTCTGTCCCGGTTGCTCCTCTTCCAGGCCAGCTCTCTGCTGTGGCCCGGGAGGGCAGTGGAGGATGGCCCAAGTGCTTGGGCCCTGCACCCGCATGGGAGACCAGGAGAAGCACCTGGCTCCTGGCTTCAGATCAGCGCGATGCGCCAGCCGCAGCAGCCATTGGAGGGTGAACCAATGGCAAACGAAAACCTTTCTCTCTGTCTCTCTCTCACACTGTCCACTCTGCCTGTAAAAAAAAAAAAAAAAAAAAAAAAAAAAAAAGGCTGCCCCACTTCTGATTCAGCTCTCTGCTATGGCTGGGTAAAGCAGTAGAAGGTGGCCCAAGTCCTTAGGCCCCTACATCTGCATGAGAAGACCCAGAAGAAGCTCCTTGCTCCTGGCTTCAGATCAGTCACCTCCGGCTGTTTTGGCCAATTGGGAGTGAACCAGAGGATGGAAAATCTCTCTCTCTCTCTCTCTCTCTCTCTCTCTCTGCCTATACTTCTCTCTCTGTGTAACTCTTTCAAATAAATAAATCTTTAAAAAATTATAATCATCAGCAATATTCAAATAGCCTCTGAATAAGCAGGAACTCAAAAGCAGCCCCAAATTCAATTATCCCACAATTAATACATGGTGAATTTGAGTTTAGGCTCTGACACAAGATCAAGTAACTCAGTCTCTGTGGTACGTCTTCACCTTTAGATACACTGGACACATTTGCTCCAACACCAAACATTGTTGAAACCATAAGAAAAATCTTACCCCATACTTCACTGTCCCAAGATGAACACAGATAAGCTCTTTGAAACTGGCTTCTATTCCAAGACTCTACCACTGAAGGAAATAAAGAGTTGAGTCGTACTCAAGGCCTGGCAGGCAATGAACAATTAAAGGAGCCTCCCATAAAGCGTTCCTTTGCCACAGTGAGTACAGATGTTCACGATTAAAGAGCGAACCAGTGGATGTGAGCTCTCATTTACTCTGTGTCTCTTTGTTTGCCTCTGTATCTCTGCCTCTCAAATAAACACAGAAAATGTTTTCAAAAGTTTTCTCCAATGTGGTGTCTTTCTACTGCTATTCTTTTCTAGAAATGTATATTATAGAAATAGAAATGTACCTTATAATTTAGTAATATTCACTACTTCTGGGTATCCCCTTTCTCAATTTTTATCTTATGCAATTTTTTTTTACTTCCTTAGGATTTTTTTTTAATTCATAATTAGAAAGAGAAGGAGAGACATGTGATCTTTCATCACGTGGTTCACTCCCCAAATGGCTGCAACAACAGGAGCAGCACAATGCAGAAGCCATGAGCCAGGAGCTTCACCCAGGTCTCCCACATGGGTGCCAGGGGCCCAAATACTTGTCCATTTTCTGCTTTTTCCAGGCCATTAACATGAAACTGGGTTGGAAGTGGAGCAGCTAGGACATGAATGAGTGCACATATGGGATGCTAGTGTAGCTAGTGGAGGCTTTACCCTCTATGCTACAATGCTGGCCCCATATTTTATAATTCTAAAGTTTTAACATGTGCTCTACTGAAATAAATCACTCTTGGGATTGACATTTCAAAGAAGCTGATGAAAAACTTTTCTTCAAGCTATCAGAAATAATTGCCAATTTATAAAATGGACCTAAACACTACCACTTTTCCCAAATGATGTTCCAGAATTCTCTCCAAGCTGCTCAACATTTAACTGAATCAGGATGACAAAGGGCCACCTGCATTGAATGCATAATCTCCCTTAGCACACACAGCCCTGATGGGAATCCAAACAGTCATTGGATGGATTCTGGAATCGTGTTTCTCATGTCTTCTAGATGAAAATGTCACCAGCACTTATTATTGTAATAAGAATGATATTTTGCAAACATTAAACTATGAATTTTACCTCTCAGAATAAAGTGTGTCACTTATTCCCCTTTGGACACCAAGTCATAAAAGACGCAAGACAGAATGAAATGGGTATGCTATCAGAATTTCAACATCTTCTCTTGTTCCTAAGCCTGGCCACCTGCTTAAAACTAGCACTTAACAGACAAAAAAATGTTTCATACTCCATTTATATTTCAAGAACAAACCCGGAAGAGCCAGATTATAGAGGTTCTTCAATCATATGTATGATTCTTCTACACAAAAACTCAGCCACAAAGCTGAGCCATAAAAGAGAAGCCCTTAATTTCTGGTGCCCCATTCTACCTGGGATTGAAGTTAGATGAAGGAATGCAGTTAAAGATAGGAGACTTAGGGGTCGGCACTGTGGTGTAGTGGGATAAGCCACCAGCTGTAGCTCCGGCATCTGATATGGGTGCCAATTCACATCCCAGCTGCTCCTCTTCCAATCCAGTTCTCTGCTATGGCCTGGGAAAGCAGTGGAAGATGGCCCAAGTGCTTGGGCCCCTGCACCCACCTGGGAGACCTGGAAGAAGCTCCTGGTTCCTGGCTTTGGATCGGCCCAGCTCCAACTTCTGTAGCCATTTGAGGAGTGAACCAGTGGATGAGAGACCTTTCTGTCTCTGCCTCTGTCTATAATTCTCTCTCTCAAATAAGTAAATACATCTTTAATAAAAAGATAAGAGAGTTAGATAATACAAAAAATAATAAAATATATATTATTTGATTCTATCTGTGTCAACACACAAATCAGAGTGATGCTTAACAAGAAAACATAGGAGGGAAGAACCTTTGTCCCATGCACTTCAAATTCACAAGGAAGTATGGGTGTTGGATTCTCAGAAGATAACAAATAGAATGCTAAATTATAAGCCCTTGCTTATAGAGCACAGAGAACAAAGAGCTTTGTTAAAAACATGAGGCTTGAGAGGGATAGAAGTGAATCTGAACTAATTCCATCACCTTGTCATGTTCATGGAGAAGCAAGAAGCCTCTGGAGCTAGTCACCTTTTAATGACAAGCAAAAGAAGTCCTTCCAGGAATGAACCTGCCACTGCAAAGCATAAGATGACAACAAAGCTTGTAAAACATATTGCATCCTCACTCTACAGATGCTCATTACAGAAAACAGAAGCTGTTCACTTGAACTGTAAGATGTATTAGTCACAAGCTTGTGTCAACTGTGTGGATTCTTTCATAAATCTGAGAGCCCCAGACTCCCTTGTCTGAACTTCTGTTTGCAGAGTGAATGAAATACATGATGCTTCTCTGATCCTAATATGATGTGAAATTCTATTATCCCCTCCGCCAGCAGTCTGAATGTAAAATGAGCCAACAAGGACAAAGGCCTGGATGGAGATGTGCAAGAAACTCTGAAGTTGGACCTCAAGAATCAGGATGAGGTTAAGTCAGGCAGGACCTCTTGATGCACCATAGTCATAAGCGGGAATACATGTGACTTCACCGGCCTCAACATCTACACCACATGCCCAGATAAGGCCAAGTCAGCCAACCCCAGGGCATCCCAGCGACCCTCTCTGCCACCTTCAGTTTACATAAACCAGCTCATGCCTGCAAATAGACCCAGGTGCCATCCATGTCCCATTTATTCACCTTCCTAGAGGATATAAAAGTGAAAATATGAATGATAAAGCAATTATCCCAAAGTATGAGGGCTAAAAGTTACCAAAAAAGCTGCTTAAATCATTGGTTCAGGCTGAATTTAAAACCACTGAGGATTGAAAGTTAATTGCTTTTTCCCCCTGCTGCATTGAGGGGCTGGGGCTCAATAGGAAGATCAGACCAGTCATACATAAAATAAAGAAGATGCATTTACTTGCATTGTAGAGCGAGCTTTGCTAATTACCTGTGAAATGAGAGACTTACCAATGATTTTAATCTGAGAAACAGCCATGAGGCCTCATCTCCCCAAAATTCTCCTTCATTAGTTTCACTATGGAGTCTGAAAGATTCTCCTCATCCTGTCCTGAAACTCCAAACTTTTCAGAAAGTAACAAGGTACATGCACGCGTAAGGTTCAGGCAGCGTCAATATCTGAGGATGGGAAACTGCTCAATTGGTTATTCTGAAATTAATTCAGGAGAATTATCCTCTTGTCTCTGATAGGAATAAGATATAAAGAAGACAAGTTGAGTGCTTACAGGTACCAAAAGCTGACCTATAAAACTTTCTGATAAAATAGGCTTACATATATCTTAATTATCCCTTATGGTAGCCACTATTGGCATGTGGCTTTTTTTAAAGATTTATTTATTTATTTGAAAGAGTTACAGAGGAGAGAGAGAGAGAGAGAGAGAGAGAGAGAGAGAGAGAGAGAGTCTTCCATCTGATGGTTCACTCCCCAATCGGTCGCAACATCCAGAGCTGCGCCAATCCAAAGCCAGGAGCCAGGAACTTCTTCCAGGTCTCCCACGCAGGTGCAGGGGCCCAAGGATTTGGGCCATCTTCTGCTTTCCCAGGCCATAGCAGAGAGCTGGATCAGAAGTAGAGCAGCTAGGACCCGAACCAGTGCCCATATGGGATGCCGGTGCTTCAGGCCAGGGTGTTAACCTGCTGCGTCACAGCACAAGCTCCGGCATGTGGCTTTTAAACATTTGCAATGGGGCTAGTGGGACAGGAAAAACAATTTTAGTTATTTTAAATAGCTATAAGTGGTTACTAGCTATTTTGTAGAACAGTGAAGATTTACATAAATGATAAGGCATTTGAAATTTTTTATTAATTTTTTAAGATTGATTTATTTATTTGAGAGGCAGAGTTAGAGCGAGAGAGGGAGAGATTGACCTTCTATCTGCTGGTTCACTCCCCAATGTTGCAATGGTGGGAGCTGGACCAATCCGAAGCCAGAAGCCAGGTGCTTCCTCCAGGTCTCCCATGCACGTGCAGGGGCCCAAGCACTTGGGCCATCTTCTGCTGCTTTCCCAGACCATAGCAGAGAACTGGATCAGAAGTGGAACAGCCAGGACTTGAGCCGACATCCATATGGGATGTCAGCACTACAGGTGGAGGCTTAGCCGACTACGCTAGAGCACCGGTCCCAGTACTTGAAATTGTAAAGCTTTAAGGCACCGGTAGGAAACATTTGCCAAGGGCCATGTGTATATTTTTAACATCACTTTCAGGCCATACAGAATTATCAACTTAACAATTAACCTTCTGTAGTTGGTCAAATATTTAATTAACTCTCCCCTATGGCTGTAAAGCATGCTTGTCTTTGCTGAGGCATGTGACGTAAGCTGGTAATGATGATGTCGCTACTCGAAACTGCTTTTCCGGTTTTGCAGCCATCAGTCTGGAGCACAGGTGATTCTGTGATGGTAAGTTTTGAAAAGCATTGCTCGGGGCAGTCAGTTGTTCCGAACACAGCTGCATATTTCATTGCATGTCTCTCTAAAGCGGGAAATTCATGGTGGCTTATGTAACGTTTATAGAACGCAAGCGGTGGGAGGTTGCTGTGCCTAGCTTTCAGCTCACAATGCTTGGAGCTGAATGATTTCGTGTTGCAGATTATCAGGCACATCAGCTGGTTGCACATTGAACGGTGTAGCAGAGATGTTCAATTCCATTTGTTTACCTTTCACGTTCTTGAATCTTTCATTAAGTGCTTCAATTAGTTTCACACATTCACCAGCATATTCACGGGTGTAGAAGGCTTTTATCCTTCCAGAATGTGGAAATGCATTGTGTTCTTCTCTTTGAGCTGTGCTTTCTACAGCCTTAATTTGACTTCAAATTATTTCATGTTTGAAAGCAGGGAGCTGAGAAGCCGGCTGGGGCCCTACACCTTGACGTTCAGCTGAGAGGCACTTGCAAAGGTCCACATGAACGCTAGATCACACAGCCACTTGCCATCGCTGAGTTCCCTGACAGATTTTCCCTTCACCCCAGTGAAGTGCTTGACTTGATCCCACAGCTCCTAAAACTTCATGAGCTTGTTCCCACAACTCAGCCACCGCACTTCACAGTGACAAACAAGATCATGGTACTCACAGTCCACATCATTCAGTAACTCCTTAAACTGGACACTGTTACACCCTCTGCTTTTGACAAAATTTAGGCGTGGCACTCCTGTTGGTATCACATTGTTGAGCTACACATGTAACTTCCTAATTCATCTGAGAATCTGTCTTTGTGAAGATTGTTGGCAGCGGATGTGTGGATAAAGGTTGGACTGGAGTTAACATCTGTGTCAGTGAAGACATGGACAATGTCGCATCAACCATCAGAGGCAAGGTCATCCACATTGTGAGAAATCATCTCATCGCATCAGATCGCCGTAGTTTATGCACAGTGCATTAACACTTTTGCCACGTCTATACTTCCAGCCTGCCTGGCACTGACTGTCCTTTGAGTCACCACAATCCAAGCAGACAGGCCGAGAGCATCCAACGAAAAGCCTAAGTGTCTGTCCTGTCATGTAGTTGTCCATGTCCTGCCTACCCCATGATGGATCTTCCTTGCATGTCCTTCAAAATGTGCATTATTATTATGATTCACATCACAGAAATTTATTTTGTTATGAAAAAAGCTGCTATTGAATTTCAGGTCCCCTCTATGGTTGCCTTGGCAAGGCCAGACCAAATGATTTTGTGGACCTGCCAGTCCCCACCTCTACTTTAAGGAGATTAGGGCATGGAGTGTATTAACAACAATCTTTGGTATCTGAAAAACAGAATGTAGGTTAGGTCTAAATCTGAAAGAGTGCCTATTCCAGTTTGCATTAGGTTAGTGCTACACTAAGTATCAACTTTGTGGGGTTGAGATACAAATATATAGAAATATTCTAGGCCAGCGCCACGGCTCAATAGGCTAATCCTCCACCTGCGGTGCTGGCACACCGGGTTCTAGTCCCGGTCGGGGCGCCGGATTCTGTCCCGGTTGCCCCTCTTCCAGGCCAGCTCTCTGCTATGGCCCGGGAAGGCAGTGGAGGATGGCCCAAGTGGCCCTGCACCCGCATGGGAGACCAGGAGAAGCACCTGGCTCCTAGCTTCAGATCAGCGCGATGCACCGGCCGCAGCACACCGGCCGCGGCGGCCATTGGAGGGTGAACCAACGGCAAAAGGAAGACCTTTCTCTCTGTCTCTCTCTCTCTCTCACACTGTCCACTCTGCCTGTCCAAAAAAAAAAAAAAAAAATAGAAACATCCTATATGCCACATTCTCCCTTTGAATTCTGGTTATGAATGGAAATATACTAAAGTGCTTTTGAAATCACTTGTAGAAATACCTGGGATAGAAAAATAGCACAAGTAATAAAGAGATACTTTTGCTTGTCAGTTTTAACTATTTGTTCTTGGGGTGAGCATTGTCGCAGGTTAAGTCACCACTAGGGATGCCCATATCCCATACTGCTTGCCTCCACTTCTCATTACAGCTTCCTGCTAGCACATCCTAGAAGGCAGCAGATAATAGCTCAAATGCTTGGATCCCTGCCACTCACATGAGAAACCTGCATTGAGTTCCTGGTACCTGGCTTCAGCCTGGCCCAGCTCTGGGTGTTCTGGGCATTTGGGGAGTGAACCAGCAGATGGAAGATTTTCTTTCTCTCCTCCCACCACCCCATATATCATTCTGCCTTTCGAACTAATAAAAATAAAACAAACTTTTCAAAACCAAATATATCTTCCCTTTTATTACCCCATTCTACTTCTTCACCTCCATATGTTTTTTTCTTCATTGTTCCTTGCTTTTCTTTCTCAAAAACTAGGTAGTTAAAAATAAAATATGAAATGATGGGCACATGAGGTTTACTGTGGAGGTTCCTGTAGCCCAACTAATACAGAGGCATTCTGGATATCACCTACTTGCCCACAATGCTCCACTTCCCTAGAGGTTACATTTCTGTCTAGGCAATTCTGAAGCTTTACAGTTCAGGTTTTGATTTGCTAAGTAAAATAGGCAGCAGGAGAATGTTAGCATCATACTAGATAGGCTAGGATATAAAAATGAAAATGTCCAAAAATAGGACTGACATACTTTTTTCTTATATATTTGAGAACCCAAAATTACAGTAAAAAGTCAAAATAGCAATAAATAGGCTTTAGAAACAATAGTGCATGTACTACCCAGTGTATAATATTGACTATTCAATCAAAGCAATCAAAAGAACTTTATTGATCAATAAGAGAAATTATAAAAACAGATAACATATGAAACAATAAGTGCTCTGTACAGCAATTTGTAACCCTGTTGGGTGATGGCCTCAATTAGATAGCAGCAGCATAATCGAGCATTTGATGTTTGCCCCTCTGTCAAGTTCCTGGAAAACTTATTTAAGCATAGATGGAGATATTCTTCTAAATGAGAGTCAGCAGAAAAGAGTACCTGAAAAACATTTCTCATGTCTGGAGCCTTGGGTGCAGCACAGTCCCAGTGCTATAAAGAGGATCATCAACTTGTACTTGACATGCTAGTGTATCACTGATCTTTGTACCAACAGGGAGTCTTCACTGTCTTAAGCACCGCAGTCAAGGCCATCTACCTATGAGCTGGTTGCTAACCTACTTTGCAGACAATAGCAATTGTCCAAGCACACCTACTCTGGAGCTATCATTAGTGTATCACTCCCAATATCCATAACACATACTTAGTCAAGTCTCCATTGAAACGGCTATAGCAGAGGGAGGAATAAAATTGTTCACTTGGTGCCAAACTCAATGGATTTTGAAGGCTGAGATGAGGCGAGGGGTGTGTGTATGTGTGTGTGTAGGGGGAAGAAACATGTACACACACACTCACACACAGAAAGGAGCACTAGTAACCTAACTCCTGATTCATTTGTAATGTTCACAATAGTACATTGTTCTAAGAAGTAATTATATTTGCTTAGGGTTCTTTTTAAAAATGGCAACATTCAGAGCACCTATTGAGGAATGATCTATTTGGCTACTCCTTAGATGCTCAAGTTGAAGAGGTGAGTGGAAAACTAGAAAACAGGGGTGAAGGAAGTAAAGGGACTCTAAGTGCCTCACGCAGGGCTTCCAACAGTGGGCATGGTCTGCTGTGTTCACTTTGAGAGGTAGCAACACTGCCTGCTATAGATGCTTATGTGTAAGTGATGGCAGAATCAATTCCTTCACAGAGATAATTCTTGGGGGAAAATAGCAAATAAAATACCTCTGGATAATTTAATCAGGAATAAAAGGCCAAAGCCACATGGATTAATGACAGATTAAAAGATGTTATTATTAAAGAAATCACAAGTAAATATAATACAAAATGGTGTGCTGCTGTAACTTTTGAAAACCTTAATGAAATTAATGACTTCCTGAAGAAAAAAAAGGAAACCCAAATGAACCAAAAAATATGAATCGAAGGCTGGACCTCACAGAGTGTTTTTAATTCTTAGTCAACAATTAAGTGCTCTAAGTTTTACAAAAAAAAAGAAGAAGAAGAAGAAGAAGAAGAAGAACCTAAGACTTAGTGAGAACTCATGAAGTTCATATATAACATACTAGGGAAACTTCACAGGACATAAAATCAATTTCATTACCAAATCAATTTCAAGGAAATAAAAGAGAGAGATGGCAAGGAAAGCCTAGTGTAAGAGATGTAAAACACATTAATTGTCAAGTGTGGAATTTACTTGGATATTGATTCAAATGACAAAGTATGAAACAAATCAATAAAGCATTAAGGATATTTATAAGGCAGTTAGAATTTGGGGCACTTACTAGATAATAAGAAATTATTATTAATTTATAGATGTGGTAAAGGTATTATACCTATGTTTTTTAAAAACTGTCTTTTCAAGACACATACTGAAATACTTACAGATGAAATTTTATGATATCTGAGGTTAGTGCCAAAAAAATATAGAGAGTGGAAATGGAAGGATGGATATGGAGCAAGATTGCCCATGAGTTGACTATAATTGAAGCTGGGTAGTGGGGATATGTAGATTTATATAACCATTATATCTGGTTGTGTTTCTCATTTTCCACACAGAAAAGTTTTCTTAAAACTATTGTTGAGTTATAATTATTAAAATGCTATGCCTCTGAAATAAGAAGAGATAGAAAAACTGATGGAATGGAGAAAAAACAGCTTAGAAAGAATCCAAATGTGTCATTACACCAAAAAAAAATAAATTAATGATCCATTTCAGAAAAATGAATTATGTCATATAAGCTGTTGGCTAGACTTATTCAGAAAAAAAGTTGACTCAGATCTTCCATTCACCAAAAATTAAGTACAAGTAGAGTAATTAGAACATTAAAATGAATTTTGTCTGGTATATGAACAAGGAGTAATTATTCAAGTGCGGAAGCATTAAAAAAGAGTGATAGATTTGAAAACACAAAAATTCAAACTATCATTATATTATCATAAAATACAACAATACATATAACAAACTGAAATATATATATAGCAAAATGGCTGCTAAAGAAAATATTTTACATATTACAAACTTAATCCAAATGGAAAATAAACACACACAGCCATTAAAGGAAATTGTCAAAGAACACAGGCAATTCAGAAAACAGAAAATGTAGATGTCTCCTGAACAAATGAAAAACTCAATCTCACAATGCAATCAAGGAAGTAAACACAATTTTAAAGATTAAGACATTTAATTTATCAAATTATTTGTTTATGCATTATTTGTAACACCGAAAAAGAAAAATAACCTAAATATCAACCACTGGAAATTGGTTGTCACATTCATATTATTAAAAATTATGCTCCAGCAAATATTTGCTAACAATAAAACTGATCACCATATATTAAGTTCACATTCACACTCTAGAAGGTTCATAGGCTACATTTAGGAAAAGATTAGAAATCCATCACCTATATGCTTATAAGATAAAAATCAATTTAATCTATTTAAATATTATGGATATTAAGTATTAAGTATAAGCATTGAATATTACTTATGCTAAGATTTTTAAATAGAATACAAAATATGTACATATAAATGCAAAGGAAAACGATAAGCAACTTCATAGTCCCTAGTCACACACAGATCAAGCATTGATCCAAACAGCCTGGGAGCCCAGGAGGCTGAGGAGAAGCAGGTTTCCATGTGAGGAACAGGTGAGACATGCAGAATTCAGGAAGTGAAAGATGTAGGACAGACACAGGACCTCTCCTCAAGGGCTGTCTGACGCCAGAGCAAAGGGCACTGGGGCTGGCCACTCCTAATACACTATTTCCTGTGAGGGAAGAATGGGGGTCTGCGTGGGGCTACGTCTGATCTGCAGCTGTTTGAAGAATGAGGGAACCAATACTGGATAAGACAAAAAAAGGAAAAAGAAGCTTACTATTGCAGGTGGCCTTTGACAAATATAGAAAGTAAGCTTTAAATAAAAGCCTTGATCTTTCTACTAAAAAGAGCGAGCCAGCGAGAAAATTATTTATACCAAAATGGTCCTGCAAGCCTTCTAGTGCAGCTGAATAACTCAGCACAGCTGAACACAAGAATGATTCTAGGGCAGGCACTGTAGCAGAGAGGGTAAAGCTGCCGCCTATAGCACCAGCGCCCCATATGGGCACCCACTGGAGTCCTGGCTGCTCCACTTCCAATCCAGCTCCCTGCTAATGCTCTTGGAAAAGCAGTGGAAGATGGCCCAAGTCCCTGGGCCCCTGCACCCATGTGGGAGACCTGGAAGAAATTCCTGGCTCCTGGCTTCAGATTGGCCCATCTCCCGTTGTTGCTGCCATTTGGAGAGTGACCCAATAGATGGTAGACTTCTCTCTCTGTATCTACCTCTCTTTAATTCCATCTTCCAAATAAATAAATAAGAAAGGAGGAGGAGGAGCAGGAGCAGGAAGAGGAGCAGGAGGAGGAGTTGGAGAATGATTCTAGAGGCCAGGCATTTGGTGTAGCAGTTGAGATGCCTGCATCCTGTTACCAGAGTGCCTGGGTTGAGTCCCAGCTCTACTCCTGATTCCAGCTTCCTATTAGTGTGCACTATGGGAGGCAGCAGTAATGATGCTAGTACTTGGGTCCCTCCTACCCATGTGGGAGACCCATATTAAGTATCAGGTTCCTGGCTTGACTTGGCCAGCTCTGACTGTTGTGGGCATTTGGGGAGTTAACCAGTGCATGGAAAATCTGTCTCTGTCTTTCTCTGTCTCTCTTACTTTCAAATAAAATGAAAATACACAAATAAAAATTTTCTAAAAAGAATGAGTCTGGGCTAAGTGTCCTATAAAACAAAACCAAATAGTCTGATGAAAACTGGATTTGTGGAGCTGGTGTTGGGGGTGCAGCGGATCAAGCTGCCACCTGCAGTGCCTGTATGTGAGCACAAGTCCTGATTGTTCCACATCTGATCCATCTTCCTGCTAAAGTGCCTGGGAAGGCAGTGGAAGATGGCCCAAGTGCTTGGGCCCCTTCCAACTATTTGGGCCATCTTCCATGGTTCTCCCCAGCAGGGAGCTGGATTGGAAATGGAGCAGTCATAACTAGAACTGGAGTCCATATGGGATGCTAGCATCACAGATGACAGTTTAACCCACTATGCCACAATTCTGACCCCGATAAATCTTAAAAACTGGCTTTGTGGGGCTGATGCTATGGCATAGGGGACAAAGCGGCCACCTGCAGTGTTGGTGTCCCATATTGGCACTGGTTTCAGTCTTGGCTGCTCCACTTCTGATCCAGCTCTCTGCTATGGCCTGGGAAAGCAGTGGAAAATGGCCCAAGTCCTTGGGTTCCTGTATCTGTGTGGGAGACCTGGAGGAAGCTCCTGGCTCCTGGCTTCAGATCAGTCCAGGTCTGGCCATTGCGGCCATTTGGGGAGTGAACCAGCAGATGGAGGACCTCTCTCTCTCTCTCTCTCTCTCACTCTCTTTATTTCTCTCTCTCTGCCTCTGCCTCTCTCTAACTTTGCCTTTCAAATAAATAAATAAATCTTTAAAAAAAAAACTGGCTTTGTGAGGCTTCAGACACAAGTAGAGATGTACTTGGAGCCCTGGTAAAGGTGGAGTGTGCTGATAGAGAAGCTGCAGACTGGCTTCTGTTTTCAGAAGAATAATTTCTTAATGCTATTGAAGTACCATCTCTGAATCACTAGTGAACATGACAGCTAGAGATGCCTCAAGTCTGATCGCCTAACAGATGGAGAAAATCAGCATGTTTCCTTTGGTGCACTACCTCAAATAAGATGGCAATAATTTACTGTTGTCAAGCAGAAAACCATGATGAGCTTACTATCTTTTGCTCAACCTTAGGGAAACAAATATTTCTCCAAGTAAAGAATTGTCGCCTACTGCTTTCTTCAATCTCACACTACAGACACTGAAATTATTTTTCCCACTGCACTGAAGTTCTCTCCACCCCACCGTCATTTAAAACCTATCTTTAATGCACTGCAGATTCAGGGGTGGAGGAGGTGGTGGGCAGGTTGCTTGCTTTTAGAGCTTTCTAAGTGGTTTGTGGTGTTATACTTTTGGGGACAGATTATCTGCATATCAGTGAGTGATTTCCCTTTAATAGAACCATCTAAGTCATTCCCTTCTCCCCCTTGTGAAAGGATTTTTCAAATCCCTTATGCCCAGGAAGTAACAGGCATCCTTGGCAAAGTGCCAGGAAACATCTTGCTTTGGGTTTCCAGATCCACAGATAGTGTGGCCGGATTACCCCAGTGGAGGCGACAGTCACCTGCACTCCCACCTCCACCACCCAGGAACTTGTCTTCATAAGTGAATGATTAACTAAAAAATACAGACTATTTGATTACACCTAATACTAAAACCTGTGTAAGAAGTGCAGAAAGCTAATATCAAAGAGCTTCAAAGTAAAATAATCCCCTAAAACTTACTAAGCTCATGGTTTATATCGAACCATAGTAGAAGAGGCCTAAATTAGAAACATAATCTCACTTTCTACACTCAAACAGATTTGAAACTGAAATCAAATAAATGTAGGCATTCAATATTTAATAGGGAGTTCTGCCAGGAATTGGAGCTACACTGCCTAAGGGGATATTTCTTTAACTAAAAGGCGTATGTATCCATGACACCTGTGAAATACCGGCAGCTTCTCTGAAATGAATAATCATAATGAGCCAGTTGTCCACCCTATATTGATTTATCAGAACTTGCTCAAGAGCCTGAATCCCAATACCCTAACTATGATCACGGACAGTAACTACCACATCTACTAATCTAGTGTAATATACGCAATATTTCTAGAATTGTCTGCAGAGAAGAATTTCATTTCTCTCTGATAAACGTGAACATATAATCTGGAACCATTATTCTCAAGTTCAAAAAGTCTAACTAGTTAATTAATCTATATAGATAATTCTGAGTTAATTCACATAAATTACTCATCTTGTAGTACTTGACAGCCATAACAATCACAAGAAAAATGAAGTACAATCATGGCCTTCTGCCTTTCCAAGTATTTTTCTAGAAATACTCACTCATTCAACAGCCCTGTTCCACGTAGTAGGGCAAACTGGTGGACAATCCAAACACAGACCCTGGCACTCATGGAGCTTGTAGTGAATGAAGGTAAGGTATGTGTTGTTTGTCCACTGATTGCAATGAATACCTTCTCCAGGGTGCATTTGCTACTTAATGTGCAATCAAAACTACAAACATCGCTACCACTGGAAGTATAAGGTTTGGGGTTTCACAGACCCTTCCAATGTGGAATCAGAATTATGGTAACAAGTGGCAAAAATGTTCCAATTTAGTTATTCCTCTTTGCAGTATGTAAAAAGATGGTTTTCCTTGGAAGTTTATTCCCCAGTGTCCATTGCTGCACACACTGGGGCTCGTCAAGGACTAGAAACGTCATAAAGGCTGGTTCAAAATAGGTCTCATTTCAGGTTTTTTGCACATGGCATAAAACGCTCCTTTAGAAAGTCTGAGTCAATTTATCCTTTTAACAACAGCCTTTGATACCCATTTCATAAACAGACACACTTTCAACTGCTGTGGGTATTTTTCAGTGGATCTTTTTCAGTGCGATAGGTGAAAACAACACTGGGGTTATCATCAATTGTGTGTAATTCTGATAGTTGTTGAAGATGGACTTGTTGGGACAATCAGACAAAAGCTGAATGAAATTTGGATTCCTAGTGTGAATTTTTTCTTCATCATAGTCTTGGATCTTATAAACCTTAAGTCTATCTGAGATTGTGGAGCTCCCGTGGCGAGCCATGTCAAGTGCACTGCACGATAGAAACAGCCCCAAAGCACGCCCAGCATTTGATGCTTGAGTTCCTAAACCATCCAGTCTTGCTCCATTTGTCCTCTAGGTGGCTTGGCAACTAAATTCTTCATTACTCATTCAGTTACAAGTGAAAGAAACTGAAGCCAATCTATCTAATGCAAGGGAAGAGTAAATGTACTGGCTCATATAAACGGGAATTCAAGAGGTAGATCTAGCATGGCTGTGTCCAGAAGCTCCATCAATGTCAATGGCAATTTATCCCGTCTCTGTCTCCTTCCCCCACCCCTCTGTACTCTGCTTGTCTCTGCTATTCTTTATGTCTTCCTAGGAGCCTTCTTTCCCTACTCGTTCCCATAGAGATATTTTAAGAACACTGGCGTGATTTAGGTGTATGGACACTACGGAGCCAACGAATGTGTGCTCTCTGAGCCTCTGCCCACCCCTGATGGCTTCCGGTAAGGAACGTGGGATGGGAGAGGTGAGTACTCTGATTAATAATCTTCTCTGGACTATGTGAACAGAGGAGGAGTTCACCAGAGGAAGCACAAGAAGACGATAGGAAAGCTTGTGGGACAGAAAACACTATCATCAGCACTGTCCACCACAGTTACCAAATTTGTCTTCTTCTCACGTGTATCTGTCACACATTCTACAAATCATGCCACCATGGGTACCTTGGCCTTTGGGCCTTTGCTTTCAGGCTGGTTCTACTTGTACAACTCCCACTTAGCTTGGGCTGTCCAAGAAGGCCAACCACCAGGGTAACACCCCTTCCTGATCAACTGCCCCAGCTTGAGAACCGAGGATTATAAATTCTGGCCCTTTCACTCCAGTCAACAACAGCAATTTAGTGTAGGAGATACAACCTTGATGAAGAAGCTGTTTCCCAGGCTTCTAAATGCTCATCAGACGGCTAAGGGGATTTGGAGCCAGCGATGTGGGAGAATGTCTGGCAGGGGAAGGCTGGGTTTGTTTAAGAGTGTTTGGCAGCTAATTTAGGGTGGTGGCTGGGTGAAAAAGTGACTAGAAGAGGAGGGAGATAGAGGAAAATCAGTGGAACAGGAGCTTCCTTGCTGGTAGCTTGACTGGCCTATCCCCCAAAAGACCTGCCCCAGTAGGACCAAGCACACTGCCTGCAGCTGCCCAAATTGAGTCCTTTCTAAAAGCTGGTTCTGCATCAGCAGTGCTGCCCTCAGAGAGAATCCTCCAGAGCTTTTTTTTTTTGACAGGCAGAGTGGACAGTGAGAGAGAGAGAGAGACAGAGAGAAAGGTCTTCCTTTGTTGTTGGTTCACCCTCCAATGGCCGCTTTGGCTGGCGCACTGCGCTGATCCAAAGCCAGGAGCCAGGTGCTTCTCCTGGTCTCCCATGGGGTGCAGGGCCCAAGCACTTGGGCCATCCTCCACTGCACTCCTGGGCCACAGCAGAGAGCTGGACTGGAAGAGGAGCAACTGGGACAGAATCCGGTGCCCTGATCGGGACTAGAACCCGGTGTGCTGGCGCTGCAGGTGGATTATTAGCCTGTTGAGCCGCGGCGCCGGCCCTCCAGAACTCTTATACAGTCAATACGGTTGAGCAGGTCATGGTAGGCAGGTTCATTATGATAAACAGATTTGCCTGGTTCTTGAAAGATTTTATTGCCATTTAGCAGAATGTTAATTGTCATTTTAGTTTGTATTGTATTTGCTTGAGTTCGTTTCATTGCTATCTTGTCTGTTTTCTCCTCAGTTATTTTTATCCTTTTAAACAGAGATCAAGAAAGAGACAGACTCCTGGGTTGAGGCCAGTCCTAAAGGATGGGAAGTAGATGCCCCTTCTCTAGTTTCCTCTTCTCTCAACAGCCACATGCCCCCCCACCCCACCCCACCTATTGGACCCTTCCAGCCAGTCTCCACTGTGGGCCTTGTACACCTTTCAGTCATTCAGAAAATTGCAAACACTGTGCAGCTACCAGATGCCAGGGCTAGGGTTTCAAAGGTATACTTGGCTTCAACTTACAGGGAACACCCATAACAGTCGCATTGACCCTCAGGCATTAGAGACTGGCCTCTGGAGAAGATCAATGATCCATATTACTGGTATCTTATATGTGTAAAATGAGATACTGAGAGGCTAAATAACTTGTCTAAAATCACAAAAGGAGTTGACAGTGTTCACACCAGGGATTTCTTTAAATTTCCTGCTCTTTCTATCTGTGCATAACAGTATGGCCTCTTTAAATGGCAAATGCACTGGAGTTGGGGTGAGTTTCACAGGGACCAAGATTTTTAACCCATGTTTCTTTCCAGGTGTTCTGCCTGCTATTCTGGCACTGGGGGAGCCATCAGGCCTGGCTAACGTGGATAACTGAGAGCAGCTCTCAAGTCTGCTAATGTTCTATCCAGAAATATGACCAATTGCATTGATTTCCTAATATTACCTTTTGAGTAACATACATGAATCAATGGACAAACTTAAAGAAATAGTATTAAAAAACAGATTAAGGTCAGCCTAAAAACCACTGTATTAGGAATGAATAGATCTAGGTATAATTGCTAAATCTACCATTGATAAGTTAGGTTGGGAAATTTATTTCCATGACTCAAGGCCTCTGTTGCAAAAAGAGACATTTCAATTAGATTCTCTCCAATATCCCTTCCAGTTTTAAAATTCTATGATCCATATATATTCTTTATGAAACGTAATTTATCTTTCATTTTCATTTTTCTCCTTTGAGGAGAAACTATTAATTTTTTCTCACTTAAGGTACCTGGGATGTTGAAAGCCTCAGGGCTGAAGGACTCATTTATTCAGCTGAAGCCCTGTCAGGCACAGGCTCTAATTGCCCTTAAAATATCCTTGTCTGCAAATCCAGGTTGGCCTCCGGCCCTTCTGTATCAGTCAGGATTCTCCAAAGACACAGAAAAGGGATAGACACACAGTCCCTGACATGATGGAGCAATATAAGTTCCACGTATTTTAAGATGGTGTGCATTGGAGGGTGAACCAATGGCAAAAAGGAAGACCTTTCTCTCTGTCTCTCTCTCTCTCACTATCCACTCTGCCTGTCAAAAAAAAAAAAAAAAAAAGATAGTGTGCAAATATACCCTTATAAACATACTGTTTTTTCACTTTTAGTGTAATATTCAGTAAATTTCATGAGATATCCAGCACTTTATTATAACAACAATTTATTATAAAATACGCTTTAAACTACAAGATTTTGTTCAACCATAGTAAGAATTCTGAGCATGTGTAAGATAAGCGAGGTTAAACTAAGGTGTTCAGTAGGTTGGGCATACTGAGTGCATTTTTGACTACAGGATTCTCAACTTATGGTGAGTTTATCAGGACACAACACTAGGTTATGTTGAGGAGTACCTGTGTCAGGGGGTTTCTTCTGAGAACTGGCTCACGTGATCATGGACGTGAAGACTGCCGGATCTGCCATCTGCAGCCTAGAGAACCAGCAAAGCCACTCGTGTGATTCAGCCCAAGTCTGATGGCCTGAGAACCGGGAGGCGTCAGTGGTGCCACTCTCAGTCCAAGACTCAGAGGGGGCTGCCGGGCTAAGTCCCGAGGTCTGAAGATGCCAAAACCAGGAGCTCTGATGCCTGCTTCCAAAACGCAGAGAGGCCTTTCCTCTGCCTGTCCATTCTCTTTGAAGCCTGCCCACATTGGTGAGGGTGGCTCTTCTTCACCCTGTCTACTGACTCAAATGCCAGTGTTTCCAGAAACACCCTCACAGACGCACTCTGAAGCCACTTATGCCAGCTAACTGGGCATCATGTAGCCCAGACAGGTTGACACATAAACTTAACCATCACAGCATTGTCACTTACCCAGGCCCTTCTCTCCTCCACTCCTGACTGCCTGGAAGCCTTCTGCTCCTCCCAAGCAGAGCAGGGGCTCTGGAATTGGGCACGTGTTCATCCTCTTGCAGCTACAGGACCCATGTGTAGTGGGAAGCAGTGGGCTGGCCCGTCAATCCTTCTGAACCTGTCCTGCCTCCTCTTCCTGGGGACTCTGGGAGAATCAGAATGATCCTGAAACCTGTGTGGCACAGCCAGTGCCTTTAGGAAAGGCACTTTTTCCTTTCCTGATGGAGGAGTCCTACTTATCATGTTTAAGCAGTCTCTTACCACAGGCTAGATTGTTTTGACCCACTCATGGTCATCTGATATTTCCATGAAGACAAGCATTATACTTTAACAGAACAGGTGGCAGTTAAATTTGCCCAGACTTGACTAATTGTATGCAAATGTGAGTGCCTTATGTTCAACACATGTGCACACCACTGGAAAAAGAAAGCCATTATTTGTAATACACAATTAATTGGCTTTCGTAGGTGCTGGCCACAAAGAAAAATTAAATTCTGGTATGAAAAGAACTGAGCTGTGAGAGATGGCTTCCTCAGGGGTGCCGGAGGCAGTCCTCAGAGCTCTAACTCACACCTTTTTACTCATAATCTACTATTGACTCTGCTCAAATCCACTGGCTTCTCATCTAGCAAATAGCTTTCAAGTGGCCTCAGTGCCCCTAAATTTGGACACTCAGACTGCTACTTTAGCAGGTCAAATGGATAGATCCTTTGGTCATTCATTCAGGACCCTGCCTTTGGCTTGTGTAAGTGACACTAATCTGAGAAACCAATTGTGAGGAGGTAGATGGTGCTAAAGGATTGTCTACCTCTCCAAGTACTTAAGTGTACTTTAACTTATCCTTGGCCAACTCACAGTGATCCTACATGCTGAAATGCTCATCTGTCTGGAATGCTTCCCCTCACCCCAGCCTGAACACCACAATTCATCCTCCAGGTCTCAGTGTAGATGTCATTATCTTCTGGAAGCCAGTAAAACGACTTCGGTTTGAGTCGGGTCCTGAGTGATCCCCTAATGGCTTGACTTATACTAATTATGGCACATTTTATTATTTGTGCTGTTTTGCACCTGCCTTTTATCAGTCTAGAACAGCAGTGTCCAATGGAAATTTCTGCAATGATAGAAATGTTCTATATTTGTAGCATCCAAAATGGCAGCCACCAGTCACATGTGGGCTGTTGGAATACTTGAAATGTGATTAACACAGCTGAGTAAATAAAAACTGATTTAATTAAATAGAAATAGCCACATGTGTCTCATGTACCTATACACACTGGACCACACAGATCTACAGCTTTTATGTATCATGAGCACAAGGGGTGTGTCTTCTTCGCTTTTGAATCCTTGGGACTCCACCTGGGGGCAGATTATCTTTGGGTGCTGGGTGAGTATTTATGGAATGAATGAATTTATCAGAAATCCCTATCTTGTTGAGTCACAAAAAACTTTCATAGTCAGACCTCAGCTGAGGCAGTTGATGCCTTGATGGAAAAGGAGGATGCTTCTAAAAGGCAAATGAGAGAATCACTCAGGGCAAATTTTGGGCAGACAGGGTACCATTAGTGCCTCCCTCTTCTTCTTCCAGTGCCTTTTCCCTTCTCCCATGGTGTCTCAGCCTGAATCTTGTGTCCCAGGGCCAGTACACTTCTATTCCCTACCTAAACCATCACACAGATGTATCCCAGCAGCAGTGAGATCTTTTAGTTCCAACTTGCAGAAACCAACTCAGGCTCACTTAGAAAAGAAACTGACTAGAAGAATATGGGGTAACTCACATGGCTGAAGAAAAGTTGGAGACTTGGAATTCAATATGGACAGGAACAAGAGCAGCTCTGGGGAATCGTGGTAGAACCTCATGAAGAGTCTCCGAAGAGCTGGCCTTGGGATAATGAGATCCAGCTGTTTCTTTGCATCTCTTTCAGGAGATCTAAGGACAGTGCATTTGATTACCCATCTTGAATAAGGAAGGATCAGCACCTGATCAACTCTTATCACACCTAAATCCAATGAGAGGCAGTGGTTTCCCCAGAGCAAAACTGGAGTACTCTAACGAGAATAGATACTGGCAGGCACAAACGGTAATCCATGATTACTCTCTGACTACAGCTCCATAGCAACACACTTCCAGATCCTCCCTTTCATGCTCTAGACCTTACCCCTGACCTGATTCACACAAACATCTAGTACCTCATTCCTCATAGTTCATGGTATTGAAAATTTTGCCTTTCAAGTCCTTGATAAAGCATATTTTTATTATTTTGCTTAAAAAGTTAATTAGGGTACTATTCATACCAAGATTACATTCATTAAAAGATCTTTTTAGAGCCAAAGGAGTGATGGGAGAATCTCAGTGCAGAGCAAAGTGAAAAGATTTTTCAGGTAAAAGAGTTCTCAAATAAGTAGTGTAAGCTAAGTTCTTGACCTACAAATAGGTTTTTCCTTAGAACTCACTTTCTTCATCTCCTTACTCTAAGAAAAAAATATGCAATTACTTCTGCAAGGCTACTAACTATATATGCAAAGTGTGTATGTATATGTTTTGGCTATGTGTATTTGTGACACAATATAAGTCCATGTATAATAGATAGAATTAAAAATGAGGGAATGCTCCAACATAAGAACAAGTCCACACAGCAGACTCATAGAACAACAATTGCTTTAAGTAACACTCTGACCTCAGAATCAGCCCTTAAGGCGTCGGTCTGCTGAAAAGCCCATGAGAGCATTTCAGGCATGGAAAGCCAAAGCACTATGGCAAAAAGTGTTCTACATGATGGATCTCTGTGAGATCCCAATGAAAAGAAGCGGCCATCAAAGAAGTTTGTACTTTTCTTGAAAGGGAGGAGAGAACTTCCACTTTGCTTATGGCCTTGTCTAAATACTGGCAGAGTTTGTGGATTCAAAAGGCTTCCATAGCCTAGGCAGATCATGTTAAGAGCTTTGGGTGGTCACTGATGTCATACTTAGTGTTAATTGTTCAATTAAATTGTTAAATTAACAGCAGAAGTCACTGTGCACTGACTTCCCATGCAGGACCTCTGTCTTCAATGAGTTTTATTATGAGAGTTGACTATGATACCTGTTTCCAAACAGTTTTGTGTGTGTGTGTGTGCAAATTATTGAAATCTTTATTAAGTAGAGTTGATCTTCTGTGTACAAAGTTGATTAAAATGAATCTTAATGGAGAATGAGATTGGGAAGTGGAGAGGGAGGAGAAGGAAGAGTGGGGGTGTCGGTGGGAGGGCAAGAACAACTATATTCCCAAAGTTGCACGTATGAAATTTGTATTTGTATTCCTTAAAAAATTAATTAAAAATAAGTCTATATGTAAGAGACTCTGCACTTGTACTTAATGTTTGCAACCCACTGGTGAGAGTATTGGGGCAGCTTTAGGTATCCAGCACCAGGATAGAGGACTAAAGAGATTTAACAGAAAATCCAAAAAGAAAATGACATGTGTGAGACCAGAACAACTCAGCCAAGTCCTTGATTTCTGTTTTATCTGGCAGAAATACCCAAGTGCTTAGTACCTGGAGTTTTGAAGGTGGAGAAACATTGCCCAAAATAAACAGCACCCTGAACCAAAGAAATCAGTCTTGCAGAATTGTCTGGCAGGACTCTGCTGAAAGTAGCAACTGATTTCCAGTAAAAAATAGTTCTCCACAGTGTGAACAAGGTGATGGCTGAGATTTACAACCAATTGACTTACTGTTCCCTCAGAGAAAGAAAGGCCAGCAGACATCAATGATAAACACTTGCCAAACCATAAGAGTTTCTCAGATATCCTCTGAAAATAATCAAACCCCAGCTGCTTAATCTCTGCTGGATGGCTGAACCCATCTCTCCCACCCACGATTGTTCCAGCTGTCAATTATGGCCAGTGAGTCACCACTATAGACAGATAAGCACCCTAAAGAGAAAAACCCAAGTGTCATCCTGGGAATGCGTATTGCTTTCTCACAACACAGATGTTCCTCTTGGTTTCCTCCATCTGGCATTTTAGCACCTGAGAATTTCAGTGGTGGAGGGAAATCCAGCCCCAGCTTCTCAAAGCTTTGACTCTCTTTGGCACCTTCTGAATTGTACAGCAATGTAGGGAAATCACCACGAAGACCAGTTGTCAGTGCACACTGCCAATGGGCTTGCCATAAAATGACCCTGTGTGTGTGGCGGTAGGGATTCAATCTATTCAGTATCCAGCATTATGAGGTAGTGGGGAGAGATTTAGAAAGTCAATGACATAGTATGGTAAAGGAACAAGAAACTCGCTATACATTGTAAGAGCTTGAACAAGGGCAGGCATTTGACCTAGTAGTTATGACACTGGTTAGGATTCCCATGACCTGCACCTAAGTACCTGTGTTCAATCCCTGGCTCCAGACCTGGCTCCAGGTTCTTGCTAACGCCTACTCTGAAAGGTAGTGGTGATGGCTCTTCCACTTAGGAGCTTTGGCTTGAGTTCTCAGCTGCTCAGTCCCCAAGGCAACTGCTGTAGAACCAGTGGATGAGAGCTCTCTGTCTCTGCCTCTCAAAGCAACAGATTTAAAAATTTAGGAGAAGCTTAAACAACAGATACCCACTCATGGATGAGACTATTACGGGAAAGCAAGAGAGTAAGCGAAAAGGAAGGACATGACAGACTTCAGAATGTGCTCTGTGGAGAATACATGAAAACATTATGCTGAGTGAAAGAACACCGATCACAAATAGCCACATTTGGTATGATTCCTCTATGAATTGTCCAAGAAAATTCACAGGGCCAGAAAGATAATGAATAGTTTCCAGGGGCTGGAAATGGGATGGGTGGCATAATTGCTAATGAGTTTGTGTTTCCTTTAGGAGAGATGGAAATGTTAAAAAAGTTTAACTCTAGTGATGATTGCAAAATTTGTGAGTATTCCAAAAATATTATTGTACATTTTGGGTAGGTGAATTGTATGGCATATTAATTATTCATCAACAAAGCTATCTAAAAAGAGTCTGAGGTTTAGGGTTTTTAAAAAAGAAATATTTTAGGCCAGAGCCGTGGCTCACTTGGCTAATCCTCCTCCAGCAGTGCCGGCACCCCAGGTTCTAGTTCCAGTTGGGGTGCCGGGTACTAGTCCTGGTTGCTCCTCTTCCAGTCCAGCTCTCTGCTGTGGCCCAGGAGGGCAGCAGAGGATGGCCCAAGTACTTGGGTCCCTGCACCCGCATGGGAGACCAGGAGGAAGCACCTGGCTCCTGGCTTAGATCGGCGCAGTGCTGGCCATAGCGGCCATTAGGGGAGTGAACCAATGGAAGGAAGACCTTTCTCTCTGTCTCTCTCTCACTGTCTATAACTCTACCTGTCAAAATAAATAAATAAATATTTTCTAATTTCAGTTGTTTTCATACAATTAATTTACATATCCAAAAGCCAACTGATGACAAAAGTCAAATTAATTACCTCTTAGTTTGTCTATCTTCAGAGCTAGTAAAGATCTCTTGACCTGCCCATTGTCCTTGAGCATCCCACAACACAAACTGCCCCTTTCAGCCCAACACACTCATTTATTCACTCTATCACTAACTATCAAAAAAATCACAATCCTGCAATTCTCTGCATTCTGAGGAGGTGGTGGGAGATTTCCATACAAGGTCCTTGGACCTGAGCATGCTCTGGGGAGGTATGCATCAAGATTTGGTTACTCACAGTTGTCGCTCCATGTAATATGGAGTTGAGCAATATGGGAATCATATGGTGATCAATACGGATAGAAGAATTCAGTGAATGAGCTCAGCACAAGAGTGCTGATTCAGTGATGGTCAATCACCAGGTCAATGTAAGCCTCCTTGCAAATGGGAAGAAGGGCTTTTGAACTGGGTAAATCAATCAAGGAAATATGAGACAGGAAAGTCAAGGTGTCTTCTCAGTTATCCTAGGCTTAAAATTGGCCACAGCAAGGGAACCAGTTTTCTAATCTCTAAAATAATCATCACCTTGTTAGAAAGATTAAATGAAATAAAGCAAACATAGGAAGGCCAAGCAAGATATCTGATGAGCAAGATGTTCTGGTGGCTGCTTTCCCTACGGAGACATCAATTTGAACAGCTATTCTCATACCAAATCATCTTCACAAGAACTAAGGAAGCCAGGTGAGAGACACAGTACCCTTTTTAGACATGTCCTCAGCTGATTCTGAATAATACATGAACTGAATTTGGTATAAATCTGATTTGGGGCATTCCTTAGAACTAAAACAATGACAACACACCAACAGCAGACTAATGGCAAACCTCAACTAAGGGCACCATCTAGTGCTAAAATAGAAGAAGTGTACAAAAGCTTAGAGAAAATAGACTGCTTAGAACTTCTAGAATGACAGCTACAAACAAAGCCAGGTTATGAAGACTGGAAAAAAAATTTAATCCTTCAATGTTTAGATGACATTGTATACTATCAAATGTCAAGAACTTTTGAGGATCCATGACCTCATCTAACAAATAAAATAAAGTATCAGAAATCAAGTACATAGCAAATGATATTTGAAAATACTCAGATGATAAATTCAAAATAGCTGGTTTAAGGAAACTCAAATTTCAAGAGAACATGAGAATTAACACTCTAATATAAAGACTTAACAGGCCGGCACCAAGGCTCAATAGGCTAATCCTCCGCCTGCAGCGCTGGCACACGGGGTTCTAGTCCCTGTCAGGGAGCCGGATTCTATCCTGGTTGCCCCTCTTCCAGGCCAGCTCCCTGCTGTGGCCCGGGCGTGCAGTGGAGAATGGCCCAAGTGCTTGGGCCCTGCACCCGCATGGGAGACCAGGAGAAGCACCTGGCTCCTGCCTTCGGATCAGTGTGATGCGCCGGCTGCAGCGCGCTGGCCGCAGTGGCCATTGGAGGGTGAACCAACAGCAAAGGAAGACCTTTCTCTCTGTGTCTCTCTCTCACTATCCACTCTACCAGTCAAAAAAAAAAAAAAAAAAAAGAAGACTTAACAGAGAGATGAAACATCTTTTAAAATGACACAGAAATCCTTGAACTGAAAAGTACACTAAGAAAAATTAAAAATAGAATGGAATAGTAATAGGAGGCAGCAATAATAAGCTAGATCAAACAGAAGAAACAATTGGTAAAATCAAAGACAAATATTTATGTACCCAGTGTTAGAGCACTCAAATATATGATGTAAATATTAACAGATCCAAAGGGAGCGATACACTTCAATACAATTACAATAGGGGACTTTAACATTCTGCTTTTCAGAAATGGACAAATCATCCAGACAGAAAATCAGCAAAGAAACAACAGAGTTAAACTGTACCCTAGATCAATTGAACCTAATAGACATCTACAGAACATACCACTCAATAGTTAATGAACAAGACTTCTCCATAGAACATGGAACATTCTCCAGGATAGACCATATGGTAGGTTACAAAACAACTCTTAACAAGTTCTAAAACATATAAATCCTATCAAGTACCTTTTGTGACCACAGGCAACAAAACTAGAAATCGGTAACAAAGGAAACTATATATGGAAAGGTAAATATATGGAAATTAAACAACTTGCTCTTGAACTAACAATGCATCAAGAAAGAGATTAAGGGGTCTGTGCTGTGGCACAGTGGGTTAAAGCCCCAGCCTGTGGTGCCGGCATCCCATATGGGCGCTGGTTCGAGTCTCGCCTGCTCCATTTCCAATCCAGCTCCCTGCTAATGTGCCTGGGAAAGTAGTAGAAGATGGCCCAAGCCCCTCGGCCCCTACACCCACTTGGGCGATCTAGAAGAAACTCCTGGCCCCTGGCTTCACATCAGCTCAGCTCTGGCTATTGCAGCCATTTGGGGAATGAACCAGTGTATGGAAGACTTCTCTCTATGTCTCTACCTCTCTCTGTAACTCTGTCTTTCAACTAAATGAAATGTTTTTTTTTTTAAAGAAATTAAGAAGAAAAATTTAAGATTTCTTGAAATGAATGTAAATGGCGAAGTAATAGAATACCAAAAATTATGGAACACATCTAAAATGGTACTAACAAGAAGGTTTATAGCAGTCAATGCCTACATTAAGAAAAGCAGTAATGGACTAGCATTGTGACACAACGTGATAAGCCACCACTTATGGAGGCAGTATCTCAGAGTGCTTATTCAAGTCCCACTACACTGGTTCTGATTCAGTTTTTGCTAACGCACCTGGGAAAGCAGCAGATGATGGCCCAAGCATCTGGTCTCCCACATTGGAGACCTAGATAGAGTTCTTGGTTCCTGGCTCCAGCCTGGCCAAGTGCTGGCTGATGCAGGTCTCTGTGTGTGTGTGTGTGTGTACACACGCGCCACTCTGCCTTTCAAATAAATAAAGAGATCCTTTTAAAAAAAGCAGTAATATCTCAAATAAAATTTATTGCTGCACCTCAAAAGGCTAGAAAAATAGGAACAAGTCAAACCCCAAATCAGAGCAGAAATAAATGAAATAGAGACAAAAATTGAGTGAAACAAAGAGCTGGGTCTTTGAAAAGATAAACAAAATTGACAAACCATTAGCTAAATTGGAAAAAAAGGACAGAAGCCTGAAATAAAACCAGAGATAAAAAGGGAGAGATTGCAAATGACACCACAGAAAAACAAAAGATTATTAGACAGTATTAGGAACAATTATATACCGGCAAATTTGATAACCTAGAATACATGGACAAATTTCAGGACAATACACATTACCAAGATTGAATCATGAAATAGAATACCTAAGCAGACCACTAACAAGTAACACGATTGAATCAGTGAAGTCTGCAATCAAAGGACATCCCAGGACCAGATGGCTTCACTGTTGAACTCTGCCAAACTTTTGAGGAAGAATTAATATCAATTCTTCTTAAAGCAACCTCCCCCCTCCCCCCAAAAAAAGAGAAGGAAATTCTTCCTACTCTTTCTATGAGGCCAGCATTACCCTAATATTAAAACCAGACAAGGACACAAAAAAAGTCAAGGCCAATATCCTTGACTAACATAGGTGAAAAATTCTCAAAAGATTAGCAAACTGAATCCATCAGCATATTAAAAGTTTGTTCACAGGGCCTGCGCTGTGGAACAGCAGGTTAACACCCTGGCCTGAAGCACCGGCATCCCATATGGGCGCTAGTTCGAGACCCAGCTGCTCCACTTCCAATCCAGCTCTCTGTTCTGGCCTGGGAAAGCAGAAGATGGCTCAAGTCTTTGGGCCCCTGCACCTGCGTGGGAGACCCAGAAGAAGCTCCTGGCTTCGGATCAGCGTAGCCAATTGGTGAGTGAACCAGCACCATGTAACTCTTTTAAATAAATAAATAAATTGTATAAAAAAAAGTTTATTCACCATGACCAAGTGGAATTCACTTCAGGAATGCATATGCAAATCAGCAAAAATGATATGCTATATGAAAGAATAAAGGACAAGAATCGTATCATCACTGGAACAGGTGAAAAAGATATTGAAGAAAATACAACATCTCTTCAAAAATAAAAACTCAGAGCAAATAAGGTATAGAAGGAATTTGCTTTAACATAATAAAGGCCAGATATAACAAGCCAACGGCTAACATTATACTGAATGGGGAAAACATGCAGTTTTTTTCTTTAAGATCTAGAAAAAAAAAAAAAAGGATGTTCATTTACACTAATTTTATTCAGCATAGTTAAAGAAATCCTTTCCAGAAGGAAGTCAAACTATCCCTATTTGCAGATGACATGATTTTATATATGGGAACCAAAAGACTGCACTAAGAGATTATTGGAACTCATAAACAAGAGTTCAGTAAAGTAGCAAGATAGAAAATTAACACAAAAAATCAATACCCTTTATATAAATAGATAAAGTCATGGCTGAGAAAGAACTTCTAAGATCAATCCCATTCACAATAACTACAAAAACAATTAAGTACCTTGGAATAAATTTAGCAAAGGAAGTCAATGATCTCTACAATGTAAATTGCAAAGCATTAAAGAAAGAAATAGAAGAAGCCACAAGAAATGAAAAAAATCTTCCATGTTTGTAGATTGGAGAAATTAATATCATCAAAATGTCCATAATATCAAAAGCAATTTACAGATTCAATGAGATCCCAATGAAAATACCAATGACACTCCTTTCAGATCTAGGAAAAAAGATGCTAAAATGCATACAGAATCACAAGAAACCCCGAATAGCTAAAGCAATCTTATACAACAAAAACAAAGCCTGAGGCATCACAATATCTGATTTCAAGACATATTACAGAGCAGTTATAATAAAAACAGCCTGCTACTGGCAAAAAAAAAAAAAAAATAGGCATATAGGCCAATGTGCAGAATAGAAACTCCAGAAATCAATTCGCACATCTACAACCAACTGATCATTGACAAAGGAGCTAAAATCAATCCTTGGAGAAAACACAGTCTCTTCAACAAATGGTGTTGGAAAAAATTGGATCTCAACATACAGAAGTATGAAACAAGACCCCTATCTTACACCTTACACAAAAATCCACTCAAAATAGATCAAGGACCTAAATCTACCATCTGATACCATCAAATTACTAGAGGACATTGGGGAAACCCTACAAGATGTTGGCATAGGCAAAGCATTCTTGGAAAAGACACCAGAAGCACAATCAATCAAAGCCAAAATTAACAAATGGGATTATATCAAGTTGAGAAGATTCTGCACTGCAAAATAAACACTCAGTGAAGTGAAGAGGCACTCAACAGAATGGGAGAAAATATTTGCAGAAACAAAGGCGAAAGTAGACAAATGAGTTTTCATTAAACTAAAGAATTGTACAGCAAAAAAAAAAAATCAACAAGTAAAGAGACAATCTGCAAAGTAAGGGAACATATTTGTAAGCTATACATCTGAGAAGGAGTTACCAATCAGAATATATAAGGAATTCAAGCATCTCAGTAAGAAAACAAACAAAACAAATAATCCAATTTTTAAAAGGGCATAGATATAAACAGACATTTCTCAAGGGAAGACACACAGTTGGCCAACAGGTATGTGAAAAAATGCTCAATGTCACTAATCATCAGGGAAATGCAAATCAAAACCATGGTGAGATATCATCTCCCTTGAGTTAGATTATCTTTTATCAAAAAAATAAACAATAAGTGCCAAATATGATGTGGAGAAAAAAGAACTCTTGCACACTGTTAGTAGGAATGTAAATTATACAGCCTTTACTGAAAACAGTATGGAGGGTCCTCAAAACACTAAAAATAGAACTAACATATGATCCTGCAATTCCACTTCTGGGTATATATCCAAGGGAAATGAAATCTGTCTGTCAAAGAGACATCGCCCTCCCATGTTTATTACAGCACTATTCACAATAACCAAGAAATGGAAGCACCCCAAGAGTTCATCAGCTGGTGAATGGGTAAAGAAAATGTATATATGTAAAATGGGTTACTATTCAGTTACATAAAAAAATTAAATCTTGTCATTTTAACAATGTGGGTAGAACTAAAAGATATTATGTCAAATGAAATGAGACAAGTACAGGAAGATAAGAGCCACATGATTGCACTCATATATGGAGTCTACGTAAGTTGACTCATTTAAGTTGACAGGGTCATGTGGGAGTGTAGGGGGCAGGAGGGGTGGTAAATATTGAGTAATAGATAGTAAGTTATATAGTTAAAAAGGCATGAGAACTTCTGGTGTTCTGTTGCACAGCAGGGTAACTATAAACAATGATAATATACTGTATATTTTTCTTAAAAAGTAAAAGAAAACTGGATGAAAGGATTTTGAATATTTTCTTCATCAAGAAATAATAAATGCTTAAAGAAATAGATATTTTTATCCTGATTGGACCTTAAACACTATATACATGTTTTGAAAGATCATATGGCACTCCATAAATATGTACAATTTTTATGTGTCAGTTAAAGTTTTTTTAAATAAATAAAGCAACTTAGATATATATTAGAATAGCATGTAAAATACTCAGTACATTAGTTTACCTAGAAAATATTATATATTAATTATAAGGTATTATTCAATCTGAGAATGAAGCCTATATCTTCAATTTTTTCCCCCAAAAATGTATATTTATATTGAAAGTGCCATCTTTACTTTCATTTGCCTTCTCTAATGAAAGTTATATTGAATTGTGTTGATTACTATTTATTAATATGTCAATATATATGCTATAATGATAGCATGATATACTACATATAGGTAAATTATAATGTCAGCATGAGAAACTAAATAAAGCTAAGATAATAGACCTTGCTGGTTCATCCAGGTAAGACCACAAGAACTCAGGCACCATTCAATTATCACAGATAATGTTTTAAGTGAGGAACTTTCCCTATTCTTTCAAAGAACAGAAAATGAATGGGGATGTTCCTTTACACAGGTGGTCAGGGGGAGGTCTGAGACGGTGATACCTGAGCTGCGATCTGAATGCTGAAGTTCATTCAGCCTTCCAGGCAGAGGGAAGGCAAATGGAAAGATCTGAGGCTGACATGAGTTTGGATGCTGAGGAAGAGGAAGACTGCCAGTGTTGCCGTAGCATGACGTGGTGATAGGAAAAGCGATCCACGAGGCAGCCAGCAGTCAGTTCATTCCAGGTCCTAGGCTGTCTGAGCAAGTGTAGACTAAGCAGAACTTACAGGGGCAATTAAGGACACTTCTGCTTCTGCAGGGTTGGAGTGATGGCCAGGGTAGAGGCAAGGAACAGAGAGACAAACTAGGCCTTATTTGACTGGCACTGGTGAACCGGCATTGGTTTCCTTTGATGCGCAAACATCTGGTGGATTTCTAAAGCTGAATGGTACTGACAGAGCTTCAAGTTGCCTCTTCCTGGGGCATATGAGTGGTTTCTTCAGAAACATCCCCTCATCCTCCTTGTATTTCCTGGGATTTCTCATTCCCAGTCCCTTTAGAGAAAGCTGTTTTTAAAGCTGTTGCCGCTAAGTCCTTTCTAAGTACCTGGTTTTACTCCACACCCTTTTCCTGCTGAAGTCCTGCTGCCTTGCACTTTAACCACTTCAGGCACAGGTTGCCAGCAGCCTCGGTGCCCCCCAAGAGCTCCAAGGGACCTCAGTCATGCTCTCTGTGGGAGCTGCTTGAAGCTCTTCCCACCAGGCTTAAATGAGAAGGGAGTAACTCCCATCCTTCCTCCATGGAGGAGGTCAAGACCCACATCATATTAACAGTGCTCTTCAAAATTCTCCCTCCTGTTGCCCACCTGGTGTTTAATCCTCGTTTGCATGTCTTGCTTGGGTAGTCTAGTTCTTTATTCTGATAAGTGGAATAGCTATAGCTACACTGTCTTGGATCCCCAGTGTGAACTCAGGCTGAAGAGCCCCATTTTGATGTCCTCCTGCACATGGTTGTAGAAGGGTAACTGAGAAGTCACAAATGGAGCACACAGTGGCTGAGCGGCTGGAGATGAGGGTTTTCAGAACAGCCAGGCTTTCAGGACCCCAGAGGAGAGCTGCTTCTCTTGTTTGGGATCCTGTCCCCAGATTCACAATCATTGGCTTCCCAGAGGAGGAGTGTAAAAAATAAACTCATGGGCCTATAGCTTACCTGCCTGTGGTTGAAAAGGTTAATGCCATTTTATGGCTTGCCAATAAAAAATTCACTAGGGTCTGAGGTCCTGGATTTCTGAATAAGAACTGGGTTGAAAGCCCTGAGTTGGGAGACAGTGAAGACAAGAACCCTGTTGGTGGCCATGAGAAGAGGGAAATTCAGGCCTAAAACCAGAAGCTCACAAGAAGAAAAAACTCAAAGTAAGCATCTGGGAAACTAAGAAGGTAGCTCTTTGGTGCACCCACCTCCCCTTTCTGAGGCCAGACCTCTCTTAATTCCTTAGTTGCAGAAAGTTCTCCCCTTTTGGACAGTTTGTCTCCTCCAAGAAGACAAGTGATAACTTCATCCAAAGTGACTTCCTTCCATTGACAAACAAAAGTGTCCTAGAATCAAAGCAATGGGAGCCATCAAATGCAAAGTCACAATACGATCTCACTGACATCTTCAAAAGATTAGTAATTTCAGAGAAGGGGAAACACTGATTATCCTGATTTGATCAGCACAACAGTGTATGTAGGCATTGAAATATTGCACTGCAGCCCATAAACATGTACAATTATTATGAATAAAAAGTTCTAATAAGATTACTCTGCTCTAGTGTGGAGAAATTTGGAATTAATGAGAGGTGTAAAAGGGGACTTTCTAACTCAGATCATGTTAAATTCAGTTCTACTTAGTTTTGGATCAAACCCACAATGATATTCACAAATTGACTGTAAAACAAGACAAAATCATGGGATACTAGACTTTTAAATACTTCAGATTGTATTTGCAAGGACAGATGTGATGTATTGTTTGTCTTGGAATTCTTAGGAGCTAGCACAGTGCCTGACTTAAGGAAGATGCTAGAAGATATTTGTGAAGTTGAATTGAATTCAACTAATGTATTGAATAGAACACTCAGTATGCAATGAATACAGCATATAGTGAGAAAGTCAAAGTTCAAGGTGATGCTTCTTAAAGTTTTCCTGATGAAGAGTTTTGCTGGCTCCTTTCTCATATAGTGAGAATTCTTACTTACACAGCTTTTCTTGGAGCTTAGATTTCACTGCTTACTTAGCTCTCAGATGGCTTGGTAGAGTACTTCCTTCTCTGTTTTGAAGGGTCCCAATATTTCTTCTGACCTCATTAAGCTTAAAATGTTGTTTTATGTAATTTTGGAAATGAGACCACATACAACATATCAAGTCATATTTCTGCCTATGTCCCCTGCTGTCAAATGGACTGGTTCCTGGGATTGAGGTGGCTACTTCAAGATGAAGGCAGGACAACAAGGGTCAGAGGTTGTTTGATAGTTCGAGTCCTTTCTTGTGTCCTTCTGGAAATCCATTCCTTCCAACTCCAGTGGGGGCGTCGGGGGGCATCCTGAGAGGTTAATGAACAGTCTCCCATTTAGGGAAATCCAAAGGGAGGAGAACCACAGGAAGACTGCTAGTACTAGAGTTAACACATGGTCTTAGACTGCCAGAGTAAACACTGGTTGTCAAGGATAGGAGACGGGAGAGAGAGGGAGAGAGAGAGAGAGAGAGAGAGCGAGCCAGACAATGGAGATGAAAACCACAGCAAGAGTGGCAGCTGAGTGGCACCAGCCTTGGAAAGGAAAGGAGGAGAGAGGAAGGGCAACAGCAATGAGAAGAAGAAATCAGGACAGGAGGGAGACTGAATAATTATTATTGACTATTAATCCATTGAATAAATACATATTACCTTCTTTGTGCCAGTAAGTAAGGTTACAATAGTGAACAAGAATGAAAAATGTCCTGTTCTCATGCACTTTACATTCTAACTGGAAAAAAAAAAAGACTTCTAACATGTTATTACTCTCATGATGCATGCTAAGGGGAGTGATCCAACTGTGTTACTCTTCTAGTGAATAGCGAGGGCTCTATTCTAGCTCAATAAGTTGAGAAAGAGGTCTTGAAGTGAGACCAAAGGATGATGAGGAATTTGGTGAAGGGAGAACAGGAAAGGAGACTCGAGGCAGAGAAAGCATGAAAACCACATAGAGAGTAAGGGTGAGACTAGTGGGAGAAGGGGCAGGTACAGAGGAGACAGCAGCCACCTAGGACAGGGTAGGGATGTCCAACTGCCCACAAAACAATGTGAAGCCATCAAAGTAATAAAATTGATCCTATTTGCATTGTCAAAGGGTGGCTCTGGTCCTGAAGCAGAGAAAGAACTGAAGTAGGTGAACACAGAAGTAAGGAGACCAGTAAGAAAGCTCCATCACCTACGAGCTTGGGGGGATCAGCAGCGAGTGGTGGCAGTGAGGACTGAAGGAGGAAGTGAAGTTCGACATAAGGGCAGGTGGAATCAATAAGAACTGGTTACTGACTATGTATGTGTGTGTGGGCGGGGGGAGATAAGGGAAAGGGTTCAAGCCAGAAATGATTCTAGCTTAAGCCACAGGGAGAAGGGAGTTCGTTTTCTTGGAAAGAGATCCTAGAGCAGAAAGAAATTAGTGGTGAAGGAAGAGAGGAAGATCATGAGCTCACTTTCAAACAAGCTGAGTTTGAAGAGCCTGTGACACAGTCAGGTGGACATGTTGAGTACAGCTGAACACATGAATTTGTATCTCAGAGGAGTCTGGGATTGAGTTATGGTTTGAGGAATTATTGGACCACTGGAAATAAAGACTTAGGACTGAATGCGTTTGCTTAGAGTGCAAGTTGGAAAGAGTTAGGATAAAGTTCCAAGAATCCCAACTTTGATCATAAAAAGGAGGCAAAGGACAAGAAAAGTTATTGCCAGAAAGCTTTCCGTAGCTGTCTGCTAGGGAAAAGGGATACTGCTTCTGATATTTTAAACTGGAAGGCATTCATATGGGAAGTTTATTCACAAATCAGTTGGAAAATCCATAGAACTGCTCTCAGATTTACAGCTTTCTTTCAGAAAGTTAGGAAATTTAAAGAAATTGCAAAAGCTGTTGCATCAATCATATCAATGGCTTGAAGGTAGTGCTTACATGTGCCAGCTACTGTTGGAGGAGAAAAAACAATTTCTATTTGTCTTCTGCAAATTCATCTTATCGGTGGGTCTACAACAGAACCCTGATGGCCACAGGTGCTGGGAAATTTAGGTGCAGGAAAAGGAGTAAATTTGGATGCTGGGCACCAAATCAAAAAATTAGCAATAACAGTAGCAGCAACAACAATAATAATAATGTCCAACACAGGTCGGGAAGTATGAGACTACTTCAAAAACTCTATGGAAAAATAGTATTAAAATATAAGTTGCAGGGTAGATGTCTGGCACAATGATTAAACCACTGCGTGCAATGCCCACATCCCATATCAGAGTGTCCAGAGTGCCTAGGTTGAGTCCCACTTCTGTAGCCAATCCCATCTTCCTGCTAATGCTCACCTGGGAGACAGCAGGTGATGGTACATGTACCTGGATCCATGCCACCCACATGGGAGACTCAGATGAAGTTCTGGCATCCTTGTTTTGGTCTAGTGCAGCCCCTGCTGTTGTGGGCATTTGAGGAGTGAACCAGTGTATGGAAAAATCTTCCTCTCTTTCTCTGCTTGTTGGCCTATCAAACCAAATGAAAACAATAATATATTATGTATGTGTTTATTT
This sequence comes from Lepus europaeus, assembly GCF_033115175.1. Taxonomy (NCBI): domain Eukaryota; kingdom Metazoa; phylum Chordata; class Mammalia; order Lagomorpha; family Leporidae; genus Lepus; species Lepus europaeus. Next base: position 102,052,980 of record NC_084831.1, read on the forward strand.
TAGTGCAAAAATTTGAAATCTATAATCGTTTCATAATATGATTTTTCCCCCAAAAAAAATTTTAAAGGGCTCTCATTGGCTCATGCCAATTTCAAACCTTTTTGACCCATCATCTTTGTATGCCATTTCCCAGGAAATTCTGAAAGTACCTTGGTATTGTGTCTGCCTAGCTCGGGAAAGAGTGTTTTGATGAGTGAATGATGCTCTTCTAGGCTTGCTGATGTTTTGTACGTATCCAGTCTCTTGTATTAAATCCATTTCCACTTGTAATACCAGGCATGATAGCTATTTTTCTAATGAAAACTCCTTTAGCAACTAGGTTTTCCATTTCCTTTGCAGTTCTCTCCCTGGTCTACACAACATTGCTGTTGTTAAGTATTTTCTAGAAAAAGAAATTTAAGATGAGAAAAATTAAATAATTTGCCCAGGATCATAGCACTCAAGCTAGCAAAATCACCATTTCCATCCAGATTCATATCCATTCAAAAACTGTGCTCTTATCTGTTACACTGATATTTTGTGTAGGGAGCTGAAAAGAAAGACTATGCAAGGAGACAAAGAGAGAAAAAGAAAGAGAAGAGCCAGCAGCATCATGAAAACAGAAAGGAAGGAAGGAAAGACTGCAATCTTTTCCTTTCTCTTCCCACCTCAAGTGTGCTCATTTGTTTGATACCATGACCACTCAGCATTCCCTCAGCAGGCATTATCCATTTGCCTGCTTTTAAAAAATTAAAATTACTTTTTATTTATTCTAGAGACAGAAAGATGGATCTCTCATCTGCTGGTTCCTTACCCAAATGACCAGAATGGACAGGGCTGGGCCAGGCCGAAGCCAGGGGTCAGGAGCTTCTTCCCGGTCTACCACACAGGTGCAGGGACTTAACGACTTGGGCCATCTTCTGCTGCTTTCCCAGGCTCATTAGCAGGGAGCTGGATTAGAAATGGAGCAGCTGAGACTCAAATAGGTGCCCTTATGGGATGCCGGCATCACAGGCGGTGGCTTTACCCACTATGCCACAACACTGACCCTGAAACATGGGTGTCTTAACTCCTAGGATAAATGCCTGCTCCCTCTCTTCTCTCTTGAACTTTCCTGCCTGTCCCTATTGCCCTAAAATCTTCACCATTCCTCGTATAAATGATGACAATTTCTCTCTTTCCTTGCAGCCTTGCTTCTCTCCAATTCATCCTTCTCACTGCTCCAGAGTGAACTTTCCAAAACAGAGAGTTGGCTGCTTCTCTTATATTCCTTTTATACAAAGCTAAACTATATTATCATGGCCCAATCTTGCCCTAGCCTACCTGTCTATACCCATACCTATTTGTCTGCTAGCATCCTGGATGTCTACTGTCAACTACACCAACTTACTTGCTACTCACGACTCTGAACTTCTCCTCATGTTGTTTCCTCCACTGCAACATCCTTTCCTTCCCCATGGCTGTCTTGTCTTACTCCTTAGTGATCTGCTTGAGAAACTTTTTTCCTGAATCTCCAAGGTGTGTAGTAGGGTGTCTCTCTTTTCCCACAGTTCCATCGGAGCACTCACCACGCTATGTTATGAAAGTTGGGTGGCTTTTCTGTTTGCCCACAAAACTATGAGCTCTTTACAGTATGGAATGATCTGCTTCCCCAGAAATAGGTATGTTCCACATATAAATATTCAATAAATAGTTACTGAATGAATAAAGGAATGAATTTATGAAGATCGTGCAATACGGAGAGAACATCTGTTGCCACAGTAAATTACTAATGTGAATAAAATTACCTCCAAGATGTGATGATCAATTTGATGAATGAAATAAATGAGAATAACGTGAGAGACACAAAAACAGAAATTTTTCAAAGGGCAAGGGGCCAAAGAATTTAAATGAACCACAAACTTGTTACCCATGGCCATCATTTAGTCAACAGATTCCTAAAGTGAGGAAGAATTGATAAAAATTCGGTTTATACACAAAGTCTTCAGAAAGTTCATGGAAATGCATATTATGACAACACTGTACATGGGTTAAAAAATCCTTATATTTTAATTTCACTTTCCTATGAACTTTTTGAAATACACTCACACTCCTCTAGTCTATTTGCAGTGACTTGATGAGCAACTATGTGCTTTGATTGCTTGGTAAATCTGTTTATGATTCTGTCCACATAATATAAGTTGAATTATTGAAATAACAAAAACTTGAAGTAATCCAATTTGTTAAAATCCCAAAGTTTATACTTCTAATTAAATATAAAAATTAGAAACCACTGAATCCAGGTACATGCTATCTACCATCTAGTCCCTACATCCTAGGCAAGAAAGGACCATTCTAGAAGGTGGTTCTTTGCATCATTACCCAGCAGTTAGAGAAGCAAGTTGAAAGGAGGTAAAAGAATGTGTGTCTGAACAATAAGCATTACTTAAGGACTTTCTGGATGCCAGAAGGTGGAATAAATCCTTCCCATTCATTTTCTCACGAAACCCTCACACCAGTCCTGTGGGATTTGTGTGCTTATCCCATTTTACTGCAGGGGGAAATGAGGGTTTGAGTGTTTAAGCTAATTTCCTAAAATCATGGAGCCACCTATGGCAAAGCTACCACTTCAGTCTGACTCCAAAGCTAATCCTTCTGAGCACTCATTTGCCACGTTCTCTCGGCTCTCTGAAGATAGAAATTACTCAGTGGTCTCCATAATGGGAAGTTGGACAGGATGAAAAGAAAAGTGCTACCATGAGGTGCTGCTGTGCGGTGATTTCTACCAGTGTAGAGTCACTGAGCGAGGGAAGAATCTGGTCCAGACTCCCCATTGAATGCTCGGCTCATAGGATCCCTCAGGGTGGGCGGGGTCTCCTTCAGCCCTCTTACACAGAGCCAGTTGTTCCTCCACTCTGCTAATCTTCCTGTATTTCTATGTGGAGGCCTTTTTTTAAAAAAAAAAAAAAAACCATTATTGTTGTAGTCTGCTGTCTGTCTCCCTAAGGAGACAGCTTCTGGAAGCTGAGCTTCTGGAAGAAAGATATGGTGCCTCACTCATCCCCCATTCCCATCCCCATCCCCAGCCTCTCCCATGGTACCTGGTACATGCAAACCTAGCAGACACTTGTAGAATGACAGAATGAATGAATTATGTAAACAAGAGAGGCTGTAGCAAGATCTGAGATAAGCGAAAATGAGAATGAGCATCTGTCAGCCCATGCCCACAGGATGTGACCTAGACTTCCTCATCTCGGAAAGTAAAGCTCATGTTTTGAACGATTGCAGGAGCAAATGCAAGAGAATGCAAGAGCCAGCCGGAAGGGCAGGGCAGGGGATTTCCTGTTCGTGGGGCCTTCACAGGGTGACTGGTCTTCTGGTTGTGATTAGATGAGCGTCTTCCATTTCAGAATGTGACAGCTACAGAGAGGGGCTTTTATTCACCTTTTAGTTAAGAAATGTGAAATATAAATTCTGAAAATAGGCCTCTGAGCAAAACCACACACACACACACACTCACAGAGTTCAGAACAAACTTAGCAGGTGAGGCATTCGGCACAGTGGTAGACAGTGCTCACGATGCCGGCATCTCATATCACAGTGCTTGTGCTTGAGTCCTGGTTCCACTTCCAGTTCCAGCTTCTTGCTTATGCACACCTTCAGAGACAGCAGGCGATGGTTCAAATCCTTGGGTCACTACCACCCATGTGGGAGGCTGAAACTGAGCTCTGGGCCCTTGCTTTCAGCCTGGCCCAGCCCTGGCTGATGCAGGCAACTGAGAATGAACCAGCAGATTGACAGTCTCTCTCTCTCTCTTTCTGTCTGTCTACCTGCATTTCAAATAAACAAAATTTTTTTTAAAGCTTAGAAAAACTCATTGTAAATCTATTCATTATTTCTGTTTGCTTGATTGCTCCATGGGTGTAGACAAACTGTATACACATTTCCAAAGCTGATGCTTTTTGGAACCACAGATCACACCAGTCTGGAAAACTTGCAGTTACCCCCAAAGGTGAAATCTTAAGTTAGTCATGACCTTTTTTTTTTTTTTTAAGATTTATTTATTTGAAAGGCAGAGTTACAGAGAAGCAGAGAGAGAGAGAGAGAGAGAGAGAGAGAGTCTTCCAACCTCCAGTCACTCCCCAGATGGCTGCAACAGCCAGAGATGGGCCGATCCAAAGTCTTCCATGCAGGTGCAGGAGCCCAAAGACTTGGGCCCTCTTCTACTGCTTTCCCAGGCTATAGCAGAGAGCTGGATTGGGAGTGGAGCAGCCAGGACTCGAACTAGCACCCATATGCCAGCACTGCAGGTGGCAGCTTTACCCACTACACCACTGCGCCAGCCCCGTCATGACCCAATTTTTAAGGAGGAGAAGGGTTCTGGACCTCACATCTCCCTGATGGGCATTGGAAAAGCCCTTCTGTCATGTTACTTGGTGCCAGGAAGCACACACTCAAAGCTGTTTTTAATGTTACAACCACAGCCCTATAGACTAAACTCTGGAGAGGACAAAGTCAATGCTAAATACCTGCTATCAGCTCTGGCACTTGGAGTTGGAAATAAGTCTCTTTCCCATAAGAAACAGAAATAAAACCAAACCACTCACTGTCCTGGGCTTTATATAGACGAATGAGTTTCTGTTTCTCTCTCTCTCTCTCTCTCTCTCTTCTCCACCACCACCACCACATACAAATGGCTTTACATTAAAGAGAATTAGACTTGAAAATCTGATCACAGCCGAAAAGAAGGCAATCTGAGACTTTAGGACTCTGCTGTATCCAATCTAATTTTCGCTCCTTGTACTTGTGCCACACCCAGGAGGAAGTATAACTACACACAGTGCCACAAGCAGCATTGTTTTTGAAGTCCTTTCCTTCAAATAGAAAAGGAACTAGAACAGATGATTTTCTGAAAGTAAGTTAAACCATTCTGTTACCATCTCAGGTAGCAATTACTCAGTCTTTCAGAGTCTTTGACATACAGATCAATAACAAAATATAATTTTTTCCAGAAAAGGGTACTGCCTACCACAGAGTAGGCCTTCAATAAATGCTCATGAATGAATGAATGAATAAACAAATGAGAGGGAATGGTTAATTATAAAGATGAAGATGAAGAATTTTATTAAGACACAGTAATGCTGTTATTGGCTGGGACACTGACAAGGGAGTCATGTAAACAAGATGCTAATTATAGATCTGCCACAAGTTTGCCAGTTTTTACGAGAAATGTTATTTGGCAAGTCTAGGTCACTTTGTAATATGGGCAAAGTATTTATCTCTTTGTTCCTCACAAAGATGTTTTAAATCATTGTATAATTTATGTTTTACATTTCAATCTATAGTTTAAGCCCACAAGCTAAAAATTCAGCTAACCAGGAGTGGTAATTCCAGAGGGGCCTTTGCTGTTGTAATGGACAAAAGCCCAATCTCCACATGGACAGGCAGTGAGGACCTCCTGGGAGTTAATAAGCAAGTCTAGCTCAGTCCTGGAAGTCATTAAGAAAGTCCAGATCTATAGCCCTAGTTCTCTCTCTCTCTCTCTCTCTCTCACACACTCTCGCACTCTCACACTCTCCCCACCCCTCCTCAGTCTAAAGAGCTCAGAAACTGGCCTGTCTTTAGGCTCTAAACCCAGAGGGCCAGCTCTCCACAGTTTACAAATGCACGGAGGCACCAGCTTGTCTAGATGAGAACTTCCCATCTTTAATGTACTCTATCTGGGATTCTATGGGAATCTTGTTACAATGCAAGTCTGGCTTCAGCAGGTCTAGGGGGGGCCTGAGACTCCACTTTCATAATAAGAGCCCAGGGAATGGTGATGCCACCGACCAGTGCAAGCATTTATTTTAAAACATACGTTAGCAAGAGTCTGGAGTCTCTGGAGCCACAACAGTGCCTTCTTAGAAGCCTCAGAATGGCAGGTGCAGAGGTGGGACATGTGCTCAGACAAGGAGTACTTGGAAATACTTTCTGACTTAGAACCAGCTCTGTCAGACTCTGGAGCTAGAAATGAATTAGAATCCAGATACTGCCACATGCAGGAGTTTTGTGATCTTGGATCAATTATTCTTTCTATAAAATGGGGGTGATGATGCCTACTTTGCAGTACTTTTGTGAAGAATAAAACCAGCCAAATAGATTTAAATTTAAAACCTAATAATCTCCTTAGCTCTTACTGGGTATGAGAGATTAAGAAAACCACCCAGCCTCACAAAGCCTGTTTTTTCTTCTGGGAAAGGAAAGATATGAATAATAGAAGAAGAAGATAGGTGAGATAACTCAGTGTTCCCAGTCTGAGACACATTCCTGAGGCTGACGTTTATTTTAAAACATTATTGAATGTAGGACTCGAGTTCAGAGAAAGAAATTAAAAAACTAAAATATGCAGAGATAGTACTTGGTGAAAGCAAAGTTTTATCTGAGTCTTGAAAAACTGTCAGGACCCATAGAAGCAGGTGAGAACGATGCCATTTTAGAGGTGAGTCAGAGCCCAGAACATAATTCTCTCCACTCTTCACCTGCCCATCTAAATCTTCATTTAGATGGCATTAGCCCTGGGAAACATGACCTACCCTCAGGCCAGGTTAGTTCCTCTGCTATACATTTTCACAGTACCCTGAACCTGTACCAGCCACTAAGGCCCCAAAGGCACCTATCTGCCCTGCTCACTGTTGTAGCCCTAGACCTGATACAGCATCCCAGAATATTTTGAGTACTCTGTCAATAGTTTTTGTATAAGTGAATGAAATAGAATTCACAACTCAAATGATCAGCTTTCAACATATATTATAAGATGTAATTTCCTTTTTAAAACTGTACGTAACTGATCATCATTTCTACTGGTTCAACTCAACAAGAAAAATTACAGAGGATTACTGACCCTTTACATCTTGCAGGAGACAAAAGGACGCAGACATAAAGGAGTCACAGGCCTATGGACCTCCCAAACTAGCAGAATTACTGACGCATCAACAATCAGCAAGGGTGGAATAGGCATCATCACCAGAGTTTGCAGCTGGCCCTTGTTATCGGCAGGTTCTGCATCCAGAGAGTCAACCAGCTGCAGATCAAAACTACTTGAAAAAAATCTGCCCCTGTGCAGACATGTAGATTTCTTTTTTCCTTGTCATTATTGCCTAAATAATACAGTAAAATAACTATTTAGAGAGCAGTTGCCCTGCATTCAGTATTGTAAGCAGGAGGTGTACAGCTTATACGGAAACATTATGTCATTATATATATGGAACTTGAACATCCTTGGATTTTTTTTTTTTTTTTTGACAGGCAGTGTTAGACAGTGAGAAAGAGAGAGGGACAGAGAGAAAGATCTTCCTTTTCCATTGATTCACACACACACACACACACACCCACAAACGGCCGCTATGGCCGGCGCACCGTGCTGATCCGAAGCGAGGAGCCAGGTGCGTCTCCTAGTCGCCCATGCGGGTAGAGGGCCCAAGCACTTGGGCCATCCTCCACTGCCTTCCCGGGCCATAGCAGAGAGCTGGCCTGGAAGAGGGGCAGCCGGGAAAGAATCCAGCGCCCCAACCGGGACTAGAACCCCGTGTGCTGGTGCAGCAGGTAGAGAATTAGCCTAGTGAGCCTCAACGCTGGCCTGAACATCCTTGGATTTTGGTCCCCACGGGACATTCTGGTGCCAATCTCTGAGGGATGACTGTGTGGGAGGTGCTGCTGGAGCACAGTTGAGGCAGTGATTTCTTCTCTAGGAGAGGAAGGAAGCAGAGAAGACAATCAAGCTGAAGCTGGAAGGAGGAGCAGGAATTCTTAGGAAACACACGAGATGGAGAATGCCTTTCATCCTGATGGGGCTTCCAGACCACGGTTTCTGAAACCCAGTCCTGCATCTTACTCGTCTGGATCCTCAGGCAAGTTACTCTGGGCTGCCTCAGTCTCCTCATCTGCAGGTGGGACAAACAACAGAATACATTTTGCAGGCCTCTCCTGAGGCTTTCCTAAATCCAGCTATGCCAGGTGTTTACAGCATGGCTAGACTCCTTGTAAGCATTCTATCAATGTTAGCTGTTGTGGTGCTGTGACTTCCGTTGTAATTATTATACTTAGTTGTAGTCAAGATTATTCTCATCTATAAATCAAAGTTTGTCTTTATACCTGTGAGGGGTTCAAGCCCACCTGAGTGCCTGGGCACAAAGGTTGAAAACCACCATTCTAAAGAGAATGCAGCAGAGACAAAGGCAATAAGAGGCAGGCACATTAGAGATGAACTGACTGTGGCAAACCAGATGAAGATGGGGGCTTCCCACATACTGTCCTGCAAACAGAGCTCTCAGCCTATGCCAGAGCTTCGGGGTGTTCTGTCCAGGAGCACTGGATTCATGCCACTTAGGAAAAGAGAGGGCTGAAATCGACCATGCGTATTTAAGTGCAAGTGCCAATCAAGTGAGTATTCTTCCTAAGAACAGCAGCTTTTAAAGGCTATTTTTTGCCTCACAATCTTTAAGGCAGGGAGACGGCTTAACACATCAAAGGAGCGTCGTTCATTCTGCATGCATCGCTCTGGAGTAATCTTCTCTATCAATATTTCATGAAACAGACTCCCTGGAACAGGAGTGCGGACTGGAGGTCAGAGAAGGTGAGTCACTACTCTGCTGGAAGGCTCGTCTGAAACTCAGGGAGCTCACACTCAGAGGCTGCCTGCAACCAGGACAAAGGATACTACAGCTTGCAGCATGAGTATAAAGCACGAATACTAGAGACATCTACTTTATAAACAAACAGAAGCCGCGTCTGTCTTACATTCCTGACATGAGCCAGCTCTGCACTCCTGATGGAGTTCCTGTTATTACTCAGTTCCTGGCTTTTCCTATATTTCCACCCAACTAATTGTCAGATGATTCTCAGTCATAAGAAATCTGATCACGTGATAAGAAGATCCCTGATTGCTGCATACTTCCTTCCTCCCTCCCACCAAAACTACGCTGACATGACAACAATTTCGTTGAAATTCTTAGAATTTATAACAACTTTGACCTCAGCTACTGCTCTGTCTCCTAGACTTTTCTGGAAAAAAAATAACAGAAGGGCTGTAGAAGTACACCAAACTTGTAGTTACTGTCTGTCCCAGCCTCACCCAGGACAGTGTTCTGAACTCTTGGAGTAAGAAGCCATGCTCACTTAGCTCCCGTTGTAGCGCAGTTAGCACAGTGACTCACGCACACGTCTATTTTCCCTATTATTAGATGATGATTCAACCCTTGGTTCACATTTTTCAAAAACCTGAATCCTTATTGTATCTCAAATGTCTGAACCAATACCTCTTGTTTCATCTGTGCAGTATTAATAAATCACAGCTGGTCGTTTTTAAGCCTTTGCAAGTCCAAGAAGACTTCCAGAAGCTCTAAGGCAGCAGTCCTGCAAAAAGGACCCTGGACTAGCAACATAAGCATCACTTGGAAACTTGTAGGACATAGAAATTTCCCATCTCCACTCTAGCATGACTGAATCAGAAGTTCTGGGATGGCATCCAGCTATCCGTGTTTCAAGAAGCCCCTTCCAGGTCATTCTGGTGCATAATAAAGTTTGAGAAGCATTGCTCAAGATTCATGAAAATTCATTTTCAAATGGCTGAGACCCAGAGTACCCATTTTATTTACTCTTCCCCTTTGGGTCAAATTACCTGTATCATGTCCTCTGGTGGTCTCCCATTGCCTACGTGGGAAAACATGAATTCCTTACAAGCTGGCCCTTATCCAACCCACATACACCATGTTCTAGATGCACCCTGCACATTTCTCTTGGTGCGATGCCTAGACTAGGCCCTCTCCTAGAATATTTTCCCCTCCTTCTTCCCCATGTGAGACCCCTCTCCTCCTTGAAGACAAAAGTCTGATATCACCTCCTTTCCCAAAACCCCTAGCAGAATTGGATTCTGCATCCTAAACATTCCCACGTCCTCTTGTTTATATGTCCTCAAGAGTAACCGTCAAATTATTTTATAATTTAGCCTCCCATGGCTGTATCTCCGGGGAAAATCAATCAGTGGTTTGTGAGCATCTTTCTGATTGTTCAGTTCCAGAGCTGAGCCGAATGCCTGACCCTCTAGGATGTTAGGTATGTTTCTTAAACAATAGCTTGATGTCAACATCACAGTCACAGAAAGTCTAAACGCTTATATATTCCACATTCAGTTACAGTTCATATAACTAAATCCTTGTTATACTGGACTGAAGGATTGAAAGGCTGGAGATCTAACAACAGAAAAAGAAAATGCTTCCAAATCAGAAAACTTGGATTCCAATTCCAGCGCTTGCAGTTCTATAACCCTGACCTAGAGCACAGGAGCCCCTGGGCCTCAGTGACCTCATCTATGGAACGGAAAGAATAGCTGCCCTGGTGACCTCCCTGTTGTGTTGATGCCATGAGATACGACCTGCCATGAAGACAGTAACATACCATGTCCTATCCATATAGTTCAATATTATTATTAGGTTTTAAATCTACTAAATTTTAACTAAAATGCTAAAGCACAGAAAAATATAAAAGTTTAATTCCATACTCTAAACAAAGTGCCAGGATAGATGCAAGGAGGAAGAGATAAATTAGGTTAGCCAGTTCCGGTTCACAGGAAACACTCCTTTGAACCTAGCCTAGCAGAGGGGTCCCAGTCCAGGAAAGTGTCCTGTGGATATTTGCTCTACGGAATAAATGTGGGTTTTTTTCCATCCATCTCTATGCTGCCACCCTCCAACTATCCACCAAGTTTAGATTTCTGAAGCTGAAAGCAAAGGGAGGGCTTACACTTGTGGTTTCCTTTCCCGGCTTCCTGCACATTTTCTCTTCCATGTTCTACCTCTAAGAAGGCAGGGGCAGTCTGCCAATTACATTTATCATCATCCTCCCAAGAGCCTCATGCTATACAATCATGCCAAGTTCAGAATGCTTGCATTCAGGTTATCAGGCTACTTTCAACCTCAGACTTTTTGGCAGATAGAAGGCATTTGGCTGTACTGAGCAGGGTCTTTAACTTCCTGCCTGCTCTGCCAAGTACAGTTGATGCTTAAGGCAAGAGTAAAGGAATCTGAAGTTGACTCTGGCTCTGGAAATTCTGCTTAAAAGACGTCAGTACTTTACAAAATTCAGTCATTTAAGAAACCAAGCTCACTCCTTTTATGTGCTGATTTGTAATCTCTGATCTTCGACAGTATTTTAGGCTGTTTTGACGGCCCTGTTCAGACTCCATTAGTCATTTGTGTGATAACTTCCCTAGTGTTTGGTTTTGAAGATACTTCGAGGAAAGTCTGTCTCCCCAAGCACACGTGCACTGCATTGTAAGACATTTTGACTATGGAGAGAGGTGTGAGATTAATCCTGGGCTTTGCTGCATTGATAATGAACATGGATATGGACCAGGCAGGCTTGATTCCCTGCAAGGAAGTTGGTAAGCAAAGAGCCTCAGCAAAACCGAGAGGAAATGAAGCAAAAAGAGGAAATAGAAAGGCAGAGGACAGGCAGCTGAGTCAGGAGGCCATCATCACAGGGACGTGGTGACGGCAGCAAGGACTCCAGACCGGGCTCAGCTGCAAAGCCTGGAGGATTCGCCGGCCTCTTTTGTTACGTATAAAGGGCGAGGGCTGAAGAAAAAGACCATGTCCAGGGGAGGAGTTCCCAAAGGAGGTGGAGTCCAGGACACTTGCTGAGGTTTGAATGCCTCTGAGGCCAAGGTCAAGCTAGAACAAAGAAACAGACCCAAAACCCTCCACAAGCCTTGTGCGTCTTCCCTGATAAGAATGGGTTAAATTAGATCAGACTAGGTGTAGGAATAAGGAGAAAACGTCAGCCTCAGAAGAGCCAATTGACCTATTAACTTACACTGCCTAAAATAAGTAATACAAAATTCCGTAACTGTAACCGCAAACACTGTTTCTCCCACGAGCTGCCTCCCCCCTGCCGTTGTTTCTGACATCCCCAGGTAGGTCATGTGTGTGTTCTGCCACAGAGCAAGCTTCAGGGTAGGGTATCTCTAAACAAATGAGAGAAAGTTTGCTGTGCCACCGGATGATACAACAAAGATAATCATGAATCCCACTAGTCAACAGGTGGGAACTAGACAAGATGTATTCAACCTATGATTCCACTATTCAGGAAATGCCCAAGCCTCTGGAATATTTCCGAGTTTCTGGTGGAAGGGGCAGGGAGCCTGAGCTCTGAGATCTCACTTACACTGTAATGCTTGCTTTAGGGATCATCGTCACCATGCCAACTGTGTGGTCCTAATTCCTTACCATATTGATGCTGAATTCAGCCTTTTGCCTTACTTTTCACGAACTCCAACCATTAAACCAACAAAATACAATCACCGAGGCATTTGGTGTGAATGGAAGACCCTGTGAACCATGAAGGAACAGCATCATGGAGATGGGACTTCCAATTTCATGATGTGATCCATACTTCTCAAAGTCTCTTGGCCATGTCTCAGATGTGAAATCTAGCCTTCCACCATTTTCTCTGCCCTCTCTCCTTTTCTCTCTTTCTCTCGCTCTCACTCTTGCTCTCCAAAAATTCTATTGATTTCAAATGTAGAGAAGTTGAATGATCTCCTGTATTTCTCTGGCTCCAATCAATGCATGTTATCAGGAGCTTATCTGCTACTTGGAGGCTTAGCTCTCCTACACGAGCCAGTGCACATTTCCAGTGACGCTTCCACTTCAAATTTCACTGACAAACAACTTATTTAGTGACTACTGTGCACCACAAATTTAACTGCAAAAAGATACTTATTTAACATTCCTGAAAACACAAAAACTGAGAACATTTAAATTTCAGCCAGAGGGAAATGGGTAAATGTATCATGGTTAGTAGAGTGCTGTGCTCAGTAGGAGTCACGGAATTAATTCACACCTCCTACGTGCAAAAGGCTGTAGTTGCTTTATGTAACCTCTCACTCCTTGGCTTTTACTCTGCGGATCAGTGGGGGAATGATTAGCTTGTAGTCCCTTCTGATGTAAAGGTTAATCTACCTTGACAAGGCAGGTGGTTTTCAGTCTCCTTGAAGAAAAGGGTTAAAGCTCTCTCACAGAGTTCCACTTCTTCTGCTTCTCTCATTGGGATCAGATCTGGGTATATGGGAGTACCGCAGGCCCCCACACCCAGGGGGTGTGTCCTTTGGCCAGTGAAAAAAGAAGGGGTAACCGTGAGCAGGGTGCCAGCTTCCACCTCTGGTCCCCAAGCAGATGGAAGGCTGTGCTGCATCTTGCTGGTATTTGTTAGTGCAGAAAGCCGCCAGTCGAGCTCCATCTCGCCTCTGGGTCTGGCCAAATACTGAGTGTCCTTAGGCTGAATAGGCCTGGTCTCACTTCTGGCCATTGAATGACCGTAGGCGGTTGTCACAGACTCCAGGCCACCGCCAGCGTCAGCTGCTGAGCTACCCTGTCCCCCACACGGTCCCCATCTCAGACCAGCAAGCTTCTAACTCAGCCGGGACACCTGGAGATAACAACACCCTAACCAGACCCATTCCAGTCTGCTCAGACCACACAGCTCCCTTTCAATCAGCCAGGGGCTGCCCCACTGTGCACAGAAGTCTCTTCTCAAGGATTCTTTTTTTTTTTTTTAATTGAAATCTGTTTTTATTAACATAGTGTGAAATTTTCAGTAAGAAATTCTCATCACAAAGGTGTTTAAGTGCAGCAGAGCTACTGTCCCTGACTGACAATCAGTGGGACAACTCGAACGTGCTCTGTGTCATGCGTTTCTAGCCTGTCTAAACTCACTCCTGTGAGTCAGTCCCCTTCCCTGTCTGTTCTTCCGAATGGACCCAGGAAGACCTGTGAAGACCACTTGCACCATTCACCATCCCTCCAGAAACAGCAGGCTTGCAGGGTTTCTTTTAATTCTCTTGAAATCGCTTATCCTCAATGACAACAGTTCTTCCAGGATAAGAGCCAACCTCTACAAATATATATCAAAAATCACACTCGCCAATCTTTGGGTTCTCTTTCACTTCCACGTGCACTGTTCTTTGCTTCCCTGGCTCAGAGCCCTCGATGTAGAATTTCACATGCATGTATTTCAGCCCCATCTTTTACATATTCAATAAAACTGACATGCTGCCTTCGGCCACGTCTTGTCATCTCACCCTAGCCTTTGACAGGCTCACCAAAGACACTGATCACCTCAGGGTGTGATCTGCATTTTCCTAAGGCTTTCCCATATACCTTATTAGGACTGGATGCAGAAAAAAGTTCTTTGAAAATCGGGTAAAACAAGCCACCTGTGATGCCGATTCCAATAAGCACCACTAGCAAGTAGGAAAAACCTCTTCCAGCTTCTTTCCCTTTCTGTGGGGCTGAGATGGACGGGTCCCTTCTCTGACCTCTGTGCCCGGACACCTGCTTGCCTCTGTTCTCCTCGGCCTTCCGGGGTCTCGGGCCCCCGGTCCAAAGGGCTTTCTGTGCGACGCCGAGGCCAGGTTCCGGCCGCGGGGTTCTCCGCGGCTCTTGCCGCCCCCATGTCAAACGGGGCCCGGGCTTCAGGCAAGATCTGTGAAGCACCAAGTGTGGCGAAAACCAGCGCTTGCCTGAGCACCGATGCGGCTTCTCCGTACACTGCGCAGCCCGGAGGAAGTTACCGATCATGCTCGCCGCAAGCTGTCCCACCGGGGGACGATGCCAAGTACAACCAGCAGAGCCGCACAGTCCGCCACGCTGCCAGCCGGACACGTGCCTAGGCCCGCGTCACCCACAGTGCTGGGAGGCGTCCTCTAGGACGGAACATCGCCCCAGAAAAGTTTATGTTCGCTTTCCCTTCTCGTAAAACGGTGACCGCCTTCTACACTGACCTCTTCTCAAGGATTCTAAGTGAGAGTGGGTGGGAAAGAATAAAAGCTTCTTGAGGCCTGCTGGCAGCCTCCACTTACAAAATACACAGTATGGGGCTGGCACTACAGCATAGTAGACTAAGCCTCTGCCTGCGGAACCCGCTCCCACATGGGCGCTGGTTCATGTCCTGGCTGCTCCTCTTCCAAACAAGCTCTTGGCTAATGGCCCGGGAAAGCAGTGTCCATGCACACACACGGGAGACCTGGAAGAAGCTCCTGGCTCTTGGCTTGGGATTGCCCCAGCTCTGGCTGTTGCGGCCATTTGGGAAGTGAACCAGTGGAAGAAAGCTCTCTCTCTCTCTTTCTCCCTCTCTCTCTCTCTCTCTGTAACTCTGCCTCTCAAATAAATAAATCTTTTATAAAACAACAACAAAATGCAGAGTAAATGGGGACCTACATTTAATTCTTTCACTTTCCTCCGTTGCCATGGCTCCTGTCCCATTTCATGCAGGACAGAAAGAAAATAGGCTTTTATTCTGCTTTCTTCTGTCATATTGATCCCCCTAAATCAGTGGCCCAACATCCCGCCAGAATCACTGTTGAGAGCAGAAGGGACATTTTCTTTACACCAAGGGAGACTTCTGTGGTCTGGATGTCCGGGCCTGGCTGTCACATGCGAGAGAAGGCAGTGGCTAAAGGAATGGAGCAGACCCTTCCTCCCACAGAGTGAGCCTTCCTGCACGCCAGGAGCTGAGTAGCATCTGTCTTTGTCCTGGCGTCACTCCCACACCAGGCAGAGGGATATCTTGGCCAAGGAGAAAAGAAGGCTGAGTATTCAGGAAGACAAAAAAAAAAAATCTTAATAATTAAAAATGTATCGCCATTGCAAAGTAATCACTTAAAATATGCATGTGAAGTTTTTTATTACATGGAGAAATGTGCCTCTTGGGATGTTACTGAAAAAAAAAAAAAGCAGGATTAAAAGGGGGAAAAATAGGGGCTGACAGACACTATGGCGCAGTAGGTTAATTCTCCGCCTGTGGCGCCGGCATCCCATATGGGCACTGGTTCTAGTCCCAGTTGCTCCACTTCCAATCCAGTTGTCTGCTATGGCCTGGGAAAGCAGTAGAAGATGGTCCAAGTTATTGGGCCCCTGCACCCACGTGGGAGACCCGGAAGAAGCTCCTGGCTCCTGGCTTCGGATCAACGCAGTTCTGGCCATTGCAGTCATTTGGAGAGTGAACCGACAGAAGGAAGACCTCTCTCTCTGTCTCTCCCTCTCACTGTCTGTAACTCTACCTCTCAAATAAAGTAAATAAAATCTTTAAAAAAAAGTGGGAAAAATAAAATGACAATTACATTAAAATGTGTTCAGAGGAGAAATACCAGAGTGCTAACTATGGTGCCTCTAAGTAGCCCAGCTGTAAGTCTTCTCTATTGTCCTGACTGCTTACAATATCCATAATGAGGACATAGAGCAGCTACGATGGAAAAATAAAGCTATGCTGGGTGCTTGTGAGACAAGTTCTTAAAGAGCAAATTCAGGCCGGTGCCGCGGCTCCCTAGGCTAATCCTCCACCTGCGGTGCCGGCACCCTGGGTTCTAGTCCCGGTCGGGGCACCGGATTCTGTCCCGGTTGCCCCTCTTCCAGGCCAGCTCTCTGCTGTGGCCAGGGAGTGCAGTGGAGGATGGCCCAGGCCCTTGGGCCCTGCACCTACATGGGAGACCAGGAGAAGCACCTGGCTCCTGGCTTCAGATCAGCATGGTGCGCCAGCCACAGCGGCCATTGTGGGGTGAACCAACAGAAAAAGGAAGACCTTTCTCTCTGTCTCTCTCTCACTATCCACTCTGCCTGTCAAAAAAAAAAAAAAAAAAAAAAGAGCAAATTCAAACTTTTTTTTCCTGTAGTTTACTCACTCACCAAATACTTCCTGAGCATCCACTTTCCAGGTATGCTAAGTGCTGTGGGTTCAGGGTACAGATGAGATGAAATCGCTGTCCTTGAGCAGTTGCAAGTTCTAACAGGAAAAGTGGACATAATGGTGGTGTCCAAATCAGACCAGGCCAGGGTTAGGTGAGTTGTGGAAATACCGACAAAATGCTGTGTCTATAAACAGAAGCATACGGAACATCTGAAGTATAAATACATATTATATCAAAACAGCAGGTGCTGCTGAGGGTGTGGAGACTAATGTACCCTAATACATTGCTGAAGGGAATGTAAACCTGCACAATCCATAAAGGAAACAGCATGGAGATTCCTCAGAAAACAAAAATGGATCTACCCTATGACCCAACTACCCCACTCCTGGGAGTACATCCAAAGGAAATGAAATCAGCATAAGATTTCCTTCCCACGTTTATAGCAACTAAATTCGCAATAGCTAAGATACGGAATCAACCTAGATGGCCATCAACTGATGACTGGGTAAAGAAAATGTGGCAGACATACACAGTGGAATATTATTCAGTCATGAAAAGGATGAAGTTCTGACATTTGCAACAAAATGGATGCCACTGGAAATCATTATGCTGAGTGTAATAAGCCAGACCTAAAAAGAAAAACAACATGTTTTCTCTCACTTGTGGTAATTAATGCATATAGATATACTACAATAATTTTAACAATCTGTGATTAGTTAAAAATGTACTGTATCTGAGTGAAATGGATATCTTTCCACTTGATCATTGTTTGTATCCTTACCTATATTCCTGTTGAACTGTGGTCTTTTTACTTTTTACACGTTGAACGCTTTATTTAGTAGAGCCGTAAGCCTTTCACTATAGTGTAAATTAAAAATGTTATCTCAAAAATTAAAAAAGAAAGGAGGAAGGAGGAAAGAAAGGAGGGAGAGAAGAAGGGGAGTAACATTATATTCTCAGAATTGTATCTATGAACTACATTGAATCTGTTCTCTTTGTATTAAAATCACAACAACATGAGAATTGATGGGGGGAAATGTATGCAGCTGTTAATATAATTAAGCCATTTTGGAGAAAATTCCAATACATGTGTTTAGAACAGTGTATAGAGCATGCTCTCCAGGCACACACATGTACACACTCACACACGTGTGTGTGCATCTTCCCAAGGAGCACACAGGTCTGTAACAGTGACTGCCTGGGGAGGGGGGGAGGTGTCACCATAGAGAGCAAAAGGACAGAGACAGGAGACAGACTTGCTTGAGGCATCTGAATTATTTAAGGTGTGCTAACTGCAAAAAAAAAAAAAAAGCAATACATCTATTTTTAAAGTCCTGTATGCCACAGGAGCCATGTAGTCCACTCTGTCTTTCTGGGGCAAATATTTACAGACAATTTTGACTACCCTATCACTCAATTCTATTTAAGTTGTGTCTACGAAAGGTGCCAACTTTCATAGAATGCTATATTTAGAAGATGCTAAATATCCATTTACTTCCCCGAGACAAAAGAGAAAACTTCTGGACTCGTATATTCTCTTTATCTGCATTTTGTATCCGTTACTGCCTAGGAGTGTTATTAGGATTGAGAAGGGCAAAAATAAAGGTCACTGGAGGGCCATTTGAAAAATCCAAAGTTTGGGTAGAAGGAAGTTTCTGCAGCCCAGGAAGTCTTAACCTCAAGGCAGGAATCCCTTTAATGAGAGGTCCTCACTCCTTTACATAAGTGTGAGCCAAAGCTGTCCCCAGCCACAGGCTGCCTCAGGTTTATCACTGATCACCTCCCCCATAAGACTGCAGGCCCTAGAGGGCAGACCTGTGCCTCCTATGTGAGCACACACTAGGCGCTATCTCCTGTGGCACCTCTCTGTGCAGGCCTGTACCCGGTGCGCTGGATCTAATGTGCTTCAGCTGTGCGGCAGGACGCACAAATCTGATCCTGCTTTCATCCTTATCTAATCATTTTATGGGGCATTAAGCCACTTGTGGCTGGACCGGTTACCAGCTGCAACAACACTGCAGCAAAGCACACAAACGCCCACGCAGGAGAAAGCCTGTCCAGCTAACAGAACCATCCGTCAGCATCTCTGATCAATAGTTGAGATCACTGCCTTAGCCTCCTGCCCCAATCCACTGCTCTTCTTTGGGGCAGGGAATGGCACCTGCTCAGCCGCAGGCAAGCATTTACCACGGGTGCCCCGGGTTGTGCTAAAATGTGACCAGGGTTTGCCATAAAGTTGGTGGGCTATTTTTCCCATGGCAGCATGGCTTGCACAATCTCTGGGGGAAATGCAGACAGCTCACTGTACAACTCCAAGGCCAAGCTGGTCTGTGTGAATGACCACAGTTTTGCTACAACAGTGGTTATCCTTTTTGTAGGATCAGCCCTGCTATGGGGAAGGATGCAGAGCCCTCGGGTAACCCGAAGGCATCTCAAACATGTTTTCGCTTGAGAGGATAATCACCGCGTGCCTCGCTTCATTCCTGCCCTTTCTCCATGTGCGTGGCTTGGCTGCTGGCATATGTGCGTTCTGCAACTCCTGGCAGCTGCTACTCAGGGCAGCCGCATTCCAGCAGGTGAGGAATGTCTATTATGCAAACCATGGCAACCGGAAACACCAACATCTCCTGTAGCCCCCTAAACACTAATTGCACAGCTTTTGCAGCCAAGTCCACATATTAAAACTGGTCTGTAGCCAAGGAACTAGCTATTAAGCCTGACAGTGACACTCAGACAGGCAGTGTGGTGAAATGGTCAGTGACATTACCACTGGAATCAGCCTGGGCTTGGATCCTGGTTCTAAGCCTTACTAACTGTTTGACCTTCAACAAGTTGGGGGAGCTCCCTGTGGTTTGTTTCCTCAGCTGTAAAAAGACAGGAAATATCTCAAAAGCAGTGATGGAGATTAAATGAGTTAATACAAGTAAAGCACTTGTAACTGGGCTTGGCACAGAACTAGCCCTCAATACACATTATTTACTTGACATGAAGATGACATCACCAATAGCCAATATTTACTTATTTTCTCCAAGTCCATGATGTACGAAGTCCTACCTCCAGAGCAGATCTTTCCCCAGTGGCATACAGAGCATTTCCTCCTGGTGTCTCCCAGCCTCCTCAATCTCAGCACAACCAATGCCAACTTCATGACTGTTCCCAGTCCAGTTCCGGTCTTCTCCAGTGATCTCTGCCTCTGATCGTGGCACTATCGTTCATCCTAGACAGACCCGTTTCCTCTCTCCACCTCCACATCCCTTCTCTCAGTGACCATCTGGGCTCTCCTCATCCTCATCACCCTCATCCTATCCTCCTTTCTCCTCTGTTCCCCACACAGCAGCCAAAGCAGTGCTCTGCAAAATCACAGAGCTGCTCCTATTAACTACACAAACACACACACACAGACACATACACACACACAGGTGCATGCTGCCTAAAATTCCTCAGTGGTTCCCCACTGGCTCTCAGCACAAAAGCTAAAAGTCCCTAGGT